>NW_028168644.1:5000-309267 GCF_964237585.1 Gallinula chloropus | reverse complement strand
GAGAATCCTGCAAGGTTGCAGTTCGCGGCCCGAGAAGCACTCTCCGGCCAACATGCCCAACTGCAGCAACAGCTCCCAAACCGAAGGAGCCAGGACCCAAAGACCTAGCTGGCCTGAAGGGCCCCCAGGGGGCCCCCAAGCAGCCCCTCTCCATTTGGGTCTGGGGGCTTTCGTTGGGCCGGGAACCTGGGAGGTACCTGCAAGGTTGCAGTTCGCGGCCCGAGAAGCACTCTCCGGCCAACATGCCCAACTGCAGCAACAGCTCCCAAAGCGAAGGAGCCAGGACCCAAAGACCTAGCTGGCCTGAAGGGCCCCCAGGGGGCCCCCAAGCAGCCCCTCTCCATTTGGGTCTGGGGGCTTTCGTTGGGCCGGGAACCTGGGAGGTACCTGCAAGGTTGCAGTTCGCGGCCCGAGAAGCACTCTCCGGCCAACATGCCCAACTGCAGCAACAGCTCCCAAACCGAAGGAGCCAGACCCAAAGACCTAGCTGGCCTGAAGGGCCCCCAGGGGGGCCCCAAGGAGCTCCTCTCCATTTGGGTCTGGAGGCTTTCGTTGGGCCGGGAACCTGGGAGGTACCTGCAAGGTTGCAGTTCGCGGCCGGAGAAGCACTCTCCGGCCAACATGCCCAACTGCAGCAACAGCTCCCAAAGCGAAGGAGCCAGGACCCAAAGACCTAGCTGGCCTGAAGGGCCCCCAGGGGGCCCCCAAGCAGCCCCTCTCCATTTGGGTCTGGGGCTTTTGTTGGGCCGGGAACCTGGGAGATTCCTGCAAGGTTGCAGTTCGAGGCCCGAGAAGCACTCTCCGGCCAACATGCCCAACTGCAGCAACAGCTCCCAAACCGAATGAGCCAGGACACAAAGACCTAGCTGGCCTGAAGGGCCCCCAGGGGGCCCCCAAGCAGCCCCTCTCAATTTGGGTCTGGGGGCTTTCGTTGGGCATGTATACCTGAGAGGTACCTGCAAGGTTACAGTTCGCGGCCCGAGAAGCACTCTCCGGCCAACATGCCCAACTGCAGCAACAGCTCCCAAAGCGAAGGAGCCAGGACCCAAAGACCTAGCTGGCCTGAAGGGGCCCCAGGGGGCCCCCAAGCAGCCCCTCTCCATTTGGGTCTGGGGGCTTTCGTTGGGCGGGGAACCTGGGAGATTCATGCAAGGTTGCAGTTCGCGGCCCGAGAAGCACTCTCCGGCCAACATGCCCAACTGCAGCAACAGCTCCCAAACCGAAGGAGCCAGGACCCAAAGACCTAGCTGGCCTGAAGGGCCCCCAGGGGGCCCCCAAGCAGCCCCTCTCAATTTGGGTCTGGGGGCTTTCGTTGGGCCGGGAACCTGGGAGATTCCTGCAAGGTTGCAGTTCGCGGCCGGAGAAGCACTCTCCGGCCAACATGCCCAACTGCAGCAACAGCTCCCAAACCGAAGGAGCCAGGACCCAAAGACCTAGCTGGCCTGAAGGGCCCCCAGGGGGCCCCCAAGCAGCCCCTCTCCATTTGGGTCTGGGGGCTTTCGTTGGGCCGGGAACCTGGGAGGTACCTGCAAGGTTGCAGTTCGCGGCCCGAGAAGCACTCTCCGGCCAACATGCCCAACTGCAGCAACAGCTCCCAAAGCGAAGGAGCCAGGACCCAAAGACCTAGCTGGCCTGAAGGGCCCCCAGGGGGCCCCCAAGCAGCCCCTCTCAATTTGGGTCTGGGGGCTTTCGTTGGGCCGGGAACCTGGGAGGTACCTGCAAGGTTGCAGTTCGCGGCCCGAGAAGCACTCTCCGGCCAACATGCCCAACTGCAGCAACAGCTCCCAAAGCGAAGGAGCCAGGACCCAAAGACCTAGCTGGCCTGAAGGGCCCCCAGGGGGCCCCCAAGCAGCCCCTCTCAATTTGGGTCTGGGGGCTTTCGTTGGGCCGGGAACCTGGGAGGTACCTGCAAGGTTGCAGTTCGCGGCCCGAGAAGCACTCTCCGGCCAACATGCCCAACTGCAGCAACAGCTCCCAAACCGAAGGAGCCAGGACCCAAAGACCTAGCTGGCCTGAAGGGCCCCCAGGGGGCCCCCAAGCAGCCCCTCTCAATTTGGGTCTGGGGGCTTTCGTTGGGCCGGGAACCTGGGAGGTACCTGCAAGGTTGCAGTTCGCGGCCCGAGAAGCACTCTCCGGCCAACATGCTCAACTGCATCAACAGCTCCCAAAGCGAAGGAGCCAGGACCCAAAGACCTAGCTGGCCTGAAGGGCCCCCAGGGGGCCCCCAAGCAGCCCCTCTCAATTTGGGTCTGGGGGCTTTCGTTGGGCGGGGAACCTGGGAGATTCATGCAAGGTTGCAGTTCGCGGCCCGAGAAGCACTCTCCGGCCAACATGCACAACTGCAGCAACAGCTCCCAAAGCGAAGGAGCCAGGACCCAAAGACCTAGCTGGCCTGAAGGGCCCCCAGGGGGCCCCCAAGCAGCCCCTCTCAATTTGGGTCTGGGGGCTTTCGTTGGGCCGGGAACCTGGGAGATTCCTGCAAGGTTGCAGTTCGCGGCCGGAGAAGCACTCTCCGGCCAACATGCCCAACTGCAGCAACAGCTCCCAAAGCGAAGGAGCCAGGACCCAAAGACCTAGCTGGCCTGACGTTCCCCCAGGGGGCCCCCAAGCAGCCCCTCTCCATTTGGGTCTGGGGGCTTTCGTTGGGCATGTATACCTGAGAGGTACCTGCAAGGTTGCAGTTCGCGGCCCGAGAAGCACTCTCCGGCCAACATGCCCAACTGCAGCAACAGCTCCCAAAGCGAAGGAGCCAGGACCCAAAGACCTAGCTGGCCTGAAGGGCCCCCAGGGGGCCCCCAAGCAGCCCCTCTCCATTTGGGTCTGGGGGCTTTCGTTGGGCAGGGAACCTGGGAGATTCATGCAAGGTTGCAGTTCGCGGCCCGAGAAGCACTCTCCGGCCAACATGTCCAACTGCAGCAACAGCTCCCAAAGCGAAGGAGCCAGGACCCAAAGACCTAGCTGGCCTGAAGGGCCCCCAGGGGGCCCCCAAGCAGCCCCTCTCAATTTGGGTCTGGGGGCTTTCGTTGGGCATGGAACCTGGGAGATTCCTGCAAGGTTGCAGTTCGCGGCCCGAGAAGCACTCTCCGGCCAACATGCCCAACTGCAGCAACAGCTCCCAAACCGAAGGAGCCAGGACCCAAAGACCTAGCTGGCCTGAAGGGCCCCCAGGGGGCCCCCAATGAGCTCCTCTCCATTTGGGTCTGGGGGCTTTAGTTGGGCCGGGAACCTGGGAGGTACCTGCAAGGTTGCAGTTCGCGGCCGGAGAAGCACTCTCCGGCCAACATGCCCAACTGCAGCAACAGCTCCCAAAGCGAAGGAGCCAGGACCCAAAGACCTAGCTGGCCTGAAGGGCCCCCAGGGGGCCCCCAAGCAGCCCCTCTCAATTTGGGTCTGGGGGCTTTCGTTGGGCCGGTAACGTGGGAGGTACCTGCAAGGTTGCAGTTGGCGGCCCGAGAAGCACTCTCCGGCCAACATGCCCAACTGCAGCAACAGCTCCCAAAGCGAAGGAGCCAGGACCCAAAGACCTAGCTGGCCTGAAGGGCCCCCAGGGGGCGCCCAAGGAGCTCCTCTCCATTTGGGTCTGGGGGCTTTAGTTGGGCCGGGAACCTGGGAGGTACCTGCAAGGTTGCAGTTCGCGGCCGGAGAAGCACTCTCCGGCCAACATGCCCAACTGCAGCAACAGCTCCCAAACCGAAGGAGCCAGGACCCAAAGACCTAGCTGGCCTGAAGGGCCCCCAGGGGGCCCCCAAGCAGCCCCTCTCAATTTGGGTCTGGGGGCTTTCGTTGGGCCGGGAACCTGGGAGAATCCTGCAAGGTTGCAGTTCGCGGCCCGAGAAGCACTCTCCGGCCAACATGCCCAACTGCAGCAACAGCTCCCAAACCGAAGGAGCCAGGACCCAAAGACCTAGCTGGCCTGAAGGGCCCCCAGGGGGCCCCCAAGCAGCCCCTCTCCATTTGGGTCTGGGGGCTTTCGTTGGGCCGGGAACCTGGGAGGTACCTGCAAGGTTGCAGTTCGCGGCCCGAGAAGCACTCTCCGGCCAACATGCCCAACTGCAGCAACAGCTCCCAAACCGAAGGAGCCAGGACCCAAAGACCTAGCTGGCCTGAAGGGCCCCCAGGGAGGCCCCAAGGATCTCCTCTCCATTTGGGTCTGGGGGCTTTCGTTGGGCCGGGAACCTGGGAGGTACCTGCAAGGTTGCAGTTCGCGGCCCGAGAAGCACTCTCCGGCCAACATGCCCAACTGCAGCAACAGCTCCCAAAGCGAAGGAGCCAGGACCCAAAGACCTAGCTGGCCTGAAGGGCCCCCATGGGGCCCCCAAGGAGCTCCTCTCCATTTGGGTCTGGGGGCTTTAGTTGGGCCGGGAACCTGGGAGATTCCTGCAAGGTTGCAGTTCGAGGCCCGAGAAGCACTCTCCGGCCAACATGCCCAACTGCAGCAACAGCTCCCAAAGCGAAGGAGCCAGGACCCAAAGACCTAGCTGGCCTGAAGGGCCCCCAGGGGGCCCCCAAGCAGCCCCTCTCCATTTGGGTCTGGGGGCTTTCGTTGGGCCGGGAACCTGGGAGGTACCTGCAAGGTTGCAGTTCGCGGCCCGAGAAGCACTCTCCGGCCAACATGCCCAACTGCAGCAACAGCTCCCAAAGCGAAGGAGCCAGGACCCAAAGACCTAGCTGGCCTGAAGGGCCCCCATGGGGCCCCCAAGGAGCTCCTCTCAATTTGGGTCTGGGGGCTTTAGTTGGGCCGGGAACCTGGGAGATTCCTGCAAGGTTGCAGTTCGAGGCCCGAGAAGCACTCTCCGGCCAACATGCCCAACTGCAGCAACAGCTCCCAAAGCGAAGGAGCCAGGACCCAAAGACCTAGCTGGCCTGAAGGGCCCCCAGGGGGCCCCCAAGCAGCCCCTCTCAATTTGGGTCTGGGGGCTTTCGTTGGGCATGGAACCTGGGAGATTCCTGCAAGGTTGCAGTTCGCGGCCCGAGAAGCACTCTCCGGCCAACATGCCCAACTGCAGCAACAGCTCCCAAACCGAAGGAGCCAGGACCCAAAGACCTAGCTGGCCTGAAGGGCCCCCAGGGGGCCCCCAAGGAGCTCCTCTCCATTTGGGTCTGGGGGCTTTAGTTGGGCCGGGAACCTGGGAGGTACCTGCAAGGTTGCAGTTCGCGGCCGGAGAAGCACTCTCCGGCCAACATGCCCAACTGCAGCAACAGCTCCCAAACCGAAGGAGCCAGGACCCAAAGACCTAGCTGGCCTGAAGGGCCCCCAGGGGGCCCCCAAGCAGCCCCTCTCCATTTGGGTCTGGGGGCTTTTGTTGGGCATGGAACCTGGGAGATTCCTGCAAGGTTGCAGTTCGAGGCCCGAGAAGCACTCTCCGGCCAACATGCCCAACTGCAGCAACAGCTCCCAAAGCGAAGGAGCCAGGACCCAAAGACCTAGCTGGCCTGAAGGGCCCCCAGGGGGCCCCCAAGCAGCCCCTCTCCATTTGGGTCTGGGGGCTTTCGTTGGGCCGGGAACCTGGGAGAATCTTTCAAGGTTGCAGTTCGCGGCCGGAGAAGCACTCTCCGGCCAACATGCCCAACTGCAGCAACAGCTCCCAAAGCGAAGGAGCCAGGACCCCAAGACCTGGCTGGCCTGAAGGGACCCCAGGGGGCCCCCAAGCAGCCCCTCTCCATTTGGGTCTGGGGGCTTTCTTTAGGCTGAGAACCTGGGAGATACCAGCAAGGTTGCAGTTCGCGGCCCGAGAAGCACTCTCCGGCCAACATGCCCAATATCCAGCAACAGCTCCCAAAGCGAAGGAGCCAGGACCCAAAGACCTAGCTGGCCTGAAGGGCCCCCAGGGGGCCACCAAGCAGCCCCTCTCCATTTGGGTCTGGGGGCTTTCGTTGGGCCGGGAACCTGGGAGATTCCTGCAAGTTACAGTTCGCGGCCCGAGAAGCACTCTCCGGCCAACATGCCCAACTGCAGCAACAGCTCCCAAAGCGAAGGAGCCAGGACCCAAAGACCTAGCTGGCCTGAAGGGCCCCCAGGGGGCCCCCAAGCAGCCCCTCTCCATTTGGGTCTGGGGGCTTTCGTTGGTCCGGGAACCTGGGAGGTACCTGCAAGGTTGCAGTTCGCAGCCCGAGAAGCACTCTCCGGCCAACATGCCCAACTGCAGCAACAGCTCCCAAACCGAAGGAGCCAGGACCCAAAGACCTAGCTGGCCTGAAGGGCCCCCAGGGGGCCCCCAAGCAGCCCCTCTCAATTTGGGTCTGGGGGCTATCGTTGGGCCGGGAACCTGGGAGAATCCTGCAAGGTTGCAGTTCGCGGCCCGAGAAGCACTCTCCGGCCAACATGCCCAACTGCAGCAACAGCTCCCAAACCGAAGGAGCCAGGACCCAAAGACCTAGCTGGCCTGAAGGGCCCCCAGGGGGCCCCCAAGCAGCCCCTCTCCATTTGGGTCTGGGGGCTTTCGTTGGGCATGGAACCTGGGAGATTCCTGCAAGGTTGCAGTTGGCGGCCCGAGAAGCACTCTCCGGCCAACATGCCCAACTGCAGCAACAGCTCCCAAAGCGAAGGAGCCAGGACCCAAAGACCTAGCTGGCCTGAAGGGCCCCCAGGGGGCCCCCAAGCAGCCCCTCTCCATTTGGGTCTGGGGGCTTTCGTTGGGCCGGGAACCTGGGAGATTCCTGCAAGGTTGCAGTTCGCGGCCCGAGAAGCACTCTCCGGCCAACATGCCCAACTGCAGCAACAGCTCCCAAAGCGAAGGAGCCAGGACCCAAAGACCTAGCTGGCCTGAAGGGCCCCCAGGGGGCCCCCAAGCAGCCCCTCTCCATTTGGGTCTGGGGGCTTTCTTTAGGCTGAGAACCTGGGAGATTCCTGCAAGGTTGCAGTTCGCGGCCCGAGAAGCACTCTCCGGCCAACATGCCCAACTGCAGCAACAGCTCCCAAAGCGAAGGAGCCAGGACCCAAAGACCTAGCTGGCCTGAAGGGCCCCCAGAAGGCCACCAAGCAGCCCCTCTCCATTTGGGTCTGGGGGCTTTCGTTGGGCCGGGAACCTGGGAGATTCCTGCAAGTTACAGTTCGCGGCCCGAGAAGCACTCTCCGGCCAACATGCCCAACTGCAGCAACAGCTCCCAAACCGAAGGAGCCAGGACCCAAAGACCTAGCTGGCCTGAAGGGCCCCCAGGGGGCCCCCAAGCAGCCCCTCTCCATTTGGGTCTGGGGGCTTTCCTTGGGCCGGGAACCTGGGAGGTACCTGCAAGGTTGCAGTTCGCGGCCCGAGAAGCACTCTCCGGCCAACATGCCCAACTGCAGCAACAGCTCCCAAAGCGAAGGAGCCAGGACCCAAAGACCTAGCTGGCCTGAAGGGCCCCCAGGGGGCCCCCAAGCAGCCCCTCTCAATTTGGGTCTGGGGGCTTTCGTTGGGCCGGGAACCTGGGAGAATCCTGCAAGGTTGCAGTTCGCGGCCCGAGAAGCACTCTCCGGCCAACATGCCCAACTGCAGCAACAGCTCCCAAACCGAAGGAGCCAGGACCCAAAGACCTAGCTGGCCTGAAGGGCCCCCAGGGGGCCCCCAAGCAGCCCCTCTCCATTTGGGTCTGGGGGCTTTCGTTGGGCCGGGAACCTGGGAGAATCCTGCAAGGTTGCAGTTCGCGGCCCGAGAAGCACTCTCCGGCCAACATGCCCAACTGCAGCAACAGCTCCCAAACCGAAGGAGCCAGGACCCAAAGACCTAGCTGGCCTGAAGGGCCCCCAGGGGGCCCCCAAGCAGCCCCTCTCCATTTGGGTCTGGGGGCTTTCGTTGGGCCGGGAACCTGGGAGAATCCTGCAAGGTTGCAGTTCGCGGCCCGAGAAGCACTCTCCGGCCAACATGCCCAACTGCAGCAACAGCTCCCAAACCGAAGGAGCCAGGACCCAAAGACCTAGCTGGCCTGAAGGGCCCCCAGGGGGCCCCAAAGCAGCCCCTCTCCATTTGGGTCTGGGGGCTTTCGTTGGGCATGGAACCTGGGAGGTACCTGCAAGGTTGCAGTTCGCGGCCCGAGAAGCACTCTCCGGCCAACATGCCCAACTGCAGCAACAGCTCCCAAACCGAAGGAGCCAGGACCCAAAGACCTAGCTGGCCTGAAGGGCCCCCAGGGGGCCCCCAAGCAGCCCCTCTCCATTTGGGTCTGGGGGCTTTCGTTGGGCCGGGAACCTGGGAGGTACCTGCAAGGTTGCAGTTCGCGGCCCGAGAAGCACTCTCCGGCCAACATGCCCAACTGCAGCAACAGCTCCCAAAGCGAAGGAGCCAGGACCCAAAGACCTAGCTGGCCTGAAGGGCCCCCAGGGGGCCCCCAAGGAGCTCCTCTCAATTTGGGTCTGGGGGCTTTCGTTGGGCCGGGAACCTGAGAGGTACCTGCAAGGTTGCAGTTCGCGGCCCGAGAAGCACTCTCCGGCCAACATGCCCAACTGCAGCAACAGCTCCCAAACCGAAGGAGCCAGGACCCAAAGACCTAGCTGGCCTGAAGGGCCCCCAGGGGGCCCCCAAGCAGCCCCTCTCCATTTGGGTCTGGGGGCTTTCGTTGGGCCGGGAACCTGGGAGAATCCTGCAAGGTTGCAGTTCGCGGCCCGAGAAGCACTCTCCGGCCAACATGCCCAACTGCAGCAACAGCTCCCAAACCGAAGGAGCCAGGACCCAAAGACCTAGCTGGCCTGAAGGGCCCCCAGGGGGCCCCCAAGCAGCCCCTCTCAATTTGGGTCTGGGGGCTTTCATTGGGCCGGGAACCTGGGAGGTACCTGCAAGGTTGCAGTTCGCGGCCCGTGAAGCACTCTCCGGCCAACATGCCCAACTGCAGCAACAGCTCCCAAACCGAAGGAGCCAGGACCCAAAGACCTAGCTGGCCTGAAGGGCCCCCAGGGGGCCCCCAAGCAGCCCCTCTCAATTTGGGTCTGGGGTCTTTCGTTGGGCCGGGAACCTGGGAGATTCCTGCAAGGTTGCAGTTCGCGGCCGGAGAAGCACTCTCCGGCCAACATGCCCAACTGCAGCAACAGCTCCCAAAGCAAAGGAGCCAGGACCCAAAGACCTAGCTGGCCTGAAGGGCCCCCAGGGGGCCCCCAAGCAGCCCCTCTCCATTTGGGTCTGGGGGCTTTCTTTAGGCTGACAACCTGGGAGATACCAGCAAGGTTGCAGTTCGCGGACCAAGAAGCACTCTCCGGCCAACATGCCCAATATCCAGCAACAGCTCCCAAAGCGAAGGAGCCAGGACCCAAAGACCTAGCTGGCCTGAAGGGCCCCCAGAAGGCCACCAAGCAGCCCCTCTCCATTTGGGTCTGGGGGCTTTCGTTGGGCCGGGAACCTGGGAGATTCCTGCAAGTTACAGTTCGCGGCCCGAGAAGCACTCTCCGGCCAACAAGCCCAACTGCAGCAACAGCTCCCAAAGCGAAGGAGCCAGGACCCAAAGACCTAGCTGGCCTGAAGGGCCCCCAGGGGGCCCCCAAGCAGCCCCTCTCAATTTGGGTCTGGGGGCTTTCGTTGGGCCGGGAACCTGGGAGAATCCTGCAAGGTTGCAGTTCGCGGCCCGTGAAGCACTCTCCGGCCAACATGCCCAACTGCAGCAACAGCTCCCAAAGCGAAGGAGCCAGGACCCAAAGACCTAGCTGGCCTGAAGGGCCCCTATGGGGCCCCCAAGGAGCTCCTCTCCATTTGGGTCTGGGGGCTTTAGTTGGGCCGGGAACCTGAGAGGTACCTGCAAGGTTGCAGTTCGCGGCCGGAGAAGCACTCTCCGGCCAACATGCCCAACTGCAGCAACAGCTCCCAAAGCGAAGGAGCCAGGACCCAAAGACCTAGCTGGCCTGAAGGGCCCCCAGGGGGCCCCCAAGCAGCCCCTCTCCATTTGGGTCTGCTGGCTTTCGTTGGGCATGTATACCTGAGAGGTACCTGCAAGGTTGCAGTTCGCGGCCCGAGAAGCACTCTCCGGCCAACATGCCCAACTGCAGCAACAGCTCCCAAACCGAAGGAGCCAGGACCCAAAGACCTAGCTGGCCTGAAGGGCCCCCAGGGGGCCCCCAAGCAGCCCCTCTCCATTTGGGTCTGGGGGCTTTCGTTGGGCATGGAACCTGGGAGGTACCTGCAAGGTTGCAGTTCGCGGCCCGAGAAGCACTCTCCGGCCAACATGCCCAACTGCAGCAACAGCTCCCAAAGCGAAGGAGCCAGGACCCAAAGACCTAGCTGGCCTGAAGGGCCCCCATGGGGCCCCAAGGAGCTCCTCTCCATTTGGGTCTGGGGGCTTTAGTTGGGCCGGGAACCTGGGAGGTACCTGCAAGGTTGCAGTTCGCGGCCGGAGAAGCACTCTCCGGCCAACATGCCCAACTGCAGCAACAGCTCCCAAAGCGAAGGAGCCAGGACCCAAAGACCTAGCTGGCCTGAAGGGCCCCCAGGGGGCCCCCAAGCAGCCCCTCTCAATTTGGGTCTGGGGGCTTTCGTTGGGCCGGGAACCTGGGAGGTACCTGCAAGGTTGCAGTTCGCGGCCCGAGAAGCACTCTCCGGCCAACATGCCCAACTGCAGCAACAGCTCCCAAACGGAAGGAGCCAGGACCCAAAGACCTAGCTGGCCTGAAGGGCCCCCAGGGGGCCCCCAAGCAGCCCCTCTCAATTTGGGTCTGGGGGCTTTCGTTGGGCCGGGAACCTGGGAGGTACCTGCAAGGTTGCAGTTCGCGGCCGGAGAAGCACTCTCCGGCCAACATGCCCAACTGCAGCAACAGCTCCCAAACCGAAGGAGCCAGGACCCAAAGACCTAGCTGGCCTGAAGGGCCCCCAGGGGGCCCCCAAGCAGCCCCTCTCCATTTGGGTCTGGGGGCTTTCGTTGGGCCGGGAACCTGGGAGGTACCTGCAAGGTTGCAGTTCGCGGCCCGAGAAGCACTCTCCGGCCAACATGCCCAACTGCAGCAACAGCTCCCAAAGCGAAGGAGCCAGGACCCAAAGACCTAGCTGGCCTGAAGGGCCCCCAGGGGGCCCCCAAGCAGCCCCTCTCCATTTGGGTCTGGGGGCTTTCGTTGGGCCGGGAACCTGGGAGGTACCTGCAAGGTTGCAGTTCGCGGCCCGTGAAGCACTCTCCGGCCAACATGCCCAACTGCAGCAACAGCTCCCAAACCGAAGGAGCCAGGACCCAAAGACCTAGCTGGCCTGAAGGGCCCCCAGGGGGCCCCCAAGCAGCCCCTCTCCATTTGGGTCTGGTGGCTTTCGTTGGGCATGTATACCTGAGAGGTACCTGCAAGGTTGCAGTTCGCGGCCCGAGAAGCACTCTCCGGCCAACATGCCCAACTGCAGCAACAGCTCCCAAAGCGAAGGAGCCAGGACCCAAAGACCTAGCTGGCCTGAAGGGACCCCAGGGGGCCCCCAAGCAGCCCCTCTCAATTTGGGTCTGGGGGCTTTCGTTGGGCATGGAACCTGGGAGGTACCTGCAAGGTTGCAGTTCGCGGCCCGAGAAGCACTCTCCGGCCAACATGCCCAACTGCAGCAACAGCTCCCAAACCGAAGGAGCCAGGACCCAAAGACCTAGCTGGCCTGAAGGGCCCCCATGGGGCCCCAAGGAGCTCCTCTCCATTTGGGTCTGGGGGCTTTAGTTGGGCCGGGAACCTGGGAGGTACCTGCAAGGTTGCAGTTCGCGGCCGGAGAAGCACTCTCCGGCCAACATGCCCAACTGCAGCAACAGCTCCCAAAGCGAAGGAGCCAGGACCCAAAGACCTAGCTGGCCTGAAGGGCCCCCAGGGGGCCCCCAAGCAGCCCCTCTCAATTTGGGTCTGGGGGCTTTCGTTGGGCCGGGAACCTGGGAGGTACCTGCAAGGTTGCAGTTCGCGGCCCGAGAAGCACTCTCCGGCCAACATGCCCAACTGCAGCAACAGCTCCCAAACCGAAGGAGCCAGGACCCAAAGACCTAGCTGGCCTGAAGGGCCCCCAGGGGGCCCCCAAGCAGCCCCTCTCCATTTGGGTCTGGGGGCTTTCGTTGGGCCGGGAACCTGGGAGGTACCTGCAAGGTTGCAGTTCGCGGCCCGTGAAGCACTCTCCGGCCAACATGCCCAACTGCAGCAACAGCTCCCAAACCGAAGGAGCCAGGACCCAAAGACCTAGCTGGCCTGAAGGGCCCCCAGGGGGCCCCCAAGCAGCCCCTCTCAATTTGGGTCTGGGGGCTTTCGTTGGGCCGGGAACCTGGGAGATTCCTGCAAGGTTGCAGTTCGCGGCCGGAGAAGCACTCTCCGGCCAACATGCCCAACTGCAGCAACAGCTCCCAAAGCGAAGGAGCCAGGACCCAAAGACCTAGCTGGCCTGAAGGGCCCCCAGGGGGCCCCCAAGCAGCCCCTCTCCATTTGGGTCTGGGGGCTTTCTTTAGGCTGAGAACCTGGGAGATACCAGCAAGGTTGCAGTTCGCGGACCGAGAAGCACTCTCCGGCCAACATGCCCAATATCCAGCAACAGCTCCCAAAGCGAAGGAGCCAGGACCCAAAGACCTAGCTGGCCTGAAGGGCCCCCAGAAGGCCACCAAGCAGCCCCTCTCCATTTGGGTCTGGGGGCTTTCGTTGGGCCGGGAACCTGGGAGATTCCTGCAAGTTACAGTTCGCGGCCCGAGAAGCACTCTCCGGCCAACAAGCCCAACTGCAGCAACAGCTCCCAAAGCGAAGGAGCCAGGACCCAAAGACCTAGCTGGCCTGAAGGGCCCCCAGGGGGCCCCCAAGCAGCCCCTCTCAATTTGGGTCTGGGGGCTTTCGTTGGGCCGGGAACCTGGGAGAATCCTGCAAGGTTGCAGTTCGCGGCCCGTGAAGCACTCTCCGGCCAACATGCCCAACTGCAGCAACAGCTCCCAAACCGAAGGAGCCAGGACCCAAAGACCTAGCTGGACTGAAGGGCCCCCAGGGGGCCCCCAAGGAGCTCCTCTCCATTTGGGTCTGGGGGCTTTAGTTGGGCCGGGAACCTGAGAGGTACCTGCAAGGTTTCAGTTCGCGGCCGGAGAAGCACTCTCCGGCCAACATGCCCAACTGCAGCAACAGCTCCCAAAGCGAAGGAGCCAGGACCCAAAGACCTAGCTGGCCTGAAGGGCCCCCAGGGGGCCCCCAAGCAGCCCCTCTCCATTTGGGTCTGGGGGCTTTCGTTGGGCATGTATACCTGAGAGGTACCTGCAAGGTTACAGTTCGCGGCCCGAGAAGCACTCTCCGGCCAACATGCTCAACTGCAGCAACAGCTCCCAAACCGAAGGAGCCAGGACCCAAAGACCTAGCTGGCCTGAAGGGCCCCCATGGGGCCCCCAAGGAGCTCCTCTCCATTTGGGTCTGGGGGCTTTAGTTGGGCCAGGAACCTGGGAGGTACCTGCAAGGTTGCAGTTCGCGGCCGGAGAAGCACTCTCCGGCCAACATGCCCAACTGCAGCAACAGCTCCCAAACCGAAGGAGCCAGGACCCAAAGACCTAGCTGGCCTGAAGGGCCCCCAGGGGGCCCCCAAGCAGCCCCTCTCCATTTGGGTCTGGGGGCTTTCGTTGGGCCGGGAACCTGGGAGGTACCTGCAAGGTTGCAGTTCGCGGCCGGAGAAGCACTCTCCGGCCAACATGCCCAACTGCAGCAACAGCTCCCAAACCGAAGGAGCCAGGACCCAAAGACCTAGCTGGCCTGAAGGGCCCCCAGGGGGCCCCCAAGCAGCCCCTCTCAATTTGGGTCTGGGGGCTTTCGTTGGGCCGGGAACCTGGGAGGTACCTGCAAGGTTGCAGTTCGCGGCCCGTGAAGCACTCTCCGGCCAACATGCCCAACTGCAGCAACAGCTCCCAAACCGAAGGAGCCAGGACCCAAAGACCTAGCTGGCCTGAAGGGCCCCCAGGGGGCCCCCAAGCAGCCCCTCTCCATTTGGGTCTGGGGGCTTTCCTTGGGCATGTATACCTGAGAGGTACCTGCAAGGTTACAGTTCGCGGCCCGAGAAGCACTCTCCGGCCAACATGCTCAACTGCAGCAACAGCTCCCAAAGCGAAGGAGCCAGGACCCAAAGACCTAGCTGGCCTGAAGTGCCCCCAGGGGGTCCCCAAGCAGCCCCTCTCCATTTGGGTCTGGGGGCTTTCGTTGGGCGGGGAACCTGGGAGATTCATGCAAGGTTGCAGTTCGCGGCCCGAGAAGCACTCTCCGGCCAACATGCCCAACTGCAGCAACAGCTCCCAAACCGAAGGAGCCAGGACCCAAAGACCTAGCTGGCCTGAAGGGCCCCCAGGGGGCCCCCAAGCAGCCCCTCTCAATTTGGGTCTGGGGGCTTTCGTTGGGCCGGGAACCTGGGAGATTCCTGCAAGGTTACAGTTCGCGGCCGGAGAAGCACTCTCCGGCCAACATGCCCAACTGCAGCAACAGCTCCCAAACCGAAGGAGCCAGGACCCAAAGACCTAGCTGGCCTGAAGTGCCCCCAGGGGGCCCCCAAGCAGCCCCTCTCCATTTGGGTCTGAGGGCTTTTGTTGGGCCGGGAACCTGGGAGATTCCTGCAAGGTTGCAGTTCGAGGCCCGAGAAGCACTCTCCGGCCAACATGCCCAACTGCAGCAACAGCTCCCAAACCGAAGGAGCCAGGACCCAAAGACCTAGCTGGCCTGAAGGGCCCCCATGGGGCCCCCAAGGAGCTCCTCTCCATTTGGGTCTGGGGGCTTTAGTTGGGCCGGGAACCTGGGAGGTACCTGCAAGGTTGCAGTTCGCGGCCGGAGAAGCACTCTCCGGCCAACATGCCCAACTGCAGCAACAGCTCCCAAAGCGAAGGAGCCAGGACCCAAAGACCTAGCTGGCCTGAAGGGCCCCCAGGGGGCCCCCAAGCAGCCCCTCTCCATTTGGGTCTGGGGGCTTTCGTTGGGCCGGGAACCTGGGAGGTACCTGCAAGGTTGCAGTTCGCGGCCCGAGAAGCACTCTCCGGCCAACATGCCCAACTGCAGCAACAGCTCCCAAAGCGAGGGAGCCAGGACCCAAAGACCTAGCTGGCCTGAAGGGCCCCCATGGGGCCCCCAAGGAGCTCCTCTCCATTTGGGTCTGGGGGCTTTAGTTGGGCCGGGAACCTGGGAGGTACCTGCAAGGTTGCAGTTCGCGGCCGGAGAAGCACTCTCCGGCCAACATGCCCAACTGCAGCAACAGCTCCCAAAGCGAAGGAGCCAGGACCCAAAGACCTAGCTGGCCTGAAGGGCCCCCAGGGGGCCCCCAAGCAGCCCCTCTCCATTTGGGTCTGGGGGCTTTCGTTGGGCCGGGAACCTGGGAGGTACCTGCAAGGTTGCAGTTCGCGGCCCGAGAAGCACTCTCCGGCCAACATGCCCAACTGCAGCAACAGCTCCCAAACGGAAGGAGCCAGGACCCAAAGACCTAGCTGGCCTGAAGGGCCCCCAGGGGGCCCCCAAGCAGCCCCTCTCAATTTGGGTCTGGGGGCTTTCGTTGGGCCGGGAACCTGGGAGGTACCTGCAAGGTTGCAGTTCGCGGCCGGAGAAGCACTCTCCGGCCAACATGCCCAACTGCAGCAACAGCTCCCAAACCGAAGGAGCCAGGACCCAAAGACCTAGCTGGCCTGAAGGGCCCCCAGGGGGCCCCCAAGCAGCCCCTCTCCATTTGGGTCTGGGGGCTTTCGTTGGGCCGGGAACCTGGGAGGTACCTGCAAGGTTGCAGTTCGCGGCCCGAGAAGCACTCTCCGGCCAACATGCCCAACTGCAGCAACAGCTCCCAAAGCGAAGGAGCCAGGACCCAAAGACCTAGCTGGCCTGAAGGGCCCCCAGGGGGCCCCCAAGCAGCCCCTCTCAATTTGGGTCTGGGGGCTTTCGTTGGGCCGGGAACCTGGGAGGTACCTGCAAGGTTGCAGTTCGCGGCCCGTGAAGCACTCTCCGGCCAACATGCCCAACTGCAGCAACAGCTCCCAAACCGAAGGAGCCAGGACCCAAAGACCTAGCTGGCCTGAAGGGCCCCCAGGGGGCCCCCAAGCAGCCCCTCTCCATTTGGGTCTGGGGGCTTTCCTTGGGCATGTATACCTGAGAGGTACCTGCAAGGTTACAGTTCGCGGCCCGAGAAGCACTCTCCGGCCAACATGCTCAACTGCAGCAACAGCTCCCAAAGCGAAGGAGCCAGGACCCAAAGACCTAGCTGGCCTGAAGTGCCCCCAGGGGGTCCCCAAGCAGCCCCTCTCCATTTGGGTCTGGGGGCTTTCGTTGGGACGGGAACCTGGGAGATTCATGCAAGGTTGCAGTTCGCGGCCCGAGAAGCACTCTCCGGCCAACATGCACAACTGCAGCAACAGCTCCCAAACCGAAGGAGCCAGGACCCAAAGACCTAGCTGGCCTGAAGGGCCCCCAGGGGGCCCCCAAGCAGCCCCTCTCAATTTGGGTCTGGGGGCTTTCGTTGGGCCGGGAACCTGGGAGATTCCTGCAATTTTGCAGTTCGCGGCCGGAGAAGCACTCTCCGGCCAACATGCCCAACTGCAGCAACAGCTCCCAAACCGAAGGAGCCAGGACCCAAAGACCTAGCTGGCCTGAAGGGCCCCCAGGGGGCCCCCAAGCAGCCCCTCTCCATTTGGGTCTGGGGGCTTTTGTTGGGCCGGGAACCTGGGAGATTCCTGCAAGGTTGCAGTTCGAGGCCCGAGAAGCACTCTCCGGCCAACATGCCCAACTGCAGCAACAGCTCCCAAACCGAAGGAGCCAGGACCCAAAGACCTAGCTGGCCTGAAGGGCCCCCATGGGGCCCCCAAGGAGCTCCTCTCCATTTGGGTCTGGGGGCTTTAGTTGGGCCGGGAACCTGGGAGGTACCTGCAAGGTTGCAGTTCGCGGCCGGAGAAGCACTCTCCGGCCAACATGCCCAACTGCAGCAACAGCTCCCAAACCGAAGGAGCCAGGACCCAAAGACCTAGCTGGCCTGAAGGGCCCCCAGGGGGCCCCCAAGCAGCCCCTCTCCATTTGGGTCTGGGGGCTTTCGTTGGGCCGGGAACCTGGGAGGTACCTGCAAGGTTGCAGTTCGCGGCCCGAGAAGCACTCTCCGGCCAACATGCCCAACTGCAGCAACAGCTCCCAAACGGAAGGAGCCAGGACCCAAAGACCTAGCTGGCCTGAAGGGCCCCCAGGGGGCCCCCAAGCAGCCCCTCTCAATTTGGGTCTGGGGGCTTTCGTTGGGCCGGGAACCTGGGAGGTACCTGCAAGGTTGCAGTTCGCGGCCCGAGAAGCACTCTCCGGCCAACATGCCCAACTGCAGCAACAGCTCCCAAAGCGAGGGAGCCAGGACCCAAAGACCTAGCTGGCCTGAAGGGCCCCCAGGGGGCCCCCAAGCAGCCCCTCTCCATTTGGGTCTGGGGGCTTTCGTTGGGCCGGGAACCTGGGAGATTCCTGCAACGTTGCAGTTCGAGGCCCGAGAAGCACTCTCCGGCCAACATGCCCAACTGCAGCAACAGCTCCCAAAGCGAAGGAGCCAGGACCCAAAGACCTAGCTGGCCTGAAGGGCCCCCAGGGGGCCCCCAAGCAGCCCCTCTCCATTTGGGTCTGGGGGCTTTCGTTGGGCCGGGAACCTGGGAGGTACCTGCAAGGTTGCAGTTCGCGGCCCGAGAAGCACTCTCCGGCCAACATGCCCAACTGCAGCAACAGCTCCCAAACGGAAGGAGCCAGGACCCAAAGACCTAGCTGGCCTGAAGGGCCCCCAGGGGTCCCCCAAGCAGCCCCTCTCAATTTGGGTCTGGGGGCTTTCGTTGGGCCGGGAACCTGGGAGGTACCTGCAAGGTTGCAGTTCGCGGCCGGAGAAGCACTCTCCGGCCAACATGCCCAACTGCAGCAACAGCTCCCAAACCGAAGGAGCCAGGACCCAAAGACCTAGCTGGCCTGAAGGGCCCCCAGGGGGCCCCCAAGCAGCCCCTCTCCATTTGGGTCTGGGGGCTTTCGTTGGGCCGGGAACCTGGGAGGTACCTGCAAGGTTGCAGTTCGCGGCCCGAGAAGCACTCTCCGGCCAACATGCCCAACTGCAGCAACAGCTCCCAAACCGAAGGAGCCAGGACCCAAAGACCTAGCTGGCCTGAAGGGCCCCCAGGGGGCCCCCAAGCAGCCCCTCTCAATTTGGGTCTGGGGGCTTTCGTTGGGCCGGGAACCTGGGAGGTACCTGCAAGGTTGCAGTTCGCGGCCCGTGAAGCACTCTCCGGCCAACATGCCCAACTGCAGCAACAGCTCCCAAACCGAAGGAGCCAGGACCCAAAGACCTAGCTGGCCTGAAGGGCCCCCAGGGGGCCCCCAAGCAGCCCCTCTCCATTTGGGTCTGGGGGCTTTCCTTGGGCATGTATACCTGAGAGGTACCTGCAAGGTTACAGTTCGCGGCCCGAGAAGCACTCTCCGGCCAACATGCTCAACTGCAGCAACAGCTCCCAAAGCGAAGGAGCCAGGACCCAAAGACCTAGCTGGCCTGAAGTGCCCCCAGGGGGTCCCCAAGCAGCCCCTCTCCATTTGGGTCTGGGGGCTTTCGTTGGGCGGGGAACCTGGGAGATTCATGCAAGGTTGCAGTTCGCGGCCCGAGAAGCACTCTCCGGCCAACATGCCCAACTGCAGCAACAGCTCCCAAACCGAAGGAGCCAGGACCCAAAGACCTAGCTGGCCTGAAGGGCCCCCAGGGGGCCCCCAAGCAGCCCCTCTCAATTTGGGTCTGGGGGCTTTCGTTGGGCCGGGAACCTGGGAGATTCCTGCAAAGTTGCAGTTCGCGGCCGGAGAAGCACTCTCCGGCCAACATGCCCAACTGCAGCAACAGCTCCCAAACCGAAGGAGCCAGGACCCAAAGACCTAGCTGGCCTGAAGGGCCCCCAGGGGGCCCCCAAGCAGCCCCTCTCCATTTGGGTCTGGGGGCTTTTGTTGGGCCGGGAACCTGGGAGATTCCTGCAAGGTTGCAGTTCGAGGCCCGAGAAGCACTCTCCGGCCAACATGCCCAACTGCAGCAACAGCTCCCAAACCGAAGGAGCCAGGACCCAAAGACCTAGCTGGCCTGAAGGGCCCCCATGGGGCCCCCAAGGAGCTCCTCTCCATTTGGGTCTGGGGGCTTTAGTTGGGCCGGGAACCTGGGAGGTACCTGCAAGGTTGCAGTTCGCGGCCGGAGAAGCACTCTCCGGCCAACATGCCCAACTGCAGCAACAGCTCCCAAACCGAAGGAGCCAGGACCCAAAGACCTAGCTGGCCTGAAGGGCCCCCAGGGGGCCCCCAAGCAGCCCCTCTCCATTTGGGTCTGGGGGCTTTCGTTGGGCCGGGAACCTGGGAGGTACCTGCAAGGTTGCAGTTCGCGGCCCGAGAAGCACTCTCCGGCCAACATGCCCAACTGCAGCAACAGCTCCCAAACGGAAGGAGCCAGGACCCAAAGACCTAGCTGGCCTGAAGGGCCCCCAGGGGGCCCCCAAGCAGCCCCTCTCAATTTGGGTCTGGGGGCTTTCGTTGGGCCGGGAACCTGGGAGGTACCTGCAAGGTTGCAGTTCGCGGCCCGAGAAGCACTCTCCGGCCAACATGCCCAACTGCAGCAACAGCTCCCAAAGCGAGGGAGCCAGGACCCAAAGACCTAGCTGGCCTGAAGGGCCCCCAGGGGGCCCCCAAGCAGCCCCTCTCCATTTGGGTCTGGGGGCTTTCGTTGGGCCGGGAACCTGGGAGGTACCTGCAAGGTTGCAGTTCGCGGCCGGAGAAGCACTCTCCGGCCAACATGCCCAACTGCAGCAACAGCTCCCAAACCGAAGGAGCCAGGACCCAAAGACCTAGCTGGCCTGAAGGGCCCCCAGGGGGCCCCCAAGCAGCCCCTCTCAATTTGGGTCTGGGGGCTTTCGTTGGGCCGGGAACCTGGGAGGTACCTGCAAGGTTGCAGTTCGCGGCCTGTGAAGCACTCTCCGGCCAACATGCCCAACTGCCGCAACAGCTCCCAAACCGAAGGAGCCAGGACCCAAAGACCTAGCTGGCCTGAAGGGCCCCCAGGGGGCCCCCAAGCAGCCCCTCTCCATTTGGGTCTGGGGGCTTTCTTTAGGCTGAGAACCTGGGAGATACCAGCAAGGTTGCAGTTCGCGGACCGAGAAGCACTCTCCGGCCAACATGCCCAATATCCAGCAACAGCTCCCAAAGCGAAGGAGCCAGGACCCAAAGACCTAGCTGGCCTGAAGGGCCCCCAGAAGGCCACCAAGCAGCCCCTCTCCATTTGGGTCTGGGGGCTTTCGTTGGGCCGGGAACCTGGGAGATTCCTGCAAGTTACAGATCGCGGCCCGAGAAGCACTCTCCGGCCAACATGCACAACTGCAGCAACAGCTCCCAAAGCGAAGGAGCCAGGACCCAAAGACCTAGCTGGCCTGAAGGGCCCCCGGGGGGCCCCCAAGCAGCCCCTCTCAATTTGGGTCTGGGGGCTTTCGTTGGGCCGGGAACCTGGGAGAATCCTGCAAGGTTGCAGTTCGCGTCCCGTGAAGCACTCTCCGGCCAACATGCCCAACTGCAGCAACAGCTCCCAAACCGAAGGAGCCAGGACCCAAAGACCTAGCTGGCCTGAAGGGCCCCCATGGGGCCCCCAAGCAGCTCCTCTCCATTTGGGTCTGGGGGCTTTAGTTGGGCCGGGAACCTGAGACGTACCTGCAAGGTTGCAGTTCGCGGCCGGAGAAGCACTCTCCGGCCAACATGCCCAACTGCAGCAACAGCTCCCAAAGCGAAGGAGCCAGGACCCAAAGACCTAGCTGGCCTGAAGGGCCCCCAGGGGGCCCCCAAGCAGCCCCTCTCCATTTGGGTCTGGGGGCTTTCGTTGGGCGGGGAACCTGGGAGATTCATGCAAGGTTGCAGTTCGCGGCCCGAGAAGCACTCTCCGGCCAACATGCCCAACTGCAGCAACAGCTCCCAAAGCGAAGGAGCCAGGACCCAAAGACCTAGCTGGCCTGAAGGGCCCCCAGGGGGCCCCCAAGCAGCCCCTCTCCATTTGGGTCTGGGGGCTTTCGTTGGGCCGGGAACCTGGGAGATTCATGCAAGGTTGCAGTTCGAGGCCCGAGAAGCACTCTCCGGCCAACATGCCCAACTGCAGCAACAGCTCCCAAACCGAATGAGCCAGGACACAAAGACCTAGCTGGCCTGAAGGGCCCCCAGGGGGCCCCCAAGCAGCCCCTCTCCATTTGGGTCTGGGGGCTTTAGTTGGTCCGGGAACCAGAGAGGTACCTGCAAGTTTGCAGTTCGCGGCCCGAGAAGCACTCTCCGGCCAACATGCACAACTGCAGCAACAGCTCCCAAAGCGAAGGAGCCAGGACCCAAAGACCTAGCTGGCCTGAAGTGCCCCCAGGGGGCCCCCAAGCAGCCCCTCTCCATTTGGGTCTGGGGGCTTTCGTTGGGCCGGGAACCTGGGAGAATCCTGCAAGGTTGCAGTTCGCGGCCCGAGAAGCACTCTCCGGCCAACATGCCCAACTGCAGCAACAGCTCCCAAAGCGAAGGAGCCAGGACCCAAAGACCTAGCTGGCCTGAAGGGCCCCCAGGGGGCCCCCAAGCAGCCCCTCTCAATTTGGGTCTGGGGGCTTTCGTTGGGCATGGAACCTGGGAGAATCCTGCAAGGTTGCAGTTCGCGGCCCGAGAAGCACTCTCCGGCCAACATGCCCAACTGCAGCAACAGCTCCCAAACCGAAGGAGCCAGGACCCAAAGACCTAGCTGGCCTGAAGGGCCCCCAGGGGGCCCCAAAGCAGCCCCTCTCAATTTGGGTCTGGGGGCTTTCGTTGGGCAGGGAACCTGGGAGAATCCTGCAAGTTTGCAGTTCGCGGCCCGAGAAGCACTCTCCGGCCAACATGCCCAACTGCAGCAACAGCTCCCAAACCGAAGGAGCCAGGACCCAAAGACCTAGCTGGCCTGAAGGGCCCCCAGGGGGCCCCCAAGCAGCCCCTCTCCATTTGGGTCTGGGGGCTTTCGTTGGGCCGGGAACCTGGGAGAATCCTGCAAGGTTGCAGTTCGCGGCCCGAGAAGCACTCTCCGGCCAACATGCCCAACTGCAGCAACAGCTCCCAAACCGAAGGAGCCAGGACCCAAAGACCTAGCTGGCCTGAAGGGCCCCCAGGGGGCCCCCAAGCAGCCCCTCTCAATTTGGGTCTGGGGGCTTTCGTTGGGCATGTATGTCTGAGAGGTACCTGCAAGGTTACAGTTCGCGGCCCGAGAAGCACTCTCCGGCCAACATGCCCAACTGCAGCAACAGCTCCCAAAGCGAAGGAGCCAGGACCCCAAGACCTAGCTGGCCTGAAGGGCCCCCAGGGGACCCCCAAGGAGCTCCTCTCCATTTGGGTCGGGGGGCTTTAGTTGGGCCGGGAACCTGAGAGTTACCTGCAAGGTTGCAGTTCGCGGCCCGAGAAGCACTCTCCGGCCAACATGCCCAACTGCAGCAACAGCTCCCAAACCGAAGGAGCCAGGACCCAAAGACCTAGCTGGCCTGAAGGGCCCCCAGGGGGCCCCCAAGCAGCCCCTCTCCATTTGGGTCTGGGGGCTTTTGTTGGGCCGGGAACCTGGGAGATTCCTGCAAGGTTGCAGTTCGCGGCCCGAGAAGCACTCTCCGGCCAACATGCACAACTGCAGCAACAGCTCCCAAAGCGAAGGAGCCAGGACCCAAAGACCTAGCTGGCCTGAAGGGCCCCCAGGGGGCCCCCAAGCAGCCCCTCTCCATTTGGGTCTGGGGGCTTTTGTTGGGCCGGGAACCTGGGAGATTCATGCAAGGTTGCAGTTCGAGGCCGGAGAAGCACTCTCCGGCCAACATGCACAACTGCAGCAACAGCTCCCAAAGCGAAGGAGCCAGGACCCAAAGACCTAGCTGGCCTGAAGGGCCCCCAGGGGGCCCCCAAGCAGCCCCTCTCAATTTGGGTCTGGGGGCTTTCGTTGGGCCGGGAACCTGGGAGATTCCTGCAAGGTTGCAGTTCGCGGCCGGAGAAGCACTCTCCGGCCAACATGCCCAACTGCAGCAACAGCTCCCAAACCGAAGGAGCCAGGACCCAAAGACCTAGCTGGCCTGAAGGGCCCCCAGGGGGCCCCCAAGCAGCCCCTCTCCATTTGGGTCTGGGGGCTTTTGTTGGGCCGGGAACCTGGGAGATTCCTGCCAGGTTGCAGTTCGAGGCCCGAGAAGCACTCTCCGGCCAACATGCCCAACTGCAGCAACAGCTCCCAAAGCGAAGGAGCCAGGACCCAAAGACCTAGCTGGCCTGAAGGGCCCCCAGGGGGCCCCCAAGCAGCCCCTCTCAATTTGGGTCTGGGGGCTTTAGTTGGGCCGGGAACCTGGGAGGTACCTGCAAGGTTGCAGATCGCGGCCGGCGAAGCACTCTCCGGCCAACATGCCCAACTGCAGCAACAGCTCCCAAAGCGAAGGAGCCAGGACCCAAAGACCTAGCTGGCCTGAAGTGCCCCCAGGGGGCCCCCAAGCAGCCCCTCTCCATTTGGGTCTGGGGGCTTTTGTTGGGCCGGGAACCTGGGAGGTACCTGCAAGGTTGCAGTTCGCGGCCCGAGAAGCACTCTCCGGCCAACATGCCCAACTGCAGCAACAGCTCCCAAAGCGAAGGAGCCAGGACCCAAAGACCTAGCTGGCCTGAAGGGCCCCCAGGGGGCCCCCAAGCAGCCCCTCTGAATTTGGGTCTGGGGGCTTTCGTTGGGCATGGAACCTGGGAGGTACCTGCAAGGTTGCAGTTCGCGGCCCGAGAAGCACTCTCCGGCCAACATGCCCAACTGCAGCAACAGCTCCCAAAGCGAAGGAGCCAGGACCCAAAGACCTAGCTGGCCTGAAGGGCCCCCAAGGGGCCCCCAAGGAGCTCCTCTCCATTTGGGTCTGGGGGCTTTAGTTCGGCCGGGAACCTGGGAGGTACCTGCAAGGTTGCAGTTCGCGGCCGGAGAAGCACTCTCCGGCCAACATGCCCAACTGCAGCAACAGCTCCCAAACCGAAGGAGCCAGGACCCAAAGACCTAGCTGGCCTGAAGGGCCCCCAGGGGGCCCCCAAGCAGCCCCTCTCAATTTGGGTCTGGGGGCTTTCGTTGGGCCGGGAACCTGGGAGGTACCTGCAAGGTTGCAGTTCGCGGCCCGAGAAGCACTCTCCGGCCAACATGCCCAACTGCAGCAACAGCTCCCAAAGCGAAGGAGCCAGGACCCAAAGACCTAGCTGGCCTGAAGGGCCCCCAGGGGGCCCCCAAGCAGCCCCTCTCCATTTGGGTCTGGGGGCTTTCGTTGGGCCGGGAACCTGGGAGAATCCTGCAAGGTTGCAGTTCGCGGCCCGAGAAGCACTCTCCGGCCAACATGCCCAACTGCAGCAACAGCTCCCAAACCGAAGGAGCCAGGACCCAAAGACCTAGCTGGCCTGAAGGGCCCCCAGGGGGCCCCAAAGCAGCCCCTCTCAATTTGGGTCTGGGGGCTTTCGTTGGGCCGGGAACCTGGGAGAATCCTGCAAGGTTGCAGTTCGCGGCCCGAGAAGCACTCTCCGGCCAACAAGCCCAACTGCAGCAACAGCTCCCAAAGCGAAGGAGCCAGGACCCAAAGACCTAGCTGGCCTGAAGGGCCCCCAGGGGGCCCCCAAGCAGCCCCTCTCCATTTGGGTCTGGGGGCTTTTGTTGGGCCGGGAACCTGGGAGATTCCTGCAAGGTTGCAGTTCGCGGCCCGAGAAGCACTCTCCGGCCAACATGCCCAACTGCAGCAACAGCTCCCAAACCGAAGGAGCCAGGACCCAAAGACCTAGCTGGCCTGCAGGGCCCCCAGGGGGCCCCCAAGCAGCCCCTCTCCATTTGGGTCTGGGGGCTTTCGTTGGGCATGGAACCTGGGAGATTCCTGCAAGGTTGCAGTTCGCGGCCCGAGAAGCACTCTCCGGCCAACATGCCCAACTGCAGCAACAGCTCCCAAACCGAAGGAGCCAGGACCCCAAGACCTAGCTGGCCTGAAGGGCCCCCAGGGGGCCCCCAAGGAGCTCCTCTCCATTTGGGTCGGGGGGCTTTAGTTGGGCCGGGAACCTGAGAGGTACCTGCAAGGTTGCAGTTCGCGGCCGGACAAGCACTCTCCGGCCAACATGCCCAACTGCAGCAACAGCTCCCAAACCGAAGGAGCCAGGACCCAAAGACCTAGCTGGCCTGAAGGGCCCCCAGGGGGCCCCCAAGCAGCCCCTCTCCATTTGGGTCTGGGGGCTTTTGTTGGGCCGGGAACCTGGGAGATTCCTGCAAGGTTGCAGTTCGCGGCCCGAGAAGCACTCTCCGGCCAACATGCCCAACTGCAGCAACAGCTCCCAAACCGAAGGAGCCAGGACACAAAGACCTAGCTGGCCTGAAGGGCCCCCATGGGGCCCCCAAGGAGCTCCTCTCCATTTGGGTCTGGGGGCTTTAGTTGGGCCGGGAACCTGGGAGGTACCAGCAAGGTTGCAGTTCGCGGCCGGAGAAGCACTCTCCGGCCAACATGCCCAACTGCAGCAACAGCTCCCAAAGCGAAGGAGCCAGGACCCAAAGACCTAGCTGGCCTGAAGGGCCCCCAGGGGGCCCCCAAGCAGCCCCTCTCAATTTGGGTCTGGGGGCTTCCGTTGGGCCGGGAACCTGGGAGGTACCTGCAAGGTTGCAGTTCGCGGCCGGAGAAGCACTCTCCGGCCAACATGCCCAACTGCAGCAACAGCTCCCAAAGCGAAGGAGCCAGGACCCAAAGACCTAGCTGGCCTGAAGGGCCCCCAGGGGGCCCCCAAGCAGCCCCTCTCCATTTGGGTCTGGGGGCTTTCGTTGGGCATGTATACCTGAGAGGTACCTGCAAGGTTACAGTTCGCGGCCCGAGAAGCACTCTCCGGCCAACATGCCCAACTGCAGCAACAGCTCCCAAAGCGAAGGAGCCAGGACCCAAAGACCTAGCTGGCCTGAAGTGCCCCCAGGGGGTCCCCAAGCAGCCCCTCTCAATTTGGGTCTGGGGGATTTCGTTGGGCCGGGAACCTGGGATGTACCTGCCAGGTTGCAGTTCGCGGCCCGAGAAGCACTCTCCGGCCAACATGCCCAACGTCCAGCAACAGCTCCCAAAGCGAAGGAGCCAGGACCCAAAGACCTAGCTGGCCTGAAGGGCCCCCAGGGGGCCCCCAAGCAGCCCCTCTCAATTTGGGTCTGGGGGCTTTCGTTGGGCCGGGAACCTGGGAGATTCCTGCAAGGTTGCAGTTCGCGGCCGGAGAAGCACTCTCCGGCCAACATGCCCAACTGCAGCAACAGCTCCCAAACCGAAGGAGCCAGGACCCAAAGACCTAGCTGGCCTGAAGGGCCCCCAGGGGGCCCCCAAGCAGCCCCTCTCCATTTGGGTCTGGGGGCTTTCTTTAGGCTGAGAACGTGGGAGATACCAGCAAGGTTGCAGTTCGCGGCCCGAGAAGCACTCTCCGGCCAACATGCCCAATATCCAGCAACAGCTCCCAAAGCGAAGGAGCCAGGACCCAAAGACCTAGCTGGCCTGAAGGGCCCCCAGAAGGCCCCCAAGCAGCCCCTCTCCATTTGGGTCTGGTGGCTTTCGTTGGGCATGTATACCTGAGAGGTACCTGCAAGTTACAGTTCGCGGCCCGAGAAGCACTCTCCGGCCAACATGCCCAACTGCAGCAACAGCTCCCAAAGCGAAGGAGCCAGGACCCAAAGACCTAGCTGGCCTGAAGGGCCCCCATGGGGCCCCCAAGGAGCTCCTCTCCATTTGGGTCTGGGGGCTTTAGTTGGGCCGGGAACCTGAGAGGTACCTGCAAGGTTGCAGTTCGCGGCCGGAGAAGCACTCTCCGGCCAACATGCCCAACTGCAGCAACAGCTCCCAAAGCGAAGGAGCCAGGACCCAAAGACCTAGCTGGCCTGAAGGGCCCCCAGGGGGCCCCCAAGCAGCACCTCTCAATTTGGGTCTGGGGGCTTCCGTTTGGCCGGGAACCTGGGAGGTACCTGCAAGGTTGCAGTTCGCGGCCGGAGAAGCACTCTCCGGCCAACATGCCCAACTGCAGCAACAGCTCCCAAAGCGAAGGAGCCAGGACCCAAAGACCTAGCTGGCCTGAAGGGCCCCCAGGGGGCCCCCAAGCAGCCCCTCTCCATTTGGGTCTGGGGGCTTTTGTTGGGCCGGGAACCTGGGAGATTCCTGCAAGGTTGCAGTTCGAGGCCCGAGAAGCACTCTCCGGCCAACATGCCCAACTGCAGCAACAGCTCCCAAACCGAATGAGCCAGGACCCAAAGACCTAGCTGGCCTGAAGGGCCCCCAGGGGGCCCCCAAGCAGCCCCTCTCCATTTGGGTCTGGGGGCTTTCGTTGGGCATGTATACCTGAGAGGTACCTGCAAGGTTACAGTTCGCGGCCCGAGAAGCACTCTCCGGCCAACATGCTCAACTGCAGCAACAGCTCCCAAACCGAAGGAGCCAGGACCCAAAGACCTAGCTGGCCTGAAGTGCCCCCAGGGGGTCCCCAAGCAGCCCCTCTCCATTTGGGTCTGGGGGCTTTCATTGGGCGGGGAACCTGGGAGATTCATGCAAGGTTGCAGTTCGCGGCCCGAGAAGCACTCTCCGGCCAACATGCACAACTGCAGCAACAGCTCCCAAACCGAAGGAGCCAGGACCCAAAGACCTAGCTGGCCTGAAGGGCCCCCAGGGGGCCCCCAAGCAGCCCCTCTCAATTTGGGTCTGGGGGCTTTCGTTGGGCCGGGAACCTGGGAGATTCTTGCAAGGTTGCAGTTCGCGGCCCGAGAAGCACTCTCCGGCCAACATGCCCAACTGCAGCAACAGCTCCCAAAGCGAAGGAGCCAGGACCCAAAGACCTAGCTGGCCTGAAGGGCCCCCAGGGGGCCCCCAAGCAGCCCCTCTCCATTTGGGTCTGGGGGCTTTCTTTAGGCTGAGAACCTGGGAGATACCAGCAAGGTTGCAGTTCGCGGCCCGAGAAGCACTCTCCGGCCAACATGCCCAATATCCAGCAACAGCTCCCAAACGGAAGGAGCCAGGACCCAAAGACCTAGCTGGCCTGAAGGGCCCCCAGAAGGCCACCAAGCAGCCCCTCTCAATTTGGGTCTGGTGGCTTTCGTTGGGCATGTATACCTGGGAGGTACCTGCAAGGTTGCAGTTCGCGGCCCGAGAAGCACTCTCCGGCCAACATGCCCAACTGCAGCAACAGCTCCCAAACCGAAGGAGCCAGGACCCAAAGACCTAGCTGGCCTGAAGGGCCCCCAGGGGGCCCCCAAGCAGCCCCTCTCCATTTGGGTCTGGGGGCTTTCTTTAGGCTGAGAACCTGGGAGATACCAGCAAGGTTGCAGTTCGCGGACCGAGAAGCACTCTCCGGCCAACATGCCCAATATCCAGCAACAGCTCCAAAAGCGAAGGAGCCAGGACCCAAAGACCTAGCTGGCCTGAAGGGCCCCCAGAAGGCCACCAAGCAGCCCCTCTCCATTTGGGTCTGGGGGCTTTAGTTGGGCCGGGAACCTGGAAGGTACCTGCAAGGTTGCAGTTCGCGGCCCGAGAAGCACTCTCCGGCCAACATGCCCAACTGCAGCAACAGCTCCCAAAGCGAAGGAGCCAGGACCCAAAGACCTAGCTGGCCTGAAGTGCCCCCAGGGGGCCCCCAAGCAGCCCCTCTCCATTTGGGTCTGGGGGCTTTCGTTGGGCCGGGAACCTGGGAGAATCCTGCAAGGTTGCAGTTCGCGGCCCGAGAAGCACTCTCCGGCCAACATGCCCAACTGCAGCAACAGCTCCCAAAGCGAAGGAGCCAGGACCCAAAGACCTAGCTGGCCTGAAGGGCCCCCAGGGGGCCCCCAAGCAGCCCCTCTCCATTTGGGTCTGGGGGCTTTCGTTGGGCATGTATACCTGAGAGGTACCTGCAAGGTTACAGTTCGCGACCCGAGAAGCACTCTCCGGCCAACATGCCCAACTGCAGCAACAGCTCCCAAACCGAAGGAGCCAGGACCCAAAGACCTAGCTGGCCTGAAGGGCCCCCAGGGGGTCCCCAAGCAGCCCCTCTCCATTTGGGTCTGGGGGCTTTCGTTGGGCAGGGAACCTGGGAGATTCATGCAAGGTTGCAGTTCGCAGCCCGAGAAGCACTCTCCGGCCAACATGCCCAACTGCAGCAACAGCTCCCAAAGCGAAGGAGCCAGGACCCAAAGACCTAGCTGGCCTGAAGGGCCCCCAGGGGGCCCCCAAGCAGCCCCTCTCCATTTGGGTCTGGGGGCTTTCGTTGGGCATGGAACCTGGGAGATTCCTGCAAGGTTGCAGTTCGCGGCCCGAGAAGCACTCTCCGGCCAACATGCCCAACTGCAGCAACAGCTCCCAAACCGAAGGAGCCAGGACCCAAAGACCTAGCTGGCCTGAAGGGCCCCCAGGGGGCCCCCAAGGAGCTCCTCTCCATTTGGGTCTGGGGGCTTTAGTTGGGCCGGGAACCTGGGAGGTACCTGCAAGGTTGCAGTTCGCGGCCGGAGAAGCACTCTCCGGCCAACATGCCCAACTGCAGCAACAGCTCCCAAACCGAAGGAGCCAGGACCCAAAGACCTAGCTGGCCTGAAGGGCCCCCAGGGGGCCCCCAAGCAGACCCTCTCCATTTGGGTCTGGGGGCTTTTGTTGGGCCGGGAACCTGGGAGATTCCTGCAAGGTTGCAGTTCGCGGCCCGAGAAGCACTCTCCGGCCAACATGCCCAACTGCAGCAACAGCTCCCAAACCGAAGGAGCCAGGACCCAAAGACCTAGCTGGCCTGAAGGGCCCCCAAGGGGCCCCCAAGCAGCCCCTCTCAATTTGGGTCTGGGGGCTTTCGTTGGGCCGGGAACCTGGGAGATTCCTGCAAGGTTGCAGTTCGAGGCCCGAGAAGCACTCTCCGGCCAACATGCCCAACTGCAGCAACAGCTCCCAAAGCGAAGGAGCCAGGACCCAAAGACCTAGCTGGCCTGAAGGGCCCCCAGGGGGCCCCCAAGCAGCCCCTCTCCATTTGGGTCTGGGGGCTTTCGTTGGGCCGGGAACCTGGGAGAATCCTGCAAGGTTGCAGTTCGCGGCCCGAGAAGCACTCTCCGGCCAACATGTCCAACGTCCAGCAACAGCTCCCAAAGCGAAGGAGCCAGGACCCAAAGACCTAGCTGGCCTGAAGGGCCCCCAGGGGGCCCCCAAGCAGCTTCTCTCAATTTGGGTCTGGGGGCTTTCGTTGGGCATGGAACCTGGGAGGTACCTGCCAGGTTGCAGTTCGCGGCCCGAGAAGCACTCTCCGGCCAACATGCCCAACTGCAGCAACAGCTCCCAAACCGAAGGAGCCAGGACCCAAAGACCTAGCTGGCCTGAAGGGCCCCCAGGGGGCCCCCAAGCAGCCCCTCTCCATGTGGGTCTGGGGGCTGTCGTTGGGCCGGGAACCTGGGAGAATCCTGCAAGGTTGCAGTTCGCGGCCCGAGAAGCACTCTCCGGCCAACATGCCCAACTGCAGCAACAGCTCCCAAAGCGAAGGAGCCAGGACCCAAAGACCTAGCTGGCCTGAAGGGCCCCCAGGGGACCCCCAAGCAGCCCCTCTCAATTTGGGTCTGGGGGCTTTCGTTGGGCCGGGAACCTGGGAGGTACCTGCAAGGTTGCAGTTCGCAGCCCGAGAAGCACTCTCCGGCCAACATGCCCAACTGCAGCAACAGCTCCCAAACCGAAGGAGCCAGGACCCAAAGACCTAGCTGGCCTGAAAGGCCCCCAGGGGGGACCCAAGGAGCTCCTCTCCATTTGGGTCTGGGGGCTTTCGTTGGGCCGGGAACCTGGGAGGTACCTGCAAGGTTGCAGTTCGCGGCCCGAGAAGCATTCTCCGGCCAACATGCCCAACTGCAGCAACAGCTCCCAAACCGAAGGAGCCAGGACCCAAAGACCTAGCTGGCCTGAAGGGCCCCCAGGGGGCCCCCAAGCAGCCCCTCTCCATTTGGGTCTGGGGGCTTTTGTTGGGCCGGGAACCTGGGAGATTCCTGCAAGGTTGCAGTTCGCGGCCCGAGAAGCACTCTCCGGCCAACATGCCCAACTGCAGCAACAGCTCCCAAACCGAAGGAGCCAGGACCCAAAGACCTAGCTGGCCTGAAGGGCCCCCATGGGGCCCCCAAGGAGCTCCTCTCCATTTGGGTCTGGGGGCTTTAGTTGGGCCGGGAACCTGGGAGGTACCTGCAAGGTTGCAGTTCGCGGCCGGAGAAGCACTCTCCGGCCAACATGCCCAACTGCAGCAACAGCTCCCAAAGCGAAGGAGCCAGGACCCAAAGACCTAGCTGGCCTGAAGGGCCCCCAGGGGGCCCCCAAGCAGCCCCTCTCCATTTGGGTCTGGGGGCTTTCGTTGGGCCGGGAACCTGGGAGATTCCTGCAACGTTGCAGTTCGAGGCCCGAGAAGCACTCTCCGGCCAACATGCCCAACTGCAGCAACAGCTCCCAAACCGAATGAGCAGGACCCAAAGACCTAGCTGGCCTGAAGGGCCCCCAGGGGGCCCCCAAGGAGCTCCTCTCCATTTGGGTCGGGGGGCTTTCGTTGGGCCGGGAACCTGAGAGGTACCTGCAAGGTTGCAGTTCGCGGCCCGAGAAGCACTCTCCGGCCAACATGCCCAACTGCAGCAACAGCTCCCAAAGCGAAGGAGCCAGTACCCAAAGACCTAGCTGGCCTGAAGGGCCCCCAGGGGGCCCCCAAGCAGCCCCTCTCAATTTGGGTCTGGGGGCTTTCGTTGGGCATGGAACCTGGGAGATTCCTGCAAGGTTGCAGTTCGCGGCCCGAGAAGCACTCTCCGGCCAACATGCCCAACTGCAGCAACAGCTCCCAAAGCGAAGGAGCCAGGACCCAAAGACCTAGCTGGCCTGAAGGGCCCCCATGGGGCCCCCAAGGAGCTCCTCTCCATTTGGGTCTGGGGGCTTTAGTTGGGCCGGGAACCTGGGAGGTACCTGCAAGGTTGCAGTTCGCGGCCGGAGAAGCACTCTCCGGCCAACATGCACATCTGCAGCAACAGCTCCCAAAGCGAAGGAGCCAGGACCCAAAGACCTAGCTGGCCTGAAGGGCCCCCAGGGGGCCCCCAAGCAGCCCCTCTCCATTTGGGTCTGGGGGCTTTCGTTGGGCCGGGAACCTGGGAGGTACCTGCAAGGTTGCAGTTCGCGGCCCGAGAAGCACTCTCCGGCCAACATGCCCAACTGCAGCAACAGCTCCCAAACCGAAGGAGCCAGGACCCAAAGACCTAGCTGGCCTGAAGGGCCCCCAGGGGGCCCCCAAGCAGCCCCTCTCCATTTGGGTCTGGGGGCTTTCGTTGGGCCGGGAACCTGTGAGATTCCTGCAAGGTTGCAGTTCGCGGCCCGAGAAGCACTCTCCGGCCAACACGCCCAACTGCAGCAACAGCTCCCAAACCGAAGGAGCCAGGACCCAAAGACCTAGCTGGCCTGAAGGGCCCCCAGGGGGCCCCCAAGCAGCCCCTCTCAATTTGGGTCTGGGGGCTTTCGTTGGGCCGGGAACCTGGGAGAATCCTGCAAGGTTGCAGTTCGCGGCCCGAGAAGCACTCTCCGGCCAACATGCCCAACTGCAGCAACAGCTCCCAAACCGAAGGAGCCAGGACCCAAAGACCTAGCTGGCCTGAAGGGCCCCCAGGGGGCCCCCAAGCAGCCCCTCTCAATTTGGGTCTGGGGGCTTTCGTTGTGCCGGGAACCTGGGAGAATCCTGCAAGGTTGCAGTTCGCGGCCCGAGAAGCACTCTCCGGCCAACATGCCCAACTGCAGCAACAGCTCCCAAACCGAAGGAGCCAGGACCCAAAGACCTAGCTGGCCTGAAGGGCCCCCAGGGGGCCCCCAAGCAGCCCCTCTCAATTTGGGTCTGGGGGCTTTCGTTGGGCCGGGAACCTGGGAGGTACCTGCAAGGTTACAGTTCGCGGCCCGAGAAGCACTCTCCGGCCAACATGCCCAACTGCAGCAACAGCTCCCAAACCGAAGGAGCCAGGACCCAAAGACCTAGCTGGCCTGAAGGGCCCCCAGGGGTGCCCCAAGGAGCTCCTCTCCATTTGGGTCTGGGGGCTTTCGTTGGGCCGGGAACCCTGGAGGTACCTGCAAGGTTGCAGTTCGCGGCCCGAGAAGCACTCTCCGGCCAACATGCCCAACTGCAGCAACAGCTCCCAAACCGAATGAGCCAGGACCCAAAGACCTAGCTGGCCTGAAGGGCCCCCAGGGGGCCCCCAAGCAGCCCCTCTCCATTTGGGTCTGGGGGCTTTCGTTGGGCATGTACACCTGAGAGGTACCTGCAAGGTTACAGTTCGCGGCCCGAGAAGCACTCTCCGGCCAACATGCCCAACTGCAGCAACAGCTCCCAAACCGAAGGAGCCAGGACCCAAAGACCTAGCTGGCCTGAAGGGCCCCCAGGGGTCCCCCAAGCAGCCCCTCTCCATTTGGGTCTGGGGGCTTTCGTTGGGCGGGGAACCTGGGAGATTCATGCAAGGTTGCAGTTCGCGGCCCGAGAAGCACTCTCCGGCCAACATGCCCAACTGCAGCAACAGCTCCCAAACCGAAGGAGCCAGGACCCAAAGACCTAGCTGGCCTGAAGGGCCCCCAGTGGGCCCCCAAGCAGCCCCTCTCAATTTGGGTCTGGGGGCTTTCGTTGGGCCGGGAACCTGGGAGATTCCTGCAAGGTTGCAGTTCGCGGCCCGAGAAGCACTCTCCGGCCAACATGCCCAACTGCAGCAACAGCTCCCAAAGCGAAGGAGCCAGGACCCAAAGACCTAGCTGGCCTGAAGGGCCCCCAGGGGGCCCCCAAGCAGCCCCTCTCCATTTGGGTCTGGGGGCTTTTGTTGGGCCGGGAACCTGGGAGATTCCTGCAAGGTTGCAGTTCGCGACCCGAGAAGCACTCTCCGGCCAACATGCCCAACTGCAGCAACAGCTCCCAAACCGAAGGAGCCAGGACACAAAGACCTAGCTGGCCTGAAGGGCCCCCAGGGGGCCCCCAAGCAGCCCCTCTCCATTTGGGTCTGGGGGCTTTCGTTGGGCCGGGAACCTGGGAGGTACCTGCAAGGTTGCAGTTCGCAGCCCGAGAAGCACTCTCCGGCCAACATGCCCAACTGCAGCAACAGCTCCCAAACCGAAGGAGCCAGGACCCAAAGACCTAGCTGGCCTGAAGTGCCCCCAGGGGGCCCCCAAGCAGCCCCTCTCCATTTGGGTCTGGGGGCTTTCGTTGGGCCGGGAACCTGGGAGGTACCTGCAAGGTTGCAGTTCGCGGCCCGAGAAGCACTCTCCGGCCAACATGCCCAACTGCAGCAACAGCTCCCAAACCGAAGGAGCCAGGACCCAAAGACCTAGCTGGCCTGAAGGGCCCCCAGGGGGCCCCCAAGCAGCCCCTCTCAATTTGGGTCTGGGGGCTTTCGTTGGGCCGGGAACCTGGGAGGTACCTGCAAGGTTGCAGTTCGCGGCCGGAGAAGCACTCTCCGGCCAACATGCCCAACTGCAGCAACAGCTCCCAAACCGAAGGAGCCAGGACCCAAAGACCTAGCTGGCCTGAAGGGCCCCCAGGGGGCCCCCAAGCAGCCCCTCTCCATTTGGGTCTGGGGGCTTTCTTTAGGCTGAGAACCTGGGAGATACCAGCAAGGTTGCAGTTCGCGGACCGAGAAGCACTCTCCGGCCAACATGCCCAATATCCAGCAACAGCTCCCAAAGCGAAGGAGCCAGGACCCAAAGACCTAGCTGGCCTGAAGGGCCCCCAGGGGGCCCCCAAGCAGCCCCTCTCCATTTGGGTCTGGGGGCTTTCGTTGGGCCGGGAACCTGGGAGATTCCTGCAAGGTTGCAGTTCGCGGCCCGAGAAGCACTCTCCAGCCAACATGCCCAACTGCAGCAACAGCTCCCAAAGCGAAGGAGCCAGGACCCAAAGACCTAGCTGGCCTGAAGGGCCCCCAGGGGGCCCCCAAGCAGCCCCTCTGCATTTGGGTCTGGGGGCTTTCGTTGGGCCGGGAACCTGGGAGGTACCTGCAAGGTTGCAGTTCGCGGCCCGAGAAGCACTCTCCGGCCAACATGCCCAACTGCAGCAACAGCTCCCAAACCGAAGGAGCCAGGACCCAAAGACCTAGCTGGCCTGAAGGGCACCCAGGGGGCCCCCAAGCAGCCCCTCTCAATTTGGGTCTGGGGGCTTTCGTTGGGCCGGGAACCTGGGAGGTACCTGCAAGGTTGCAGTTCGCAGCCCGAGAAGCACTCTCCGGCCAACATGCCCAACTGCAGCAACAGCTCCCAAAGCGAAGGAGCCAGGACCCAAAGACCTAGCTGGCCTGAAGGGCCCCCAGGGGGCCCCCAAGGAGCTCCTCTCCATTTGGGTCTGGGGGCTTTAGTTGGGCCGGGAACCTGGGAGGTACCTGCAAGGTTGCAGTTCGCGGCCGGAGAAGCACTCTCCGGCCAACATGCCCAATACCCAGCAACAGCTCCCAAAGCGAAGGAGCCAGGACCCAAAGACCTAGCTGGCCTGAAGGGCCCCCAGGGGGCCCCCAAGCAGCCCCTCTCCATTTGGGTCTGGGGGCTTTCGTTGGGCCGGGAACCTGGGAGGTACCTGCAAGGTTGCAGTTCGCGGCCCGAGAAGCACTCTCCGGCCAACATGCCCAACTGCAGCAACAGCTCCCAAACCGAAGGAGCCAGGACCCAAAGACCTAGCTGGCCTGAAGGGCCCCCAGGGGGCCCCCAAGCAGCCCCTCTCCATTTGGGTCTGGGGGCTTTCGTTGGGCCGGGAACCTGTGAGATTCCTGCAAGGTTGCAGTTCGCGGCCCGAGAAGCACTCTCCGGCCAACACGCCCAACTGCAGCAACAGCTCCCAAACCGAAGGAGCCAGGACCCAAAGACCTAGCTGGCCTGAAGGGCCCCCAGGGGGCCCCCAAGCAGCCCCTCTCCATTTGGGTCTGGGGGCTTTCGTTGGGCCGGGAACCTGGGAGAATCCTGCAAGGTTGCAGTTCGCGGCCCGAGAAGCACTCTCCGGCCAACATGCCCAACTGCAGCAACAGCTCCCAAACCGAAGGAGCCAGGACCCAAAGACCTAGCTGGCCTGAAGGGCCCCCAGGGGGCCCCCAAGCAGCCCCTCTCAATTTGGGTCTGGGGGCTTTCGTTGTGCCGGGAACCTGGGAGAATCCTGCAAGGTTGCAGTTCGCGGCCCGAGAAGCACTCTCCGGCCAACATGCCCAACTGCAGCAACAGCTCCCAAACCGAAGGAGCCAGGACCCAAAGACCTAGCTGGCCTGAAGGGCCCCCAGGGGGCCCCCAAGCAGCCCCTCTCCATTTGGGTCTGGGGGCTTTCGTTGGGCATGTATACCTGAGAGGTACCTGCAAGGTTACAGTTCGCGGCCCGAGAAGCACTCTCCGGCCAACATGCCCAACTGCAGCAACAGCTCCCAAACCGAAGGAGCCAGGACCCAAAGACCTAGCTGGCCTGAAGGGCCCCCAGGGGGCCCCCAAGCAGCCCCTCTCCATTTGGGTCTGGGGGCTTTCGTTGGGCGGGGAACCTGGGAGATTCATGCAAGGTTGCAGTTCGCGGCCCGAGAAGCACTCTCCGGCCAACATGCCCAACTGCAGCAACAGCTCCCAAACCGAAGGAGCCAGGACCCAAAGACCTAGCTGGCCTGAAGGGCCCCCAGTGGGCCCCCAAGCAGCCCCTCTCAATTTGGGTCTGGGGGCTTTCGTTGGGCCGGGAACCTGGGAGATTCATGCAAGGTTGCAGTTCGCGGCCCGAGAAGCACTCTCCGGCCAACATGCCCAACTGCAGCAACAGCTCCCAAAGCGAAGGAGCCAGGACCCAAAGACCTAGCTGGCCTGAAGGGCCCCCAGGGGGCCCCCAAGCAGCCCCTCTCCATTTGGGTCTGGGGGCTTTTGTTGGGCCGGGAACCTGGGAGATTCCTGCAAGGTTGCAGTTCGCGACCCGAGAAGCACTCTCCGGCCAACATGCCCAACTGCAGCAACAGCTCCCAAACCGAAGGAGCCAGGACACAAAGACCTAGCTGGCCTGAAGGGCCCCCAGGGGGCCCCCAAGCAGCCCCTCTCCATTTGGGTCTGGGGGCTTTCGTTGGGCCGGGAACCTGGGAGGTACCTGCAAGGTTGCAGTTCGCAGCCCGAGAAGCACTCTCCGGCCAACATGCCCAACTGCAGCAACAGCTCCCAAACCGAAGGAGCCAGGACCCAAAGACCTAGCTGGCCTGAAGTGCCCCCAGGGGGCCCCCAAGCAGCCCCTCTCCATTTGGGTCTGGGGGCTTTCGTTGGGCCGGGAACCTGGGAGGTACCTGCAAGGTTGCAGTTCGCGGCCCGAGAAGCACTCTCCGGCCAACATGCCCAACTGCAGCAACAGCTCCCAAACCGAAGGAGCCAGGACCCAAAGACCTAGCTGGCCTGAAGGGCCCCCAGGGGGCCCCCAAGCAGCCCCTCTCAATTTGGGTCTGGGGGCTTTCGTTGGGCCGGGAACCTGGGAGGTACCTGCAAGGTTGCAGTTCGCGGCCGGAGAAGCACTCTCCGGCCAACATGCCCAACTGCAGCAACAGCTCCCAAACCGAAGGAGCCAGGACCCAAAGACCTAGCTGGCCTGAAGGGCCCCCAGGGGGCCCCCAAGCAGCCCCTCTCAATTTGGGTCTGGGGGCTTTCTTTAGGCTGAGAACCTGGGAGATACCAGCAAGGTTGCAGTTCGCGGACCGAGAAGCACTCTCCGGCCAACATGCCCAATATCCAGCAACAGCTCCCAAAGCGAAGGAGCCAGGACCCAAAGACCTAGCTGGCCTGAAGGGCCCCCAGGGGGCCCCCAAGCAGCCCCTCTCCATTTGGGTCTGGGGGCTTTCGTTGGGCCGGGAACCTGGGAGATTCATGCAAGGTTGCAGTTCGCGGCCCGAGAAGCACTCTCCGGCCAACATGCCCAACTGCAGCAACAGCTCCCAAAGCGAAGGAGCCAGGACCCAAAGACCTAGCTGGCCGAAGTGCCCCCAGGGGGCCCCCAAGCAGCCCCTCTCCATTTGGGTCTGGGGGCTTTCGTTGGGCCGGGAACCTGGGAGAATCCTGCAAGGTTGCAGTTCGCGGCCCGAGAAGCACTCTCCGGCCAACATGCCCAACTGCAGCAACAGCTCCCAAACCGAAGGAGCCAGGACCCAAAGACCTAGCTGGCCTGAAGGGCCCCCAGGGGGCCCCCAAGCAGCCCCTCTCCATTTGGGTCTGGGGGCTTTCGTTGGGCATGGAACCTGGGAGGTACCTGCAAGGTTGCAGTTCGCGGCCCGAGAAGCACTCTCCGGCCAACATGCCCAACTGCAGCAACAGCTCCCAAAGCGAAGGAGCCAGGACCCAAAGACCTAGCTGGCCTGAAGGGCCCCCAGGGGGCCCCCAAGGAGTTCCTCTCCATTTGGGTCTGGGGGCTTTCGTTGGGCCGGGAACCTGGGAGGTACCTGCAAGGTTGCAGTTCGCGGCCCGAGAAGCACTCTCCGGCCAACATGCCCAACTGCAGCAACAGCTCCCAAAGCGAAGGAGCCAGGACCCAAAGACCTAGCTGGCCTGAAGGGCCCCCAGGGGGCCCCCAAGCAGCCCCTCTCCATTTGGGTCTGGGGGCTTTCGTTGGGCCGGGAACCTGGGAGGTACCTGCAAGGTTGCAGTTCGCGGCCCGAGAAGCACTCTCCGGCCAACATGCCCAACTGCAGCAACAGCTCCCAAACCGAAGGAGCCAGGACCCAAAGACCTAGCTGGCCTGAAGGGCCCCCAGGGGGCCCCCAAGCAGCCCCTCTCAATTTGGGTCTGGGGGCTTTCGTTGGGCCGGGAACCTGGGAGGTACCTGCAAGGTTGCAGTTCGCGGCCGGAGAAGCACTCTCCGGCCAACATGCCCAACTGCAGCAACAGCTCCCAAACCGAAGGAGCCAGGACCCAAAGACCTAGCTGGCCTGAAGGGCCCCCAGGGGGCCCCCAAGCAGCCCCTCTCCATTTGGGTCTGGGGGCTTTCGTTGGGCCGGGAACCTGGGAGAATCCTGCAAGGTTGCAGTTCGCGGCCCGAGAAGCACTCTCCGGCCAACATGCCCAACTGCAGCAACAGCTCCCAAACCGAAGGAGCCAGGACCCAAAGACCTAGCTGGCCTGAAGGGCCCCCAGGGGGCCCCCAAGCAGCCCCTCTCCATTTGGGTCTGGGGGCTTTCGTTGGGCATGGAACCTGGGAGGTACCTGCAAGGTTGCAGTTCGCGGCCCGAGAAGCACTCTCCGGCCAACATGCCCAACTGCAGCAACAGCTCCCAAAGCGAAGGAGCCAGGACCCAAAGACCTAGCTGGCCTGAAGGGCCCCCAGGGGGCCCCCAAGGAGTTCCTCTCCATTTGGGTCTGGGGGCTTTCGTTGGGCCGGGAACCTGGGAGGTACCTGCAAGGTTGCAGTTCGCGGCCCGAGAAGCACTCTCCGGCCAACATGCCCAACTGCAGCAACAGCTCCCAAAGCGAAGGAGCCAGGACCCAAAGACCTAGCTGGCCTGAAGGGCCCCCAGGGGGCCCCCAAGCAGCCCCTCTCCATTTGGGTCTGGGGGCTTTCGTTGGGCCGGGAACCTGGGAGGTACCTGCAAGGTTGCAGTTCGCGGCCCGAGAAGCACTCTCCGGCCAACATGCCCAACTGCAGCAACAGCTCCCAAACCGAAGGAGCCAGGACCCAAAGACCTAGCTGGCCTGAAGGGCCCCCAGGGGGCCCCCAAGCAGCCCCTCTCAATTTGGGTCTGGGGGCTTTCGTTGGGCCGGGAACCTGGGAGGTACCTGCAAGGTTGCAGTTCGCGGCCGGAGAAGCACTCTCCGGCCAACATGCCCAACTGCAGCAACAGCTCCCAAACCGAAGGAGCCAGGACCCAAAGACCTAGCTGGCCTGAAGGGCCCCCAGGGGGCCCCCAAGCAGCCCCTCTCAATTTGGGTCTGGGGGCTTTCGTTGGGCGGGGAACCTGGGAGATTCATGCAAGGTTGCAGTTCGCGGCCCGAGAAGCACTCTCCGGCCAACATGCCCAACTGCAGCAACAGCTCCCAAACCGAAGGAGCCAGGACCCAAAGACCTAGCTGGCCTGAAGGGCCCCCAGGGGGCCCCCAAGCAGCCCCTCTCAATTTGGGTCTGGGGGCTTTCGTTGGGCCGGGAACCTGGGAGGTACCTGCAAGGTTACAGATCGCGGCCCGAGAAGCACTCTCCGGCCAACATGCCCAACTGCAGCAACAGCTCCCAAAGCGAAGGAGCCAGGACCCAAAGACCTAGCTGGCCTGAAGGGCCCCCAGGGGTCCCCCAAGCAGCCCCTCTCCATTTGGGTCTGGGGGCTTTCGTTGGGCGGGGAACCTGGGAGATTCATGCAAGGTTGCAGTTCGAGGCCCGAGAAGCACTCTCCGGCCAACATGCCCAACTGCAGCAACAGCTCCCAAACCGAAGGAGCCAGGACCCAAAGACCTAGCTGGCCTGAAGGGCCCCCAGGGGGCCCCCAAGCAGCCCCTCTCAATTTGGGTCTGGGGTCTTTCGTTGGGCATGGAACCTGGGAGATTCCTTCAAGGTTGCAGTTCGCGGCCCGTGAAGCACTCTCCGGCCAACATGCACAACTGCAGCAACAGCTCCCAAACCGAATGAGCCAGGACACAAAGACCTAGCTGGCCTGAAGGGCCCCCAGGGGGCCCCCAAGGAGCTCCTCTCCATTTGGGTCTGGGGGCTTTAGTTGGGCCGGGAACCTGAGAGGTACCTGCAAGGTTGCAGTTCGCGGCCCGAGAAGCACTCTCCGGCCAACATGCCCAACTGCAGCAACAGCTCCCAAAGCGAAGGAGCCAGGACCCAAAGACCTAGCTGGCCTGAAGGGCCCCCAGGGGGCCCCCAAGCAGCCCCTCTCCATTTGGGTCTGGGGGCTTTTGTTGGGCCGGGAACCTGGGAGATTCCTGCAAGGTTGCAGTTCGAGGCCCGAGAAGCACTCTCCGGCCAACATGCCCAACTGCATCAACAGCTCCCAAACCGAATGAGCCAGGACACAAAGACCTAGCTGGCCTGAAGGGCCCCCAGGGGGCCCCCAAGCAGCCCCTCTCCATTTGGGTCTGGGGGCTTTCGTTGGGCATGTATACCTGAGAGGTACCTGCAAGGTTACAGTTCGCGGCCCGAGAAGCACTCTCCGGCCAACATGCTCAACTGCAGCAACAGCTCCCAAAGCGAAGGAGCCAGGACCCAAAGACCTAGCTGGCCTGAAGGGCCCCCAGGGGTCCCCCAAGCAGCCCCTCTCCATTTGGGTCTGGGGGCTTTCGTTGGGCGGGGAACCTGGGAGATTCATGCAAGGTTGCAGTTCGCGGCCCGAGAAGCACTCTCCGGCCAACATGCACAACTGCAGCAACAGCTCCCAAACCGAAGGAGCCAGGACCCAAAGACCTAGCTGGCCTGAAGGGCCCCCAGGGGGCCCCCAAGCAGCCCCTCTCAATTTGGGTCTGGGGGCTTTCGTTAGGCCGGGAACCTGGGAGATTCCTGCAAGGTTGCAGTTCGCGGCCGGAGAAGCACTCTCCGGCCAACATGCCCAACTGCAGCAACAGCTCCCAAAGCGAAGGAGCCAGGACCCAAAGACCTAGCTGGCCTGAAGGGCCCCCAGGGGGCCCCCAAGCAGTCCCTCTCCATTTGGGTCTGGGGGCTTTCTTTAGGCTGAGAACCTGGGAGATACCAGCAAGGTTGCAGTTCGCGGCCCGAGAAGCACTCTCCGGCCACCATGCCCAATATCCAGCAACAGCTCCCAAAGCGAAGGAGCCAGGACCCAAAGACCTAGCTGGCCTGAAGGGCCCCCAGGGGGCCCCCAAGCAGCCCCTCTCAATTTGGGTCTGGGGGCTTTCGTTGGGCCGGGAACCTGGGAGGTACCTGCAAGGTTACAGATCGCGGCCCGAGAAGCACTCTCCGGCCAACATGCCCAACTGCAGCAACAGCTCCCAAACCGAAGGAGCCAGGACCCAAAGACCTAGCTGGCCTGAAGGGCCCCCAGGGGGCCCCCAAGCAGCCCCTCTCCATTTGGGTCTGGGGTCTTTCGTTGGGCATGGAACCTGGGAGATTCCTTCAAGGTTGCAGTTCGCGGCCCGTGAAGCACTCTCCGGCCAACATGCACAACTGCAGCAACAGCTCCCAAACCGAAGGAGCCAGGACCCAAAGACCTAGCTGGCCTGAAGGGCCCCCAGGGGGCCCCCAAGGAGCTCCTCTCAATTTGGGTCTGGGGGCTTTAGTTGGGCCGGGAACCTGAGAGGTACCTGCAAGGTTGCAGTTCGCGGCCCGAGAAGCACTCTCCGGCCAACATGCCCAACTGCAGCAACAGCTCCCAAAGCGAAGGAGCCAGGACCCAAAGACCTAGCTGGCCTGAAGGGCCCCCAGGGGGCCCCCAAGCAGCCCCTCTCCATTTGGGTCTGGGGGCTTTTGTTGGGCCGGGAACCTGGGAGATTCCTGCAAGGTTGCAGTTCGAGGCCCGAGAAGCACTCTCCGGCCAACATGCCCAACTGCATCAACAGCTCCCAAACCGAATGAGCCAGGACACAAAGACCTAGCTGGCCTGAAGGGCCCCCAGGGGGCCCCCAAGCAGCCCCTCTCCATTTGGGTCTGGGGGCTTTCGTTGGGCATGTATACCTGAGAGGTACCTGCAAGGTTACAGTTCGCGGCCCGAGAAGCACTCTCCGGCCAACATGCTCAACTGCAGCAACAGCTCCCAAACCGAAGGAGCCAGGACCCAAAGACCTAGCTGGCCTGAAGGGCCCCCAGGGGTCCCCCAAGCAGCCCCTCTCCATTTGGGTCTGGGGGCTTTCGTTGGGCGGGGAACCTGGGAGATTCATGCAAGGTTGCAGTTCGCGGCCCGAGAAGCACTCTCCGGCCAACATGCACAACTGCAGCAACAGCTCCCAAACCGAAGGAGCCAGGACCCAAAGACCTAGCTGGCCTGAAGGGCCCCCAGGGGGCCCCCAAGCAGCCCCTCTCAATTTGGGTCTGGGGGCTTTCGTTAGGCCGGGAACCTGGGAGATTCCTGCAAGGTTGCAGTTCGCGGCCGGAGAAGCACTCTCCGGCCAACATGCCCAACTGCAGCAACAGCTCCCAAAGCGAAGGAGCCAGGACCCAAAGACCTAGCTGGCCTGAAGGGCCCCCAGGGGGCCCCCAAGCAGTCCCTCTCCATTTGGGTCTGGGGGCTTTCTTTAGGCTGAGAACCTGGGAGATACCAGCAAGGTTGCAGTTCGCGGCCCGAGAAGCACTCTCCGGCCACCATGCCCAATATCCAGCAACAGCTCCCAAAGCGAAGGAGCCAGGACCCAAAGACCTAGCTGGCCTGAAGGGCCCCCAGAAGGCCACCAAGCAGCCCCTCTCCATTTGGGTCTGGGGGCTTTAGTTGGGCCGGGAACCTGGGAGGTACCTGCAAGGTTGCAGTTCGCGGCCCGAGAAGCACTCTCCGGCCAACATGCCCAACTGCAGCAACAGCTCCCAAACCGAAGGAGCCAGGACCCAAAGACCTAGCTGGCCTGAAGGGCCCCCAGGGGGCCCCCAAGCAGCCCCTCTCCATTTGGGTCTGGGGGCTTTCTTTAGGCTGAGAACCTGGGAGATACCAGCAAGGTTGCAGTTCGCGGCCCGAGAAGCACTCTCCGGCCAACATGCCCAACTGCAGCAACAGCTCCCAAAGCGAAGGAGCCAGGACCCAAAGACCTAGCTGGCCTGAAGGGCCCCCAGGGGGCCCCCAAGCAGCCCCTCTCCATTTGGGTCTGGGGGCTTTCGTTGGGCCGGGAACCTGGGAGATTCCTGCAAGGTTGCAGTTCGAGGCCCGAGAAGCACTCTCCGGCCAACATGCCCAACTGCAGCAACAGCTCCCAAACCGAATGAGCCAGGACACAAAGACCTAGCTGGCCTGAAGGGCCCCCAGGGGGCCCCCAAGCAGCCCCTCTCCATTTGGGTCTGGGGGCTTTCGTTGGGCATGTATACCTGAGTGGTACCTGCAAGGTTAAAGTTCGCGGCCCGAGAAGCACTCTCCGGCCAACATTCTCAACTGCAGCAACAGCTCCCAAACCGAAGGAGCCAGGACCCAAAGACCTAGCTGGCCTGAAGTGCCCCCAGGGGGTCCCCAAGCAGCCCCTCTCCATTTGGGTCTGGGGGCTTTCGTTGGGCGGGGAACCTGGGAGATTCATGCAAGGTTGCAGTTCGCGGCCCGAGAAGCACTCTCCGGCCAACATGCACAACTGCAGCAACAGCTCCCAAAGCGAAGGAGCCAGGACCCAAATACCTAGCTGGCCTGAAGGGCCCCCAGGGGGCCCCCAAGCAGCCCCTCTCCATTTGGGTCTGGGGGCTTTCGTTGGGCATGTATACCTGAGTGGTACCTGCAAGGTTAAAGTTCGCGGCCCGAGAAGCACTATCCGGCCAACATGCTCAACTGCAGCAACAGCTCCCAAACCGAAGGAGCCAGGACCCAAAGACCTAGCTGGCCTGAAGTGCCCCCAGGGGGTCCCCAAGCAGCCCCTCTCCATTTGGGTCTGGGGGCTTTCGTTGGGCGGGGAACCTGGGAGATTCATGCAAGGTTGCAGTTCGCGGCCCGAGAAGCACTCTCCGGCCAACATGCACAACTGCAGCAACAGCTCCCAAAGCGAAGGAGCCAGGACCCAAATACCTGGCTGGCCTGAAGGGCCCCCAGGGGGCCCCCAAGCAGCCCCTCTCCATTTGGGTCTGGGGGCTTTAGTTGGGCCGGGAACCTGGGAGGTACCTGCAAGGTTGCAGTTCGCGGCCCGAGAAGCACTCTCCGGCCAACATGCCCAACTGCAGCAACAGCTCCCAAAGCGAAGGAGCCAGGACCCAAAGACCTAGCTGGCCTGAAGGGCCCCCAGGGGGCCCCCAAGCAGCCCCTCTCAATTTGGGTCTGGGGGCTTTCCTTGGGCATGGAACCTGGGAGGTACCTGCAAGGTTGCAGTTCGCGGCCCGAGAAGCACTCTCCGGCCAACATGCCCAACTGCAGCAACAGCTCCCAAAGCGAAGGAGCCAGGACCCAAAGACCTAGCTGGCCTGAAGGGCCCCCAGGGGGCCCCCAAGCAGCCCCTCTCCATTTGGGTCTGGGGGCTTTTGTTGGGCCGGGAACCTGGGAGATTCCTGCAAGGTTGCAGTTCGAGGCCCGAGAAGCACTCTCCGGCCAACATGCCCAACTGCAGCAACAGCTCCCAATCCGAATGAGCCAGGACCCAAAGACCTAGCTGGCCTGAAGGGCCCCCAGGGGGCCCCCAAGCAGCCCCTCTCCATTTGGGTCTGGGGGCTTTAGTTGGGCCGGGAACCTGGGAGGTACCTGCAAGGTTGCAGTTCGCGGCCCGAGAAGCACTCTCCGGCCAACATGCCCAACTGCAGCAACAGCTCCCAAAGCGAATGAGCCAGGACCCAAAGACCTAGCTGGCCTGAAGGGCCCCCATGGGGCCCCCAAGGAGCTCCTCTCCATTTGGGTCTGGGGGCTTTAGTTGGGCCGGGAACCTGGGAGGTACCTGCAAGGTTGCAGTTCGTGGCCCGAGAAGCACTCTCCGGCCAACATGCCCAACTGCAGCAACAGCTCCCAAACCGAAGGAGCCAGGACCCAAAGACCTAGCTGGCCTGAAGGGCCCCCAGGGGGCCCCCAAGCAGCCCCTCTCAATTTGGGTCTGGGGGCTTTCGTTGGGCCGGGAACCTGGGAGGTACCTGCAAGGTTGAAGTTCGAGGCCCGAGAAGCACTATCCGGCCAACATGCCCAACTGCATCAACAGCTCCCAAACCGAATGAGCCAGGACACAAAGACCTAGCTGGCCTGAAGGGCCCCCAGGGGGCCCCCAAGCAGCCCCTCTCCATTTGGGTCTGGGGGCTTTCGTTGGGCATGTATACCTGAGAGGTACCTGCAAGGTTACAGTTCGCGGCCCGAGAAGCACTCTCCGGCAAACATGCTCAACTGCAGCAACAGCTCCCAAACCGAAGGAGCCAGGACCCAAAGACCTAGCTGGCCTGAAGGGCCCCCAGGGGGCCCCCAAGCAGCCCCTCTCCATTTGGGTCTGGGGGCTTTCGTTGGGCGGGGAACCTGGGAGATTCATGCAAGGTTGCAGTTCGCGGCCCGAGAAGCACTCTCCGGCCAACATGCACAACTGCAGCAACAGCTCCCAAAGCGAAGGAGCCAGGACCCAAAGACCTAGCTGGCCTGAAGGGCCCCCAGGGGGCCCCCAAGCAGCCCCTCTCAATTTGGGTCTGGGGGCTTTCGTTGGGCCGGGAACCTGGGAGATTCCTGCAAGGTTGCAGTTCGCGGCCCGAGAAGCACTCTCCGGCCAACATGCCCAACTGCAGCAACAGCTCCCAAAGCGAAGGAGCCAGGACCCAAAGACCTAGCTGGCCTGAAGGGCCCCCAGGGGGCCCCCAAGCAGTCCCTCTCCATTTGGGTCTGGGGGCTTTCTTTAGGCTGAGAACCTGGGAGATACCAGCAAGGTTGCAGTTCGCGGCCCGAGAAGCACTCTCCGGCCACCATGCCCAATATCCAGCAACAGCTCCCAAAGCGAAGGAGCCAGGACCCAAAGACCTAGCTGGCCTGAAGGGCCCCCAGAAGGCCACCAAGCAGCCCCTCTCCATTTGGGTCTGGGGGCTTTAGTTGGGCCGGGAACCTGGGAGGTACCTGCAAGGTTGCAGTTCGCGGCCCGAGAAGCACTCTCCGGCCAACATGCACAACTGCAGCAACAGCTCCCAAACCGAAGGAGCCAGGACCCAAAGACCTAGCTGGCCTGAAGGGCCCCCAGGGGGCCCCCAAGCAGCCCCTCTCCATTTGGGTCTGGGGGCTTTCTTTAGGCTGAGAACCTGGGAGATACCAGCAAGGTTGCAGTTCGCGGCCCGAGAAGCACTCTCCGGCCAACATGCCCAACTGCAGCAACAGCTCCCAAACCGAAGGAGCCAGGACCCAAAGACCTAGCTGGCCTGAAGGGCCCCCAGGGGGCCCCCAAGCAGCCCCTCTCCATTTGGGTCTGGGGGCTTTCGTTGGGCCGGGAACCTGGGAGATTCCTGCAAGGTTGCAGTTCGAGGCCCGAGAAGCACTCTCCGGCCAACATGCCCAACTGCAGCAACAGCTCCCAAACCGAATGAGCCAGGACACAAAGACCTAGCTGGCCTGAAGGGCCCCCAGGGGTCCCCCAAGCAGCCCCTCTCCATTTGGGTCTGGGGGCTTTCGTTGGGCATGTATACCTGAGTGGTACCTGCAAGGTTAAAGTTCGCGGCCCGAGAAGCACTATCCGGCCAACATGCTCAACTGCAGCAACAGCTCCCAAACCGAAGGAGCCAGGACCCAAAGACCTAGCTGGCCTGAAGTGCCCCCAGGGGGTCCCCAAGCAGCCCCTCTCCATTTGGGTCTGGGGGCTTTCGTTGGGCGGGGAACCTGGGAGATTCATGCAAGGTTGCAGTTCGCGGCCCGAGAAGCACTCTCCGGCCAACATGCACAACTGCAGCAACAGCTCCCAAACCGAAGGAGCCAGGACCCAAATACCTAGCTGGCCTGAAGGGCCCCCAGGGGGCCCCCAAGCAGCCCCTCTCCATTTGGGTCTGGGGGCTTTCGTTGGGCATGTATACCTGAGTGGTACCTGCAAGGTTAAAGTTCGCGGCCCGAGAAGCACTATCCGGCCAACATGCTCAACTGCAGCAACAGCTCCCAAACCGAAGGAGCCAGGACCCAAAGACCTAGCTGGCCTGAAGTGCCCCCAGGGGGTCCCCAAGCAGCCCCTCTCCCTTTGGGTCTGGGGGCTTTCGTTGGGCCGGGAACCTGGGAGATTCATGCAAGGTTGCAGTTCGCGGCCCGAGAAGCACTCTCCGGCCAACATGCACAACTGCAGCAACAGCTCCCAAAGCGAAGGAGCCAGGACACAAAGACCTAGCTGGCCTGAAGGGCCCCCAGGGGGCCCCCAAGCAGCCCCTCTCCATTTGGGTCTGGGAGCTTTCTTTAGGCTGAGAACCTGGGAGATACCAGCAAGGTTGCAGTTCGCGGCCGGAGAAGCACTCTCCGGCCAACATGCCCAACTGCAGCAACAGCTCCCAAAGCGAAGGAGCCAGGACCCAAAGACCTAGCTGGCCTGAAGGGCCCCCAGGGGGCCCCCAAGCAGCCCCTCTCCATTTGGGTCTGGGAGCTTTCTTTAGGCTGAGAACCTGGGAGATACCAGCAAGGTTGCAGTTCGCGGACCGAGAAGCACTCTCCGGCCAACATGCCCAATATCCAGCAACAGCTCCCAAACCGAAGGAGCCAGGACCCAAAGACCTAGCTGGCCTGAAGGGCCCCCAGAAGGCCACCAAGCAGCCCCTCTCCATTTGGGTCTGGGGGCTTTAGTTGGGCCGGGAACCTGGGAGGTACCTGCAAGGTTATAGTTCGCGGCCCGAGAAGCACTCTCCGGCCAACATGCACAACTGCAGCAACAGCTCCCAAAGCGAAGGAGCCAGGACCCAAAGACCTAGCTGGCCTGAAGGGCCCCCAGGGGGCCCCCAAGCAGCCCCTCTCAATTTGGGTCTGAGGGCTTTCCTTGGGCATGGAACCTGGGAGGTACCTGCAAGGTTGCAGTTCGCGGCCCGAGAAGCATTCTCCGGCCAACATGCCCAACTGCAGCAACAGCTCCCAAACCGAAGGAGCCAGGACCCAAAGACCTAGCTGGCCTGAAGGGCCCCCAGGGGGCCCCCAAGCAGCCCCTCTCCATTTGGGTCTGGGGGCTTTTGTTGGGCCGGGAACCTGGGAGATTCCTGCAAGGTTGCAGTTCGTGGCCCGAGAAGCACTCTCCGGCCAACATGCCCAACTGCAGCAACAGCTCCCAATCCGAATGAGCCAGGACCCAAAGACCTAGCTGGCCTGAAGGGCCCCCAGGGGGCCCCCAAGCAGCCCCTCTCCATTTGGGTCTGGGGGCTTTAGTTGGGCCGGGAACCTGGGAGGTACCTGCAAGGTTGCAGTTCGCGGCCGGAGAAGCACTCTCCGGCCAACATGCCCAACTGCAGCAACAGCTCCCAAAGCGAATGAGCCAGGACCCAAAGACCTAGCTGGCCTGAAGGGCCCCCATGGGGCCCCCAAGGAGCTCCTCTCCATTTGGGTCTGGGGGCTTTAGTTGGGCCGGGAACCTGGGAGGTACCTGCAAGGTTGCAGTTTGTGGCCCGAGAAGCACTCTCCGGCCAACATGCCCAACTGCAGCAACAGCTCCCAAAGCGAAGGAGCCAGGACCCAAAGACCTAGCTGGCCTGAAGGGCCCCCAGGGGGCCCCCAAGCAGCCCCTCTCAATTTGGGTCTGGGGGCTTTCGTTGGGCCGGGAACCTGGGAGGTACCTGCAAGGTTGCAGTTCGCGGCCCGAGAAGCACTCTCCGGCCAACATGCCCAACTGCAGCAACAGCTCCCAAACCGAAGGAGCCAGGACCCAAAGACCTAGCTGGCCTGAAGGGCCCCCAGGGGGCCCCCAAGCAGCCCCTCTCCATTTGGGTCTGGGGGCTTTCGTTGGGCCGGGAACCTGGGAGCTACCTGCAAGGTTGCAGTTCGCGGCCCGAGAAGCACTCTCCGGCCAACATGCCCAACTGCAGCAACAGCTCCCAAACCGAAGGAGCCAGGACCCAAAGACCTAGCTGGCCTGAAGGGCCCCCAGGGGGCCCCCAAGCAGCCCCTCTCAATTTGGGTCTGGGGGCTTTTGTTGGGCCGGGAACCTGGGAGAATCCTGCAAGGTTGCAGTTGGCGGCCCGAGAAGCACTCTCCGGCCAACATGCCCAACTGCAGCAACAGCTCCCAAACCGAAGGAGCCAGGACCCAAAGACCTAGCTGGCCTGAAGGGCCCCCAGGGGGCCCCCAAGCAGCCCCTCTCAATTTGGGTCTGGGGGCTTTCGTTGGGCCGGGAACCTGGGAGGTACCTGCAAGGTTGCAGTTCGCGGCCCGAGAAGCACTCTCCGGCCAACATGCACAACTGCAGCAACAGCTCCCAAACCGAAGGAGCCAGGACCCAAAGACCTAGCTGGCCTGAAGGGCCCCCAGGGGGCCCCCAAGCAGCCCCTCTCAATTTGGGTCTGGGGGCTTTCGTTGGGCCGGGAACCTGGGAGAATCCTGCAAGGTTGCAGTTCGCGGCCCGAGAAGCACTCTCCGGCCAACATGCCCAACTGCAGCAACAGCTCCCAAACCGAAGGAGCCAGGACCCAAAGACCTAGCTGGCCTGAAGGGCCCCCAGGGGGCCCCCAAGCAGCCCCTCTCCATTTGGGTCTGGGGGCTTTCGTTGGGCCGGGAACCTGGGAGGTACCTGCAAGGTTGCAGTTCGCAGCCCGAGAAGCACTCTCCGGCCAACATGCCCAACTGCAGCAACAGCTCCCAAACCGAAGGAGCCAGGACCCAAAGACCTAGCTGGCCTGAAGGGCCCCCAGGGGGCCCCCAAGCAGCCCCTCTCAATTTGGGTCTGGGGGCTTTCGTTGGGCCGGGAACCTGGGAGGTACCTGCAAGGTTGCAGTTCGCGGCCGGAGAAGCACTCTCCGGCCAACATGCACAACTGCAGCAACAGCTCCCAAACCGAAGGAGCCAGGACCCAAAGACCTAGCTGGCCTGAAGGGCCCCCAGGGGGCCCCCAAGCAGCCCCTCTCAATTTGGGTCTGGGGGCTTTCGTTGGGCCGGGAACCTGGGAGAATCCTGCAAGGTTGCAGTTCGCGGCCCGAGAAGCACTCTCCGGCCAACATGCCCAACTGCAGCAACAGCTCCCAAACCGAAGGAGCCAGGACCCAAAGACCTAGCTGGCCTGAAGGGCCCCCAGGGGGCCCCCAAGCAGCCCCTCTCAATTTGGGTCTGTGGGCTTTCGTTGGGCCGGGAACCTGGGAGGTACCTGCAAGGTTGCAGTTCGCGGCCCGAGAAGCACTCTCCGGCCAACATGCCCAACTGCAGCAACAGCTCCCAAACCGAAGGAGCCAGGACCCAAAGACCTAGCTGGCCTGAAGGGCCCCCAGGGGGGCCCCAAGGAGCTCCTCTCCATTTGGGTCTGGGGGCTTTCGTTGGGCCGGGAACCTGGGAGATTCCTGCAAGGTTGCAGTTCGCGACCGGAGAAGCATTCTCCGGCCAACATGCCCAACTGCAGCAACAGCTCCCAAAGCGAAGGAGCCAGGACCCAAAGACCTAGCTGGCCTGAAGGGCCCCCAGGGGGCCCCCAAGCAGCCCCTCTCCATTTGGGTCTGGGGGCTTTTGTTGGGCCGGGAACCTGGGAGATTCCTGCAAGGTTGCAGTTCGAGGCCCGAGAAGCACTCTCCGGCCAACATGCCCAACTGCAGCAACAGCTCCCAAACCGAATGAGCCAGGACCCAAAGACCTAGCTGGCCTGAAGGGCCCCCAGGGGGCCCCCAAGCAGCCCCTCTCCATTTGGGTCTGGGGGCTTTTGTTGGGCATGTATACCTGAGTGGTACCTGCAAGGTTAAAGTTCGCGGCCCGAGAAGCACTCTCCGGCCAACATGCTCAACTGCAGCAACAGCTCCCAAACCGAAGGAGCCAGGACCCAAAGACCTAGCTGGCCTGAAGTGCCCCCAGGGGGTCCCCAAGCAGCCCCTCTCCATTTGGGTCTGGGGGCTTTCGTTGGGCGGGGAACCTGGGAGATTCATGCAAGGTTGCAGTTCGCGGCCCGAGAAGCACTCTCCGGCCAACATGCACAACTGCAGCAACAGCTCCCAAAGCGAAGGAGCCAGGACCCAAAGACCTAGCTGGCCTGAAGGGCCCCCAGGGGGCCCCCAAGCAGCCCCTCTCCATTTGGGTCTGGGGGCTTTCGTTGGGCCGGGAACCTGGGAGATTCCTGCAAGGTTGCAGTTCGAGGCCCGAGAAGCACTCTCCGGCCAACATGCCCAACTGCAGCAACAGCTCCCAAAGCGAAGGAGCCAGGACCCAAAGACCTAGCTGGCCTGAAGGGCCCCCAGGGGGCCCCCAAGCAGCCCCTCTCCATTTGGGTCTGGGAGCTTTCTTTAGGCTTAGAACCTGGGAGATACCAGCAAGGTTGCAGTTCGCGGACCGAGAAGCACTCTCCGGCCAACATGCCCAATATCCAGCAACAGCTCCCAAAGCGAAGGAGCCAGGACCCAAAGACCTAGCTGGCCTGAAGGGCCCCCAGAAGGCCACCAAGCAGCCCCTCTCCATTTGGGTCTGGGGGCTTTAGTTGGGCCGGGAACCTGGGAGGTACCTGCAAGGTTGCAGTTCGCGGCCGGAGAAGCACTCTCCGGCCAACATGCCCAATATCCAGCAACAGCTCCCAAAGCGAAGGAGCCAGGACCCAAAGACCTAGCTGGCCTGAAGGGCCCCCAGAAGGCCACCAAGCAGCCCCTCTCAATTTGGGTCTGGGGGCTTTCCTTGGGCATGGAACCTGGGAGGTACCTGCAAGGTTGCAGTTCGCGGCCCGAGAAGCACTCTCCGGCCAACATGCCCAACTGCAGCAACAGCTCCCAAACCGAAGGAGCCAGGACCCAAAGACCTAGCTGGCCTGAAGGGCCCCCAGGGGGCCCCCAAGCAGCCCCTCTCCATTTGGGTCTGGGGGCTTTTGTTGGGCCGGGAACCTGGGAGATTCCTGCAAGGTTGCAGTTCGAGGCCCGAGAAGCACTCTCCGGCCAACATGCCCAACTGCAGCAACAGCTCCCAATCCGAATGAGCCAGGACACAAAGACCTAGCTGGCCTGAAGGGCCCCCAGGGGGCCCCCAAGCAGCCCCTCTCAATTTGGGTCTGGGGGCTTTCGTTGGGCCGGGAACCTGGGAGGTACCTGCAAGGTTGCAGTTCGCGGCCCGAGAAGCACTCTCCGGCCAACATGCACAACTGCAGCAACAGCTCCCAAACCGAAGGAGCCAGGACCCAAAGACCTAGCTGGCCTGAAGGGCCCCCAGGGGGCCCCCAAGCAGACCCTCTCAATTTGGGTCTGGGGGCTTTTGTTGGGCCGGGAACCTGGGAGGTACCTGCAAGGTTGCAGTTCGCAGCCCGAGAAGCACTCTCCGGCCAACATGCCCAACTGCAGCAACAGCTCCCAAACCGAAGGAGCCAGGACCCAAAGACCTAGCTGGCCTGAAGGGCCCCCAGGGGGCCCCCAAGCAGCCCCTCTCCATTTGGGTCTGGGGGCTTTCTTTAGGCTGAGAACCTGGGAGATTCCTGCAAGGTTGCAGTTCGCGGCCCGAGAAGCACTCTCCGGCCAACATGCCCAATACCCAGCAACAGCTCCCAAAGCGAAGGAGCCAGGACCCAAAGACCTAGCTGGCCTGAAGGGCCCCCAGAAGGCCACCAAGCAGCCCCTCTCCATTTGGGTCTGGGGGCTTTCGTTGGGCCGGGAACCTGGGAGATTCCTGCAAGGTTGCAGTTCGCGACCGGAGAAGCATTCTCCGGCCAACATGCCCAACTGCAGCAACAGCTCCCAAAGCGAAGGAGCCAGGACCCAAAGACCTAGCTGGCCTGAAGGGCCCCCAGGGGGCCCCCAAGCAGCCCCTCTCCATTTGGGTCTGGGGGCTTTTGTTGGGCCGGGAATCTGGGAGATTCCTTCAAGGTTGCAGTTCGAGGCCCGAGAAGCACTCTCCGGCCAACATGCCCAACTGCAGCAACAGCTCCCAAACCGAATGAGCCAGGACCCAAAGACCTAGCTGGCCTGAAGGGCCCCCAGGGGGCCCCCAAGCAGCCCCTCTCCATTTGGGTCTGGGGGCTTTCGTTGGGCATGTATACCTGAGTGGTACCTGCAAGGTTAAAGTTCGCGGCCCGAGAAGCACTCTCCGGCCAACATGCTCAACTGCAGCAACAGCTCCCAAACCGAAGGAGCCAGGACCCAAAGACCTAGCTGGCCTGAAGGGCCCCCAGGGGGCCCCCAAGCAGCCCCTCTCCATTTGGGTCTGGGGGCTTTCTTTGGGCGGGGAACCTGGGAGATTCATGCAAGGTTGCAGTTCGCGGCCCGAGAAGCACTCTCCGGCCAACATGCACAACTGCAGCAACAGCTCCCAAACCGAAGGAGCCAGGACCCAAAGACCTAGCTGGCCTGAAGGGCCCCCAGGGGGCCCCCAAGCAGCCCCTCTCCATTTGGGTCTGGGGGCTTTCGTTGGGCCGGGAACCTGGGAGATTCCTGCAGGGTTGCAGTTCGCGGCCCGAGAAGCACTCTCCGGCCAACATGCCCAACTGCAGCAACAGCTCCCAAAGCGAAGGAGCCAGGACCCAAAGACCTAGCTGGCCTGAAGGGCCCCCAGGGGGCCCCCAAGCAGCCCCTCTCCATTTGGGTCTGGGAGCTTTCTTTAGGCTGAGAACCTGGGAGATACCAGCAAGGTTGCAGTTCGCGGACCGAGAAGCACTCTCCGGCCAACATGCCCAACTGCAGCAACAGCTCCCAAAGCGAAGGAGCCAGGACCCAAAGACCTAGCTGGCCTGAAGGGCCCCCAGAAGGCCACCAAGCAGCCCCTCTCAATTTGGGTCTGGGGGCTTTCGTTGGGCCGGGAACCTGGGAGGTACCTGCAAGGTTGCAGTTCGCGGCCGGAGAAGCACTCTCCGGCCAACATGCACAACTGCAGCAACAGCTCCCAAAGTGAAGGAGCCAGGACCCAAAGACCTAGCTGGCCTGAAGGGCCCCCAGGGGGCCCCCAAGCAGCCCCTCTCCATTTGGGTCTGGGGGCTTTCCTTGGGCATGGAACCTGGGAGGTACCTGCAAGGTTGCAGTTCGCGGCCCGAGAAGCACTCTCCGGCCAACATGCCCAACTGCAGCAACAGCTCCCAAAGCGAAGGAGCCAGGACCCAAAGACCTAGCTGGCCTGAAGGGCCCCCAGGGGGCCCCCAAGCAGCCCCTCTCCATTTGGGTCTGGGGGCTTTCGTTGGGCCGGGAACCTGGGAGGTACCTGCAAGGTTGCAGTTCGCGGCCGGAGAAGCACTCTCCGGCCAACATGCCCAACTGCAGCAACAGCTCCCAAAGCGAAGGAGCCAGGACCCAAAGACCTAGCTGGCCTGAAGGGCCCCCAGGGGGCCCCCAAGCAGCCCCTCTCAATTTGGGTCTGGGGGCTTTCGTTGGGCCGGGAACCTGGGAGGTACCTGCAAGGTTGCAGTTCGCGGCCCGAGAAGCACTCTCCGGCCAACATGCCCAACTGCAGCAACAGCTCCCAAACCGAAGGAGCCAGGACCCAAAGACCTAGCTGGCCTGAAGGGCCCCCAGGGGGGCCCCAAGGAGCTCCTCTCCATTTGGGTCTGGGGGCTTTAGTTGGGCCGGGAACCTGGGAGATTCCTGCAAGGTTGCAGTTCGCGACAGGAGAAGCATTCTCCGGCCAACATGCCCAACTGCAGCAACAGCTCCCAAAGCGAAGGAGCCAGGACCCAAAGACCTAGCTGGCCTGAAGGGCCCCCAGGGGGCCCCCAAGCAGCCCCTCTCCATTTGGGTCTGGGGGCTTTCGTTGGGCATGTATACCTGAGAGGTACCTGCAAGGTTACAGTTCGCGGCCCGAGAAGCACTCTCCGGCCAACATGCCCAACTGCAGCAACAGCTCCCAAACCGAAGGAGCCAGGACCCAAAGACCTAGCTGGCCTGAAGGGCCCCCAGGGGTCTCCCAAGCAGCCCCTCTCCATTTGGGTCTGGGGGCTTTCGTTGGGCCGGGAACCTGGGAGATTCATGCAAGGTTACAGTTCGCGGCCCGAGAAGCACTCTCCGGCCAACATGCCCAACTGCAGCAACAGCTCCCAAACCGAAGGAGCCAGGACCCAAAGACCTAGCTGGCCTGAAGGGCCCCCATGGGGCCCCCAAGGAGCTCCTCTCCATTTGGGTCTGGGGGCTTTACTTGGGCCGGGAACCTGAGAGGTACCTGCAAGGATGCAGTTCGCGGCCCGAGAAGCACTCTCCGGCCAACATGCCCAACTGCAGCAACAGCTCCCAAAGCGAAGGAGCCAGGACCCAAAGACCTAGCTGGCCTGAAGGGCCCCCAGGGGGCCCCCAAGCAGCCCCTCTCCATTTGGGTCTGGGGGCTTTTGTTGGGCCGGGAACCTGGGAGATTCCTGCAAGGTTGCAGTTCGAGGCCCGAGAAGCACTCTCCGGCCAACATGCCCAACTGCAGCAACAGCTCACAAACCGAATGAGCCAGGACACAAAGACCTAGCTGGCCTGAAGGGCCCCCAGGGGGCCCCCAAGCAGCCCCTCTCCATTTGGGTCTGGGGGCTTTCGTTGGGCCGGGAACCTGGCAGGTACCTGCAAGGTTGCAGTTCGCGGCCCGAGAAGCACTCTCCGGCCAACATGCCCAACTGCAGCAACAGCTCCCAAACCGAAGGAGCCAGGACCCAAAGACCTAGCTGGCCTGAAGGGCCCCCAGGGGGCCCCCAAGCAGCCCCTCTCCATTTGGGTCTGGGGGCTTTCGTTGGGCATGGAACCTGGGAGGTACCTGCAAGGTTGCAGTTCGCGGCCCGAGAAGCACTCTCCGGCCAACATGCCCAACTGCAGCAACAGCTCCCAAACCGAAGGAGCCAGGACACAAAGACCTAGCTGGCCTGAAGGGCCCCCATGGGGCCCCCAAGCAGCCCCTCTCCATTTGGGTCTGGGGGCTTTTGTTGGGCCGGGAACCTGGGAGATTCCTGTAAGGTTGCAGTTCGCGGCAGGAGAAGCACTCTCCGGCCAACATGCCCAACTGCAGCAACAGCTCCCAAAGCGAAGGAGCCAGGACCCAAAGACCTAGCTGGCCTGAAGGGCCCCCAGGGGGCCCCCAAGCAGCTTCTCTCAATTTGGGTCTGGGGGCTTTCGTTGGGCATGGAACCTGGGAGGTACCTGCAAGGTTGCAGTTCGCGGCCCGAGAAGCACTCTCCGGCCAACATGCCCAACTGCAGCAACAGCTCCCAAACCGAAGGAGCCGGGACCCAAAGACCTAGCTGGCCTGAAGGGCCCCCATGGGGCCCCCAAGGAGCTCCTCTCCATTTGGGTCTGGGGGCTTTAGTTGGGCCGGGAACCTGGGAGGTACCTGCAAGGTTGCAGTTCGCGGCCCGAGAAGCACTCTCCGGCCAACATGCCCAACTGCAGCAACAGCTCCCAAACCGAAGGAGCCAGGACCCAAAGACCTAGCTGGCCTGAAGGGCCCCCAGGGGGCCCCCAAGCAGCCCCTCTCCATTTGGGTCTGGGGGCTTTCGTTGGGCCGGGAACCTGGGAGGTACCTGCAAGGTTGCAGTTCGCGGCCCGAGAAGCACTCTCCGGCCAACATGCCCAACTGCAGCAACAGCTCCCAAACCGAAGGAGCCAGGACCCAAAGACCTAGCTGGCCTGAAGGGCCCCCAGGGGGCCCCCAAGCAGCCCCTCTCAATTTGGGTCTGGGGGCTTTCGTTGGGCCGGGAACCTGGGAGAATCCTGCAAGGTTGCAGTTGGCGGCCCGAGAAGCACTCTCCGGCCAACATGCCCAACTGCAGCAACAGCTCCCAAACCGAAGGAGCCAGGACCCAAAGACCTAGCTGGCCTGAAGGGCCCCCAGGGGGCCCCCAAGCAGCCCCTCTCAATTTGGGTCTGGGGGCTTTCGTTGGGCCGGGAACCTGGGAGGTACCTGCAAGGTTGCAGTTCGCGGCCCGAGAAGCACTCTCCGGCCAACATGCCCAACTGCAGCAACAGCTCCCAAAGCGAAGGAGCCAGGACCCAAAGACCTAGCTGGCCTGAAGGGCCCCCAGGGGGCCCCCAAGCAGCCCCTCTCAATTTGGGTCTGGGGGCTTTCGTTGGGCCGGGAACCTGGGAGGTACCTGCAAGGTTGCAGTTCGCGGCCGGAGAAGCATTCTCCGGCCAACATGCCCAACTGCAGCAACAGCTCCCAAAGCGAAGGAGCCAGGACCCCAAGACCTAGCTGGCCTGAAGGGCCCCCAGGGGGCCCCCAAGCAGCCCCTCTCCATTTGGGTCTGGGGGCTTTTGTTGGGCCGGGAACCTGGGAGATTCCTGCAAGGTTGCAGTTCGCGGCCCGAGAAGCACTCTCCGGCCAACATGCACAACTGCAGCAACAGCTCCCAAAGCGAAGGAGCCAGGACCCAAAGACCTAGCTGGCCTGAAGGGCCCCCAGGGGGCCCCCAAGCAGCCCCTCTCAATTTGGGTCTGGGGGCTTTCGTTGGGCCGGGAACCTGGGAGATTCCTGCAAGGTTGCAGTTCGCGGCCCGAGAAGCACTCTCCGGCCAACATGCCCAACTGCAGCAACAGCTCCCAAACCGAAGGAGCCAGGACCCCAAGACCTAGCTGGCCTGAAGGGCCCCCAGGGGGCCCCCAAGGAGCTCCTCTCCATTTGGGTCGGGGGTCTTTATTTGGGCCGGGAACCTGAGAGGTACCTGCAAGGTTGCAGTTCGCGGACCGAGAAGCACTCTCCGGCCAACATGCCCAATATCCAGCAACAGCTCCCAAAGCGAAGGAGCCAGGACCCAAAGACCTAGCTGGCCTGAAGGGCCCCCAGAAGGCCACCAAGCAGCCCCTCTCCATTTGGGTCTGGGGGCTTTCGTTGGGCCGGGAACCTGGGAGAATCCTGCAAGGTTGAAGTTCGCGGCCCGAGAAGCACTCTCCGGCCAACATGCCCAACTGCAGCAACAGCTCCCAAACCGAAGGAGCCAGGACCCAAAGACCTAGCTGGCCTGAAGGGCCCCCAGGGGGCCCCCAAGCAGCCCCTCTCAATTTGGGTCTGGGGGCTTTCGTTGGGCATGGAACCTGGGAGGTACCTGCAAGGTTGCAGTTCGCGGCCCGAGAAGCACTCTCCGGCCAACATGCCCAACTGCAGCAACAGCTCCCAAAGCGAAGGAGCCAGGACCCAAAGACCTAGCTGGCCTGAAGGGCCCCCAGGGGGCCCCCAAGCAGCCCCTCTCCATTTGGGTCTGGGGGCTTTTGTTGGGCCGGGAACCTGGGAGATTCCTGCAAGGTTGAAGTTCGAGGCCCGAGAAGCACTCTCCGGCCAACATGCCCAACTGCAGCAACAGCTCCCAAACCGAATGAGCCAGGACACAAAGACCTAGCTGGCCTGAAGGGCCCCCAGGGGGCCCCCAAGCAGCCCCTCTCAATTTGGGTCTGGGGGCTTTAGTTGGGCCGGGAACCTGGGAGGTACCTGCAAGGTTGCAGTTCGCGGCCCGAGAAGCACTCTCCGGCCAACATGCCCAACTGCAGCAACAGCTCCCAAAGCGAAGGAGCCAGGACCCAAAGACCTAGCTGGCCTGAAGGGCCCCCAGGGGGTCCCCCAAGGAGCTCCTCTCCATTTGGGTCTGGGGGCTTCCGTTGGGCCGGGAACCTGAGAGGTACCTGCAAGGTTGCAGTTCGCGGCCCGAGAAGCACTCTCCGGCCAACATGCCCAACTGCAGCAACAGCTCCCAAAGCGAAGGAGCCAGGACCCAAAGACCTAGCTGGCCTGAAGGGCCCCCAGGGGGCCCCCAAGCAGCCCCTCTCCATTTGGGTCTGGGGGCTTTCGTTGGGCCGGGAACCTGGGAGAATCCTGCAAGGTTGCAGTTCGCGGCCCGAGAAGCACTCTCCGGCCAACATGCCCAACTGCAGCAACAGCTCCCAAACCGAAGGAGCCAGGACCCAAAGACCTAGCTGGCCTGAAGGGCCCCCAGGGGGCCCCCAAGCAGCCCCTCTCCATTTGGGTCTGGGGGCTTTCCTTGGGCCGGGAACCTGGGAGGTACCTGCAAGGTTGCAGTTCGCGGCCGGAGACGCACTCTCCGGCCAACATGCCCAACTGCAGCAACAGCTCCCAAACCGAAGGAGCCAGGACCCAAAGACCTAGCTGGCCTGAAGGGCCCCCAGGGGGCCCCCAAGCAGCCCCTCTCAATTTGGGTCTGGGGGCTTTCGTTGGGCCGGGAACCTGGGAGGTACCTGCAAGGTTGCAGTTCGCGGCCCGAGAAGCACTCTCCGGCCAACATGCCCAACTGCAGCAACAGCTCCCAAACCGAAGGAGCCAGGACCCAAAGACCTAGCTGGCCTGAAGGGCCCCCAGGGGGCCCCCAAGCAGCCCCTCTCAATTTGGGTCTGGGGGCTTTCGTTGGGCATGGAACCTGGGAGATTCCTGCAAGGTTGCAGTTCGCGGCCCGAGAAGCACTCTCCGGCCAACATGCCCAACTGCAGCAACAGCTCCCAAACCGAAGGAGCCAGGACCCAAAGACCTAGCTGGCCTGAAGGGCCCCCAGGGGGCCCCCAAGGAGCTCCTCTCCATTTGGGTCGGGGGTCTTTAGTTGGGCCGGGAACCTGAGAGGTACCTGCAAGGTTACAGTTCGCGGCCGGAGAAGCACTCTCCGGCCAACATGCCCAACTGCAGCAACAGCTCCCAAAGCGAAGGAGCCAGGACCCAAAGACCTAGCTGGCCTGAAGGGCCCCCAGGGGGCCCCCAAGCAGCCCCTCTCCATTTGGGTCTGGGGGCTTTAGTTGGGCCGGGAACCTGGGAGAATCCTGCAAGGTTGCAGTTCGAGGCCCGAGAAGCACTCTCCGGCCAACATGCCCAACTGCAGCAACAGCTCCCAAAGCGAAGGAGCCAGGACCCAAAGACCTAGCTGGCCTGAAGGGCCCCCAGGGGGCCCCCAAGCAGCCCCTCTCAATTTGGGTCTGGGGGCTTTCGTTGGGCCGGGAACCTGGGAGGTACCTGCAAGGTTGCAGTTCGCGGCCCGAGAAGCACTCTCCGGCCAACATGCCCAACTGCAGCAACAGCTCCCAAACCGAAGGAGCCAGGACCCAAAGACCTAGCTGGCCTGAAGGGCCCCCAGGGGGGCCCCAAGGAGCTCCACTCCATTTGGGTCTGGGGGCTTTCGTTGGGCCGGGAACCTGGGAGGTACCTGCAAGGTTGCAGTTCGCGACCGGAGAAGCATTCTCCGGCCAACATGCCCAACTGCAGCAACAGCTCCCAAAGCGAAGGAGCCAGGACCCAAAGACCTAGCTGGCCTGAAGGGACCCCAGGGGGCTCCCAAGCAGCCCCTCTCCATTTGGGTCTGGGGGCTTTTGTTGGGCCGGGAACCTGGGAGATTCCTGCAAGGTTGCAGTTCGAGGCCCGAGAAGCACTCTCCGGCCAACATGCCCAACTGCAGCAACAGCTCCCAAACCGAATGAGCCAGGACACAAAGACCTAGCTGGCCTGAAGGGCCCCCAGGGGGCCCCCAAGCAGCCCCTCTCCATTTGGGTCTGGGGGCTTTCGTTGGGCATGTATACCTGAGAGGTACCTGCAAGGTTAAAGTTCGCGGCCCGAGAAGCACTCTCCGGCCAACATGCCCAACTGCAGCAACAGCTCCCAAAGCGAATGAGCCAGGACACAAAGACCTAGCTGGCCTGAAGGGCCCCCAGGGGGCCCCCAAGCAGCCCCTCTCCATTTCGGTCTGGGGGCTTTCGTTGGGCGGGGAACCTGGGAGGTACCTGCAAGGTTGCAGTTCGCGGCCCGAGAAGCACTCTCCGGCCAACATGCCCAACTGCAGCAACAGCTCCCAAACCGAAGGAGCCAGGACCCAAAGACCTAGCTGGCCTGAAGGGCCCCCAGGGGGCCCCCAAGCAGCCCCTCTCAATTTGGGTCTGGGGGCTTTCGTTGGGCATGGAACCTGGGAGATTCCTGCAAGGTTGCAGTTCGCGGCCCGTGAAGCACTCTCCGGCCAACATGCCCAACTGCAGCAACAGCTCCCAAACCGAAGGAGCCAGGACCCAAAGACCTAGCTGGCCTGAAGGGCCCCCATGGGGCCCCCAAGCAGCCCCTCTCCATTTGGGTCTGGGGGCTTTCTTTGGGCCGGGAACCTGAGAGGTACCTGCAAGGTTGCAGTTCGCGGCCGGAGAAGCACTCTCCGGCCAACATGCCCAACTGCAGCAACAGCTCCCAAAGCGAAGGAGCCAGGACCCAAAGACCTAGCTGGCCTGAAGGGCCCCCAGGGGGCCCCCAAGCAGCCCCTCTCCATTTGGGTCTGGGGGCTTTTGTTGGGCCGGGAACCTGGGAGATTCCTGCAAGGTTGCAGTTCGAGGCCCGAGAAGCACTCTCCTGCCAACATGCCCAACTGCAGCAACAGCTCCCAAAGCGAAGGAGCCAGGACCCAAAGACCTAGCTGGCCTGAAGGGCCCCCAGGGGGCCCCAAGCAGCCCCTCTCCATTTGGGTCTGGGGGCTTTCTTTAGGCTGAGAACCTGGGAGATACCAGCAAGGTTGCAGTTCGCGGACCGAGAAGCACTCTCCTGCCAACATGCCCAATATCCAGCAACAGCTCCCAAAGCGAAGGAGCCAGGACCCAAAGACCTAGCTGGCCTGAAGTGCCCCCAGAAGGCCACCAAGCAGCCCCTCTCCATTTGGGTCTGGGGGCTTTAGTTGGGCCGGGAACCTGGGAGGTACCTGCAAGGTTGCAGTTCGCGGCCGGAGAAGCACTCTCCGGCCAACATGCCCAACTGCAGCAACAGCTCCCAAACCGAAGGAGCCAGGACCCAAAGACCTAGCTGGCCTGAAGGGCCCCCAGGGGGCCCCCAAGCAGCCCCTCTCCATTTGGGTCTGGGGGCTTTCGTTGGGCCGGGAACCTGGGAGAATCCTGCAAGGTTGAAGTTCGCGGCCCGAGAAGCACTCTCCGGCCAACATGCCCAACTGCAGCAACAGCTCCCAAACCGAAGGAGCCAGGACCCAAAGACCTAGCTGGCCTGAAGGGCCCCCAGGGGGCCCCCAAGCAGCCCCTCTCAATTTGGGTCTGGGGGCTTTCGTTGGGCATGGAACCTGAGAGGTACCTGCAAGGTTGCAGTTCGCGGCCCGAGAAGCACTCTCCGGCCAACATGCCCAATTGCAGCAAGAGCTCCCAAACCGAAGGAGCCAGGACCCAAAGACCTAGCTGGCCTGAAGGGCCCCCAGGGGGCCCCCAAGCAGCCCCTCTCAATTTGGGTCTGGGGGCTTTAGTTGGGCCGGGAACCTGGGAGGTACCTGCAAGGTTGCAGTTCGCGGCCGGAGAAGCACTCTCCGGCCAACATGCCCAACTGCAGCAACAGCTCCCAAACCGAAGGAGCCAGGACCCAAAGACCTAGCTGGCCTGAAGGGCCCCCAGGGGGTCCCCCAAGGAGCTCCTCTCCATTTGGGTCTGGGTGCTTCCGTTGGGCCGGGAACCTGAGCGGTACCTGCAAGGTTGCAGTTCGCGGCCCGAGAAGCACTCTCCGGCCAACATGCCCAACTGCAGCAACAGCTCCCAAACCGAAGGAGCCAGGACCCAAAGACCTAGCTGGCCTGAAGGGCCCCCAGGGGGCCCCCAAGCAGCCCCTCTCCATTTGGGTCTGGGGGCTTTCGTTGGGCATGGAACCTGGGAGATTCATGCAAGGTTGCACTTCGCGGCCCGAGAAGCAGTCTTCGGCCAACATGCCCAACTGCAGCAACAGCTCCCAAAGCGAAGGAGCCAGGACCCAAAGACCTAGCTGGCCTGAAGGGCCCCCAGGGGGCCCCCAAGCAGCCCCTCTCCATTTGGGTCTGGGGGCTTTCGTTGGGCCGGGAACCTGGGAGAATCCTGCAAGGTTGCAGTTCGCAGCCCGAGAAGCACTCTCCGGCCAACATGCACAACTGCAGCAACAGCTCCCAAACCGAAGGAGCCAGGACCCAAAGACCTAGCTGGCCTGAAGGGCCCCCAGGGGGCCCCCAAGGAGCTCCTCTCCATTTGGGTCTGGGGGCTTTTGTTGTGCCGGGAACCTGGGAGGTACCTGCAAGGTTGCAGTTCGCGGCCGGAGAAGCACTCTCCGGCCAACATGCCCAACTGCAGCAACAGCTCCCAAAGCGAAGGAGCCAGGACCCAAAGACCTAGCTGGCCTGAAGGGCCCCAGGGGGCCCCCAAGCAGCCCCTCTCCATTTGGGTCTGGGGGCTTTCGTTGGGCCGGGAACCTGGGAGAATCCTGCAAGGTTGCAGTTCGCGGCCCGAGAAGCACTCTCCGGCCAACATGCCCAACTGCAGCAACAGCTCCCAAAGCGAAGGAGCCAGGACCCAAAGACCTAGCTGGCCTGAAGGGCCCCCAGGGGGCCCCCAAGCAGCCCCTCTCAATTTGGGTCTGGGGGCTTTCGTTGGGCCGGGAACCTGGGAGGTACCTGCAAGGTTGCAGTTGGCGGCCCGAGAAGCACTCTCCGGCCAACATGCCCAACTGCAGCAACAGCTCCCAAAGCGAAGGAGCCAGGACCCAAAGACCTAGCTGGCCTGAAGGGCCCCCAGGGGGCCCCCAAGCAGCCCCTCTCAATTTGGGTCTGGGGGCTTTCGTTGGGCCGGGAACCTGGGAGAATCCTGCAAGGTTGCAGTTCGCGGTCCGAGAAGCACTCTCCGGCCAACATGCCCAACTGCAGCAACAGCTCCCAAAGCGAAGGAGCCAGGACCCAAAGACCTAGCTGGCCTGAAGGGCCCCCAGGGGGCCCCCAAGCAGCCCCTCTCCATTTGGGTCTGGGGGCTTTAGTTGGGCCGGGAACCTGGGAGGTACCAGCAAGGTTGCAGTTCGCGGACCGAGAAGCACTCTCCGGCCAACATGCCCAATATCCAGCAACAGCTCCCAAAGCGAAGGAGCCAGGACCCAAAGACCTAGCTGGCCTGAAGGGCCCCCAGAAGGCCACCAAGCAGCCCCTCTCCATTTGGGTCTGGGGGCTTTAGTTGGGCCGGGAACCTGGGAGGTACCTGCAAGGTTGCAGTTCGCGGCCGGAGAAGCACTCTCCGGCCAACATGCCCAACTGCAGCAACAGCTCCCAAACCGAAGGAGCCAGGACCCAAAGACCTAGCTGGCCTGAAGTGCCCCCAGGGGGCCCCCAAGCAGCCCCTCTCCATTTGGGTCTGGGGGCTTTCGTTGGGCCGGGAACCTGGGAGAATCCTGCAAGGTTGAAGTTCGCGGCCCGAGAAGCACTCTCCGGCCAACATGCCCAACTGCAGCAACAGCTCCCAAACCGAAGGAGCCAGGACCCAAAGACCTAGCTGGCCTGAAGGGCCCCCAGGGGGCCCCCAAGCAGCCCCTCTCAATTTGGGTCTGGGGGCTTTCGTTGGGCATGGAACCTGGGAGGTACCTGCAAGGTTGCAGTTCGCGGCCCGAGAAGCACTCTCCGGCCAACATGCCCAACTGCAGCAAGAGCTCCCAAACCGAAGGAGCCAGGACCCAAAGACCTAGCTGGCCTGAAGGGCCCCCAGGGGGCCCCCAAGCAGCCCCTCTCAATTTGGGTCTGGGGGCTTTCGTTGGGCCGGGAACCTGGGAGGTACCTGCAAGGTTGCAGTTCGCGGCCGGAGAAGCACTCTCCGGCCAACATGCCCAACTGCAGCAACAGCTCCCAAAGCGAAGGAGCCAGGACCCAAAGACCTAGCTGGCCTGAAGGGCCCCCAGGGGGTCCCCCAAGGAGCTCCTCTCCATTTGGGTCTGGGGGCTTCCGTTGGGCCGGGAACCTGAGAGGTACCTGCAAGGTTGCAGTTCGCGGCCCGAGAAGCACTCTCCGGCCAACATGCCCAACTGCAGCAACAGCTCCCAAAGCGAAGGAGCCAGGACACAAAGACCTAGCTGGCCTGAAGGGCCCCCAGGGGGCCCCCAAGCAGCCCCTCTCCATTTGGGTCTGGGGGCTTTCGTTGGGCATGGAACCTGGGAGATTCATGCAAGGTTGCAGTTCGCGGCCCGAGAAGCACTCTCCGGCCAACATGCCCAACTGCAGCAACAGCTCCCAAACCGAAGGAGCCAGGACCCAAAGACCTAGCTGGCCTGAAGGGCCCCCAGGGGGCCCCCAAGCAGCCCCTCTCCATTTGGGTCTGGGGGCTTTCGTTGGGCCGGGAACCTGGGAGAATCCTGCAAGGTTGCAGTTCGCAGCCCGAGAAGCACTCTCCGGCCAACATGCCCAACTGCAGCAACAGCTCCCAAACCGAAGGAGCCAGGACCCAAAGACCTAGCTGGCCTGAAGGGCCCCCAGGGGGCCCCCAAGGAGCTCCTCTCCATTTGGGTCTGGGGGCTTTTGTTGGGCCGGGAACCTGGGAGGTACCTGCAAGGTTGCAGTTCGCGGCCGGAGAAGCACTCTCCGGCCAACATGCCCAACTGCAGCAACAGCTCCCAAAGCGAAGGAGCCAGGACCCAAAGACCTAGCTGGCCTGAAGGGCCCCAGGGGGCCCCCAAGCAGCCCCTCTCCATTTGGGTCTGGGGGCTTTCGTTGGGCCGGGAACCTGGGAGAATCCTGCAAGGTTGCAGTTCGCGGCCCGAGAAGCACTCTCCGGCCAACATGCCCAACTGCAGCAACAGCTCCCAAAGCGAAGGAGCCAGGACCCAAAGACCTAGCTGGCCTGAAGGGCCCCCAGGGGGCCCCCAAGCAGCCCCTCTCAATTTGGGTCTGGGGGCTTTCGTTGGGCCGGGAACCTGGGAGGTACCTGCAAGGTTGCAGTTCGCGGCCCGAGAAGCACTCTCCGGCCAACATGCCCAACTGCAGCAACAGCTCCCAAACCGAAGGAGCCAGGACCCAAAGACCTAGCTGGCCTGAAGGGCCCCCAGGGGGCCCCCAAGCAGCCCCTCTCCATTTGGGTCTGGGGGCTTTCGTTGGGCCGGGAACCTGGGAGAATCCTGCAAGGTTGCAGTTCGCGGCCCGAGAAGCACTCTCCGGCCAACATGCCCAACTGCAGCAACAGCTCCCAAAGCGAAGGAGCCAGGACCCAAAGACCTAGCTGGCCTGAAGGGCCCCCAGGGGGCCCCCAAGCAGCCCCTCTCCATTTGGGTCTGGGGGCTTTAGTTGGGCCGGGAACCTGGGAGGTACCTGCAAGGTTGCAGTTCGCGGCCCGAGAAGCACTCTCCGGCCAACATGCCCAACTGCAGCAACAGCTCCCAAAGCGAAGGAGCCAGGACCCAAAGACCTAGCTGGCCTGAAGGGCCCCCAGGGGGCCCCCAAGCAGCCCCTCTCCATTTGGGTCTGGGGGCTTTCTTTAGGCTGAGAACCTGGGAGATACCAGCAAGTTTGCAGTTCGCGGACCGAGAAGCACTCTCCGGCCAACATGCCCAATATCCAGCAACAGCTCCCAAAGCGAAGGAGCCAGGACCCAAAGACCTAGCTGGCCTGAAGGGCCCCCAGGGGGCCCCCAAGCAGCCCCTCTCCATTTGGGTCTGGGGGCTTTAGTTGGGCCGGGAACCTGGGAGGTACCTGCAAGGTTGCAGTTCGCGGCCGGAGAAGCACTCTCCGGCCAACATGCCCAACTGCAGCAACAGCTGCCAAACCGAAGGAGCCAGGACCCAAAGACCTAGCTGGCCTGAAGGGCCCCCAGGGGGCCCCCAAGCAGCCCCTCTCCATTTGGGTCTGGGGGCTTTCGTTGGTCCGGGAACCTGGGAGAATCCTGCAAGGTTGCAGTTCGCGGCCCGAGAAGCACTCTCCGGCCAACATGCCCAACTGCAGCAACAGCTCCCAAAGCGAAGGAGCCAGGACCCAAAGACCTAGCTGGCCTGAAGGGCCCCCAGGGGGCCCCCAAGCAGCCCCTCTCCATTTGGGTCTGGGGTCTTTCGTTGGGCATGGAACCTGGGAGATTCATGCAAGGTTGCAGTTCGCGGCCCGAGAAGCAGTCTTCGGCCAACATGCCCAACTGCAGCAACAGCTCCCAAACCGAAGGAGCCAGGACCCAAAGACCTAGCTGGCCTGAAGGGCCCCCAGGGGGCCCCCAAGCAGCCCTTCTCCATTTGGGTCTGGGGGCTTTCGTTGGGCCGGGAACCTGGGAGAATCCTGCAAGGTTGCAGTTCGCAGCCCGAGAAGCACTCTCCGGCCAACATGCCCAACTGCAGCAACAGCTCCCAAACCGAAGGAGCCAGGACCCAAAGAACTAGCTGGCCTGAAGGGCCCCCAGGGGGCCCCCAAGCAGCCCCTCTCCATTTGGGTCTGGGGGCTTTCGTTGGGCATGGAACCTGGGAGAATCCTGCAAGGTTGCAGTTCGCGGCCCGAGAAGCACTCTCCGGCCAACATGCCCAACTGCAGCAACAGCTCCCAAACCGAAGGAGCCAGGACCCAAAGACCTAGCTGGCCTGAAGGGCCCCCAGGGGGCCCCCAAGGAGCTCCTCTCCATTTGGGTCTGGGGGCTTTAGTTGGGCCGGGAACCTGGGAGGTACCTGCAAGGTTGCAGTTCGCGGCCGGAGAAGCACTCTCCGGCCAACATGCCCAACTGCAGCAACAGCTCCCAAAGCGAAGGAGCCAGGACCCAAAGACCTAGCTGGCCTGAAGGGCCCCCAGGGGGCCCCCAAGCAGCCCCTCTCCATTTGGGTCTGGGGGCTTTCGTTGGGCCGGGAACCTGGGAGAATCCTGCAAGGTTGCAGTTCGCGGCCCGAGAAGCACTCTCCGGCCAACATGCCCAACTGCAGCAACAGCTCCCAAAGCGAAGGAGCCAGGACCCAAAGACCTAGCTGGCCTGAAGGGCCCCCAGGGGGCCCCCAAGCAGCCCCTCTCCATTTGGGTCTGGGGGCTTTCCTTGGGCCGGGAACCTGGGAGAATCCTGCAAGGTTGCATTTCGCGGCCGGAGACGCACTCTCCGGCCAATATGCCCAACTGCAGCAACAGCTCCCAAAGCGAAGGAGCCAGGACCCAAAGACCTAGCTGGCCTGAAGGGCCCCCAGGGGGCCCCCAAGCAGCCCATCTCAATTTGGGTCTGGGGGCTTTCGTTGGGCATGGAACCTGGGAGGTACCTGCAAGGTTGCAGTTCGCGGCCCGAGAAGCACTCTCCGGCCAACATGCCCAACTGCAGCAACAGCTCCCAAACCGAAGGAGCCAGGACCCAAAGACCTAGCTGGCCTGAAGGGCCCCCAGGGGGCCCCCAAGCAGCCCCTCTCCATTTGGGTCTGGGGGCTTTAGTTGGGCCGGGAACCTGGGAGGTACCTGCAAGGTTGCAGTTCGCGGCCGGAGAAGCACTCTCCGGCCAACATGCCCAACTGCAGCAACAGCTCCCAAACCGAAGGAGCCAGGACCCAAAGACCTAGCTGGCCTGAAGGGCCCCCAGGGGGCCCCCAAGCAGCCCCTCTCCATTTGGGTCTGGGGGCTTTCGTTGGGCCGGGAACCTGGGAGAATCCTGCAAGGTTGCAGTTCGCGGCCCGAGAAGCACTCTCCGGCCAACATGCCCAACTGCACCCACAGCTCCCAAACCGAAGGAGCCAGGACCCAAAGACCTAGCTGGCCTGAAGGGCCCCCAGGGGGCCCCCAAGCAGCCCCTCTCCATTTGGGTCTGGGGGCTTTCGTTGGGCCGGTAACGTGGGAGGTACCTGCAAGGTTGCAGTTCGCGGCCCGAGAAGCACTCTCCGGCCAACATGCCCAACTGCAGCAACAGCTCCCAAAGCGAAGGAGCCAGGACCCAAAGACCTAGCTGGCCTGAAGGGCCCCCAGGGGGCCCCCAAGCAGCCCCTCTCAATTTGGGTCTGGGGGCTTTCGTTGGGCCGGGAACCTGGGAGGTACCTGCAAGGTTGCAGTTGGCGGCCCGAGAAGCACTCTCCGGCCAACATGCCCAACTGCAGCAACAGCTCCCAAAGCGAAGGAGCTAGGACCCAAAGACCTAGCTGGCCTGAAGGGCCCCCAGGGGGCCCCCAAGCAGCCCCTCTCAATTTGGGTCTGGGGGCTTTCCTTGGGCCGGGAACCTGGGAGAATCCTGCAAGGTTGCAGTTCGCGGCCGGAGACGCACTCTCCGGCCAACATGCCCAACTGCAGCAACAGCTCCCAAACCGAAGGAGCCAGGACACAAAGACCTAGCTGGCCTGAAGGGCCCCCAGGGGGCCCCCAAGCAGCCCCTCTCAATTTGGGTCTGGGGGCTTTCGTTGGGCCGGGAACCTGGGAGGTACCTGCAAGGTTGCAGTTCGCGGCCCGAGAAGCACTCTCCGGCCAACATGCCCAACTGCAGCAACAGCTCCCAAACCGAAGGAGCCAGGACCCAAAGACCTAGCTTGCCTGAAGGGCCCCCAGGGGGCCCCCAAGCAGCCCCTCTCCATTTGGGTCTGGGGGCTTTCGTTGGGCCGGGAACCTGGGAGAATCCTGCAAGGTTGCAGTTCGCGGTCCGAGAAGCACTCTCCGGCCAACATGCCCAACTGCAGCAACAGCTCCCAAAGCGAAGGAGCCAGGACCCAAAGACCTAGCTGGCCTGAAGGGCCCCCAGGGGGCCCCCAAGCAGCCCCTCTCCATTTGGGTCTGGGGGCTTTCGTTGGGCCGGGAACCTGGGAGGTACCTGCAAGGTTGCAGTTCGCGGCCCGAGAAGCACTCTCCGGCCAACATGCCCAACTGCAGCAACAGCTCCCAAAGCGAAGGAGCCAGGACCCAAAGACCTAGCTGGCCTGAAGGGCCCCCATGGGGCCCCCAAGCAGCCCCTCTCCATTTGGGTCTGGGGGCTTTCGTTGGGCCGGGAACCTGGGAGGTACCAGCAAGTTTGCAGTTCGCGGACCGAGAAGCACTCTCCGGCCAACATGCCCAATATCCAGCAACAGCTCCCAAAGCGAAGGAGCCAGGACCCAAAGACCTAGCTGGCCTGAAGGGCCCCCAGGGGGCCCCCAAGCAGCCCCTCTCCATTTGGGTCTGGGGGCTTTAGTTGGGCCGGGAACCTGGGAGGTACCTGCAAGGTTGCAGTTCGCGGCCGGAGAAGCACTCTCCGGCCAACATGCCCAACTGCAGCAACAGCTCCCAAAGCGAAGGAGCCAGGACCCAAAGACCTAGCTGGCCTGAAGGGCCCCCAGGGGGCCCCCAAGCAGCCCCTCTCCATTTGGGTCTGGGGGCTTTCGTTGGGCCGGGAACCTGGGAGAATCCTGCAAGGTTGCAGTTCGCGGCCCGAGAAGCACTCTCCGGCCAACATGCCCAACTGCAGCAACAGCTCCCAAAGCGAAGGAGCCAGGACCCAAAGACCTAGCTGGCCTGAAGGGCCCCCAGGGGGCCCCCAAGCAGCCCCTCTCAATTTGGGTCTGGGGGCTTTCGTTGGGCCGGGAACCTGGGAGGTACCTGCAAGGTTGCAGTTCGCGGCCCGAGAAGCACTCTCCGGCCAACATGCCCAACTGCAGCAACAGCTCCCAAACCGAAGGAGCCAGGACCCAAAGACCTAGCTGGCCTGAAGGGCCCCCAGGGGGCCCCCAAGCAGCCCCTCTCAATTTGGGTCTGGGGGCTTTCGTTGGGCCGGGAACCTGGGAGAATCCTGCAAGGTTGCAGTTCGCGGCCCGAGAAGCACTCTCCGGCCAACATGCCCAACTGCAGCAACAGCTCCCATACCGAAGGAGCCAGGACCCAAAGACCTAGCTGGCCTGAAGGGCCCCCAGGGGGCCCCCAAGCAGCCCCTCTCAATTTGGGTCTGGGGGCTTTCGTTGGGCCGGGAACCTGGGAGAATCCTGCAAGGTTGCAGTTCGCGGCCCGAGAAGCACTCTCCGGCCAACATGCCCAACTGCAGCAACAGCTCCCAAAGCGAAGGAGCCAGGACCCAAAGACCTAGCTGGCCTGAAGGGCCCCCAGGGGGCCCCCAAGCAGCCCCTCTCAATTTGGGTCTGGGGGCTTTCGTTGGGCCGGGAACCTGGGAGGTACCTGCAAGGTTGCAGTTCGCGGCCCGAGAAGCACTCTCCGGCCAACATGCCCAACTGCAGCAACAGCTCCCAAAGCGAAGGAGCCAGGACCCAAAGACCTAGCTGGCCTGAAGGGCCCCCAGGGGGCCCCCAAGCAGCCCCTCTCAATTTGGGTCTGGGGGCTTTCGTTGGGCGGGGAACCTGAGAGATTCATGCAAGGTTGCAGTTCGCGGCCCGAGAAGCACTCTCCGGCCAACATGCCCAACTGCAGCAACAGCTCCCAAAGCGAAGGAGCCAGGACCCAAAGACCTAGCTGGCCTGAAGGGCCCCCAGGGGGCCCCCAAGCAGCCCCTCTCAATTTGGGTCTGGGGGCTTTCGTTGGGCCGGGAACCTGGGAGGTACCTGCAAGGTTGCAGTTCGCGGCCGGAGAAGCACTCTCCGGCCAACATGCCCAACTGCAGCAACAGCTCCCAAACCGAAGGAGCCAGGACCCAAAGACCTAGCTGGCCTGAAGGGCCCCCAGGGGGCCCCCAAGCAGCCCCTCTCCATTTGGGTCTGGGGGCTTTCGTTGGGCCGGGAACCTGGGAGGTACCTGCAAGGTTGCAGTTCGCGGCCCGAGAAGCACTCTCCGGCCAACATGCCCAACTGCAGCAACAGCTCCCAAACCGAAGGAGCCAGGACCCAAAGACCTAGCTGGCCTGAAGGGCCCCCAGGGGGCCCCCAAGCAGCCCCTCTCAATTTGGGTCTGGGGGCTTTCGTTGGGCCGGGAACCTGGGAGGTACCTGCAAGGTTGCAGTTCGCGGCCCGAGAAGCACTCTCCGGCCAACATGCCCAACTGCAGCAACAGCTCCCAAACCGAAGGAGCCAGGACCCAAAGACCTAGCTGGCCTGAAGGGCCCCCAGGGGGGCCCCAAGGAGCTCCTCTCCATTTGGGTCTGGAGGCTTTCGTTGGGCCGGGAACCTGGGAGGTACCTGCAAGGTTGCAGTTCGCGGCCGGAGAAGCACTCTCCGGCCAACATGCCCAACTGCAGCAACAGCTCCCAAACCGAAGGAGCCAGGACCCAAAGACCTAGCTGGCCTGAAGGGCCCCCAGGGGGCCCCCAAGCAGCCCCTCTCAATTTGGGTCTGGGGGCTTTCGTTGGGCCGGGAACCTGGGAGATTCCTGCAAGGTTGCAGTTCGCGGCCCGAGAAGCACTCTCCGGCCAACATGCCCAACTGCAGCAACAGCTCCCAAAGCGAAGGAGCCAGGACCCAAAGACCTAGCTGGCCTGAAGGGCTCCCAGGGGGCCCCCAAGCAGCCCCTCTCAATTTGGGTCTGGGGGCTTTCGTTGGGCCGGGAACCTGGGAGGTACCTGCAAGGTTGCAGTTCGCGGCCGGAGAAGCACTCTCCGGCCAACATGCCCAACTGCAGCAACAGCTCCCAAACCGAAGGAGCCAGGACCCAAAGACCTAGCTGGCCTGAAGGGCCCCCAGGGGGCCTGCAAGCAGACCCTCTCAATTTGGGTCTGGGGGCTTTCGTTGGGCCGGGAACCTGGGAGGTACCTGCAAGGTTGCAGTTCGCGGCCCGAGAAGCACTCTCCGGCCAACATGCCCAACTGCAGCAACAGCTCCCAAAGCGAAGGAGCCAGGACCCAAAGACCTAGCTGGCCTGAAGGGCCCCCAGGGGGCCCCCAAGCAGCCCCTCTCCATTTGGGTCTGGGGGCTTTCGTTGGGCCGGGAACCTGGGAGGTACCTGCAAGGTTGCAGTTCGCGGCCCGAGAAGCACTCTCCGGCCAACATGCCCAACTGCAGCAACAGCTCCCAAACCGAAGGAGCCAGGACCCAAAGACCTAGCTGGCCTGAAGGGCCCCCAGGGGGCCCCCAAGCAGCCCCTCTCAATTTGGGTCTGGAGGCTTTCGTTGGGCCGGGAACCTGGGAGGTACCTGCAAGGTTGCAGTTCGCGGCCGGAGAAGCATTCTCCGGCCAACATGCCCAACTGCAGCAACAGCTCCCAAACCGAAGGAGCCAGGACCCAAAGACCTAGCTGGCCTGAAGGGCCCCCAGGGGGCCCCCAAGCAGCCCCTCTCCATTTGGGTCTGGGGGCTTTCGTTGGGCCGGGAACCTGGGAGGTACCTGCAAGGTTGCAGTTCGCGGCCCGAGAAGCACTCTCCGGCCAACATGCCCAACTGCAGCAACAGCTCCCAAAGCGAAGGAGCCAGGACCCAAAGACCTAGCTGGCCTGAAGGGCCCCCAGGGGGCCCCCAAGCAGCCCCTCTCCATTTGGGTCTGGGGGCTTTCGTTGGGCCGGGAACCTGGGAGGTACCTGCAAGGTTGCAGTTCGCGGCCCGAGAAGCACTCTCCGGCCAACATGCCCAACTGCAGCAACAGCTCCCAAACCGAAGGAGCCAGGACCCAAAGACCTAGCTGGCCTGAAGGGCCCCCAGGGGGCCCCCAAGCAGCCCCTCTCCATTTGGGTCTGGGGGCTTTCTTTAGGCTGATAACCTGGGAGATACCAGCAAGTTTGCAGTTCGCGGACCGAGAAGCACTCTCCGGCCAACATGCCCAATATCCAGCAACAGCTCCCAAAGCGAAGGAGCCAGGACCCAAAGACCTAGCTGGCCTGAAGGGCCCCCAGGGGGCCCCCAAGCAGCCCCTCTCCATTTGGGTCTGGGGGCTTTCATTGGGCCGGGAACCTGGGAGGTACCTGCAAGGTTGCAGTTCGCGGCCGGAGAAGCACTCTCCGGCCAACATGCCCAACTGCAGCAACAGCTGCCAAACCGAAGGAGCCAGGACCCAAAGACCTAGCTGGCCTGAAGGGCCCCCAGGGGGCCCCCAAGCAGCCCCTCTCCATTTGGGTCTGGGGGCTTTCGTTGGGCCGGGAACCTGGGAGAATCCTGCAAGGTTGCAGTTCGCGGCCCGAGAAGCACTCTCCGGCCAACATGCCCAACTACAGCAACAGCTCCCAAAGCGAAGGAGCCAGGACCCAAAGACCTAGCTGGCCTGAAGGGCCCCCAGGGGGCCCCCAAGCAGCCCCTCTCCATTTGGGTCTGGGGTCTTTCGTTGGGCATGGAACCTGGGAGATTCATGCAAGGTTGCAGTTCGCGGCCCGAGAAGCAGTCTTCGGCCAACATGCCCAACTGCAGCAACAGCTCCCAAACCGAAGGAGCCAGGACCCAAAGACCTAGCTGGCCTGAAGGGCCCCCAGGGGGCCCCCAAGCAGCCCCTCTCCATTTGGGTCTGGGGGCTTTCGTTGGGCCGGGAACCTGGGAGAATCCTGCAAGGTTGCAGTTCGCAGCCCGAGAAGCACTCTCCGGCCAACATGCCCAACTGCAGCAACAGCTCCCAAACCGAAGGAGCCAGGACCCAAAGACCTAGCTGGCCTGAAGGGCCCCCAGGGGGCCCCCAAGCAGCCCCTCTCAATTTGGGTCTGGGGGCTTTCGTTGGGCATGGAACCTGGGAGAATCCTGCAAGGTTGCAGTTCGCGGCCCGAGAAGCACTCTCCGGCCAACATGCCCAACTGCAGCAACAGCTCCCAAACCGAAGGAGCCAGGACCCAAAGACCTAGCTGGCCTGAAGGGCCCCCAGGGGGCCCCCAAGGAGCTCCTCTCCATTTGGGTCTGGGGGCTTTAGTTGGGCCGGGAACCTGGGAGGTACCTGCAAGGTTGCAGTTCGCGGCCGGAGAAGCACTCTCCGGCCAACATGCCCAACTGCAGCAACAGCTCCCAAAGCGAAGGAGCCAGGACCCAAAGACCTAGCTGGCCTGAAGGGCCCCCAGGGGGCCCCCAAGCAGCCCCTCTCCATTTGGGTCTGGGGGCTTTCGTTGGGCCGGGAACCTGGGAGAATCCTGCAAGGTTGCAGTTCGCGGCCCGAGAAGCACTCTCCGGCCAACATGCCCAACTGCAGCAACAGCTCCCAAAGCGAAGGAGCCAGGACCCAAAGACCTAGCTGGCCTGAAGGGCCCCCAGGGGGCCCCCAAGCAGCCCCTCTCCATTTGGGTCTGGGGGCTTTCCTTGGGCCGGGAACCTGGGAGAATCCTGCAAGGTTGCAGTTCGCGGCCGGAGACGCACTCTCCGGCCAACATGCCCAACTGCAGCAACAGCTCCCAAAGCGAAGGAGCCAGGACCCAAAGACCTAGCTGGCCTGAAGGGCCCCCAGGGGGCCCCCAAGCAGCCCCTCTCAATTTGGGTCTGGGGGCTTTCGTTGGGCCGGGAACCTGGGAGGTACCTGCAAGGTTGCAGTTCGCGGCCCGAGAAGCACTCTCCGGCCAACATGCCCAACTGCAGCAACAGCTCCCAAACCGAAGGAGCCAGGACCCAAAGACCTAGCTGGCCTGAAGGGCCCCCAGGGGGCCCCCAAGCAGCCCCTCTCCATTTGGGTCTGGGGTATTTCGTTGGGCATGGAACCTGGGAGATTCATGCAAGGTTGCAGTTCGCGGCCCGAGAAGCAGTCTTCGGCCAACATGCCCAACTGCAGCAACAGCTCCCAAACCGAAGGAGCCAGGACCCAAAGACCTAGCTGGCCTGAAGGGCCCCCAGGGGGCCCCCAAGCAGCCCCTCTCCATTTCGGTCTGGGGGCTTTTGTTGGGCCGGGAACCTGGGAGATTCCTGCAAGGTTGCAGTTCGAGGCCCGAGAAGCACTCTCCGGTCAACATGCCCAACTGCAGCAACAGCTCCCAAACCGAATGAGCCAGGACACAAAGACCTAGCTGGCCTGAAGGGCCCCCAGGGGGCCCCCAAGGAGCCCCTCTCAATTTGGGTCTGGGGGCTTTCGTTGGGCATGTATACCTGAGAGGTACCTGCAAGGTTACAGTTCGCGGCCCGAGAAGCACTCTCCGGCCAACATGCCCAACTGCAGCAACAGCTCCCAAAGCGAAGGAGCCAGGACCCAAAGACCTAGCTGGCCTGAAGGGCCCCCAGTGGTCCCCCAAGCAGCCCCTCTCCATTTGGGTCTGGGGGCTTTCGTTGGGCGGGGAACCTGGGAGATTCATGCAAGGTTGCAGTTCGCGGCCCGAGAAGCACTCTCCGGCCAACATGCCCAACTGCAGCAACAGCTCCCAAAGCGAAGGAGCCAGGACCCAAAGACCTAGCTGGCCTGAAGGGCCCCCAGGGGGCCCCCAAGCAGCCCCTCTCAATTTGGGTCTGGGGGCTTTCGTTGGGCCGGGAACCTGGGAGATTCCTGCAAGGTTGCAGTTCGCGGCCCGAGAAGCACTCTCCGGCCAACATGCCCAACTGCAGCAACAGCTCCCAAACCGAAGGAGCCAGGACCCAAAGACCTAGCTGGCCTGAAGGGCCCCCAGGGGGCCCCCAAGCAGCCCCTCTCCATTTGGGTCTGGGGGCTTTCGTTGGGCCGGGAACCTGGGAGGTACCTGCAAGGTTGCAGTTCGCGGCCGGAGAAGCACTCTCCGGCCAACATGCCCAACTGCAGCAACAGCTCCCAAAGCGAAGGAGCCAGGACCCAAAGACCTAGCTGGCCTGAAGGGCCCCCAGGGGGCCCCCAAGCAGCCCCTCTCCATTTGGGTCTGGGGGCTTTCGTTGGGCCGGGAACCTGGGAGAATCCTGCAAGGTTGCAGTTCGCGGCCCGAGAAGCACTCTCCGGCCAACATGCCCAACTGCAGCAACAGCTCCCAAACCGAAGGAGCCAGGACCCAAAGACCTAGCTGGCCTGAAGGGCCCCCAGGGGGCCCCCAAGCAGCCCCTCTCCATTTGGGTCTGGGGGCTTTCGTTGGGCCGGGAACCTGGGAGGTACCTGCAAGGTTGCAGTTCGCGGCCCGAGAAGCACTCTCCGGCCAACATGCCCAACTGCAGCAACAGCTCCCAAACCGAAGGAGCCAGGACCCAAAGACCTAGCTGGCCTGAAGGGCCCCCAGGGGGCCCCCAAGCAGCCCCTCTCCATTTGGGTCTGGGGGCTTTCTTTAGGCTGAGAACCTGGGAGATACCAGCAAGTTTGCAGTTCGCGGACCGAGAAGCACTCTCCGGCCAACATGCCCAATATCCAGCAACAGCTCCCAAACCGAAGGAGCCAGGACCCAAAGACCTAGCTGGCCTGAAGGGCCCCCAGGGGGCCCCCAAGCAGCCCCTCTCCATTTGGGTCTGGGGGCTTTAGTTGGGCCGGGAACCTGGGAGGTACCTGCAAGGTTGCAGTTCGCGGCCGGAGAAGCACTCTCCGGCCAACATGCCCAACTGCAGCAACAGCTGCCAAACCGAAGGAGCCAGGACCCAAAGACCTAGCTGGCCTGAAGGGCCCCCAGGGGGCCCCCAAGCAGCCCCTCTCCATTTGGGTCTGGGGGCTTTCGTTGGGCCGGGAACCTGGGAGAATCCTGCAAGGTTGCAGTTCGCGGCCCGAGAAGCACTCTCCGGCCAACATGCCCAACTGCAGCAACAGCTCCCAAAGCGAAGGAGCCAGGACCCAAAGACCTAGCTGGCCTGAAGGGCCCCCAGGGGGCCCCCAAGCAGCCCCTCTCCATTTGGGTCTGGGGTCTTTCGTTGGGCATGGAACCTGGGAGATTCATGCAACTTTGCAGTTCGCGGCCCGAGAAGCAGTCTTCGGCCAACATGCCCAACTGCAGCAACAGCTCCCAAACCGAAGGAGCCAGGACCCAAAGACCTAGCTGGCCTGAAGGGCCCCCAGGGGGCCCCCAAGCAGCCCCTCTCCATTTGGGTCTGGGGGCTTTCGTTGGGCCGGGAACCTGGGAGGTACCTGCAAGGTTGCAGTTCGCGGACCGAGAAGCACTCTCCGGCCAACATGCCCAACTGCAGCAACAGCTCCCAAACCGAAGGAGCCAGGACCCAAAGACCTAGCTGGCCTGAAGGGCCCCCAGGGGGCCCCCAAGCAGCCCCTCTCAATTTGGGTCTGGGGGCTTTCGTTGGGCATGGAACCTGGGAGAATCCTGCAAGGTTGCAGTTCGCGGCCCGAGAAGCACTCTCCGGCCAACATGCCCAACTGCAGCAACAGCTCCCAAACCGAAGGAGCCAGGACCCAAAGACCTAGCTGGCCTGAAGGGCCCCCAGGGGGCCCCCAAGGAGCTCCTCTCCATTTGGGTCTGGGGGCTTTAGTTGGGCCGGGAACCTGGGAGGTACCTGCAAGGTTGCAGTTCGCGGCCGGAGAAGCACTCTCCGGCCAACATGCCCAACTGCAGCAACAGCTCCCAAAGCGAAGGAGCCAGGACCCAAAGACCTAGCTGGCCTGAAGGGCCCCCAGGGGGCCCCCAAGCAGCCCCTCTCCATTTGGGTCTGGGGGCTTTCGTTGGGCCGGGAACCTGGGAGGTACCTGCAAGGTTGCAGTTCGCGGCCGGAGAAGCACTCTCCGGCCAACATGCCCAACTGCAGCAACAGCTCCCAAACCGAAGGAGCCAGGACCCAAAGACCTAGCTGGCCTGAAGGGCCCCCAGGGGGCCCCCAAGCAGCCCCTCTCCATTTGGGTCTGGGGGCTTTCGTTGGGCCGGGAACCTGGGAGAATCCTGCAAGGTTGCAGTTCGCGGCCCGAGAAGCACTCTCCGGCCAACATGCCCAACTGCAGCAACAGCTCCCAAAGCGAAGGAGCCAGGACCCAAAGACCTAGCTGGCCTGAAGGGCCCCCAGGGGGCCCCCAAGCAGCCCCTCTCAATTTGGGTCTGGGGGCTTTCGTTGGGCCGGGAACCTGGGAGGTACCTGCAAGGTTGCAGTTCGCGGCCCGAGAAGCACTCTCCGGCCAACATGCCCAACTGCAGCAACAGCTCCCAAACCGAAGGAGCCAGGACCCAAAGACCTAGCTGGCCTGAAGGGCCCCCAGGGGGCCCCCAAGCAGCCCCTCTCCATTTGGGTCTGGGGGCTTTCGTTGGGCGGGGAACCTGGGAGAATCCTGCAAGGTTGAAGTTCGCGGCCGGAGAAGCACTCTCCGGCCAACATGCCCAACTGCAGCAACAGCTCCCAAAGCGAAGGAGCCAGGACCCAAAGACCTAGCTGGCCTGAAGGGCCCCCAGGGGGCCCCCAAGCAGCCCCTCTCCATTTGGGTCTGGGGGCTTTAGTTGGGCCGGGAACCTGGGAGGTACCTGCAAGGTTGCAGTTCGCGGCCGGAGAAGCACTCTCCGGCCAACATGCCCAACTGCAGCAACAGCTTCCAAACCGAAGGAGCCAGGACCCAAAGACCTAGCTGGCCTGAAGGGCCCCCAGGGGGCCCCCAAGCAGCCCCTCTCCATTTGGGTCTGGGGGCTTTCGTTGGGCATGGAACCTGGGAGAATCCTGCAAGGTTGCAGTTCGCGGCCCGAGAAGCACTCTCCGGCCAACATGCCCAACTGCAGCAACAGCTCCCAAACCGAAGGAGCCAGGACCCAAAGACCTAGCTGGCCTGAAGGGCCCCCAGGGGGCCCCCAAGCAGCCCCTCTCCATTTGGGTCTGGGGGCTTTCGTTGGGCCGGGAACCTGGGAGGTACCTGCAAGGTTGCAGTTCGCGGCCCGAGAAGCACTCTCCGGCCAACATGCCCAACTGCAGCAACATCTCCCAAACCGAAGGAGCCAGGACCCAAAGACCTAGCTGGCCTGAAGGGCCCCCAGGGGGCCCCCAAGCAGCCCCTCTCCATTTGGGTCTGGGGGCTTTCGTTGGGCCGGGAACCTGGGAGAATCCTGCAAGGTTGCAGTTCGCAGCCCGAGAAGCACTCTCCGGCCAACATGCCCAACTGCAGCAACAGCTCCCAAACCGAAGGAGCCAGGACCCAAAGACCTAGCTGGCCTGAAGGGCCCCCAGGGGGCCCCCAAGCAGCCCCTCTCCATTTGGGTCTGGGGGCTTTCGTTGGGCCGGGAACCTGGGAGGTACCTGCAAGGTTGCAGTTCGCAGCCCGAGAAGCACTCTCCGGCCAACATGCCCAACTGCAGCAACAGCTCCCAAACCGAAGGAGCCAGGACCCAAAGACCTAGCTGGCCTGAAGGGCCCCCAGGGGGCCCCCAAGCAGCCCCTCTCAATTTGGGTCTGGGGGCTTTCGTTGGGCATGGAACCTGGGAGAATCCTGCAAGGTTGCAGTTCGCGGCCCGAGAAGCACTCTCCGGCCAACATGCCCAACTGCAGCAACAGCTCCCAAACCGAAGGAGCCAGGACCCAAAGACCTAGCTGGCCTGAAGGGCCCCCAGGGGGCCCCCAAGGAGCTCCTCTCCATTTGGGTCTGGGGGCTTTAGTTGGGCCGGGAACCTGGGATGTACCTGCAAGGTTGCAGTTCGCGGCCGGAGAAGCACTCTCCGGCCAACATGCCCAACTGCAGCAACAGCTCCCAAAGCGAAGGAGCCAGGACCCAAAGACCTAGCTGGCCTGAAGGGCCCCCAGGGGGCCCCCAAGCAGCCCCTCTCCATTTGGGTCTGGGGGCTTTCGTTGGGCCGGGAACCTGGGAGAATCCTGCAAGGTTGCAGTTCGCGGCCCGAGAAGCACTCTCCGGCCAACATGCCCAACTGCAGCAACAGCTCCCAAAGCGAAGGAGCCAGGACCCAAAGACCTAGCTGGCCTGAAGGGCCCCCAGGGGGCCCCCAAGCAGCCCCTCTCCATTTGGGTCTGGGGGCTTTCCTTGGGCCGGGAACCTGGGAGAATCCTGCAAGGTTGCAGTTCGCGGCCGGAGACGCACTCTCCGGCCAACATGCCCAACTGCAGCAACAGCTCCCAAAGCGAAGGAGCCAGGACCCAAAGACCTAGCTGGCCTGAAGGGCCCCCAGGGGGCCCCCAAGCAGCCCCTCTCAATTTGGGTCTGGGGGCTTTCGTTGGGCCGGGAACCTGGGAGGTACCTGCAAGGTTGCAGTTCGCGGCCCGAGAAGCACTCTCCGGCCAACATGCCCAACTGCAGCAACAGCTCCCAAACCGAAGGAGCCAGGACCCAAAGACCTAGCTGGCCTGAAGGGCCCCCAGGGGGCCCCCAAGCAGCCCCTCTCCATTTGGGTCTGGGGTATTTCGTTGGGCATGGAACCTGGGAGATTCATGCAAGGTTGCAGTTCGCGGCCCGAGAAGCACTCTCCGGCCAACATGCCCAACTGCAGCAACAGCTCCCAAACCGAAGGAGCCAGGACCCAAAGACCTAGCTGGCCTGAAGGGCCCCCAGGGGGCCCCCAAGCAGCCCCTCTCCATTTCGGTCTGGGGGCTTTTGTTGGGCCGGGAACCTGGGAGATTCCTGCAAGGTTGCAGTTCGAGGCCCGAGAAGCACTCTCCGGTCAACATGCCCAACTGCAGCAACAGCTCCCAAACCGAATGAGCCAGGACACAAAGACCTAGCTGGCCTGAAGGGCCCCCAGGGGGCCCCCAAGGAGCCCCTCTCAATTTGGGTCTGGGGGCTTTCGTTGGGCATGTATACCTGAGAGGTACCTGCAAGGTTACAGTTCGCGTCCCGAGAAGCACTCTCCGGCCAACATGCCCAACTGCAGCAACAGCTCCCAAAGCGAAGGAGCCAGGACCCAAAGACCTAGCTGGCCTGAAGGGCCCCCAGGGGGCCCCCAAGCAGCCCCTCTCCATTTGGGTCTGGGGGCTTTCGTTGGGCATGGAACCTGGGAGATTCATGCAAGGTTGCAGTTCGCGGCCCGAGAAGCACTCTCCGGCCAACATGCCCAACTGCAGCAACAGCTCCCAAACCGAAGGAGCCAGGACCCAAAGACCTAGCTGGCCTGAAGGGCCCCCAGGGGGCCCCCAAGCAGCCCCTCTCAATTTGGGTCTGGGGGCTTCCGTTGGGCCGGGAACCTGGGAGATTCCTGCAAGGTTGCAGTTCGCGGCCCGAGAAGCACTCTCCGGCCAACATGCCCAACTGCAGCAACAGCTCCCAAACCGAAGGAGCCAGGACCCAAAGACCTAGCTGGCCTGAAGGGCCCCCAGGGGGCCCCCAAGCAGCCCCTCTCAATTTGGGTCTGGGGGCTTTCGTTGGGCCGGGAACCTGGGAGGTACCTGCAAGGTTGCAGTTCGCGGCCGGAGAAGCACTCTCCGGCCAACATGCCCAACTGCAGCAACAGCTCCCAAAGCGAAGGAGCCAGGACCCAAAGACCTAGCTGGCCTGAAGGGCCCCCAGGGGGCCCCCAAGCAGCCCCTCTCCATTTGGGTCTGGGGGCTTTCGTTGGGCCGGGAACCTGGGAGAATCCTGCAAGGTTGCAGTTCGCGGCCCGAGAAGCACTCTCCGGCCAACATGCCCAACTGCAGCAACAGCTCCCAAACCGAAGGAGCCAGGACCCAAAGACCTAGCTGGCCTGAAGGGCCCCCAGGGGGCCCCCAAGCAGCCCCTCTCCATTTGGGTCTGGGGGCTTTCGTTGGGCCGGGAACCTGGGAGGTACCTGCAAGGTTGCAGTTCGCGGCCCGAGAAGCACTCTCCGGCCAACATGCCCAACTGCAGCAACAGCTCCCAAACCGAAGGAGCCAGGACCCAAAGACCTAGCTGGCCTGAAGGGCCCCCAGGGGGCCCCCAAGCAGCCCCTCTCCATTTGGGTCTGGGGGCTTTCTTTAGGCTGAGAACCTGGGAGATACCAGCAAGTTTGCAGTTCGCGGACCGAGAAGCACTCTCCGGCCAACATGCCCAACTGCAGCAACAGCTCCCAAACCGAAGGAGCCAGGACCCAAAGACCTAGCTGGCCTGAAGGGCCCCCAGGGGGCCCCCAAGCAGCCCCTCTCCATTTGGATCTGGGGGCTTTAGTTGGGCCGGGAACCTGGGAGGTACCTGCAAGGTTGCAGTTCGCGGCCGGAGAAGCACTCTCCGGCCAACATGCCCAACTGCAGCAACAGCTGCCAAACCGAAGGAGCCAGGACCCAAAGACCTAGCTGGCCTGAAGGGCCCCCAGGGGGCCCCCAAGCAGCCCCTCTCCATTTGGGTCTGGGGGCTTTCGTTGGGCCGGGAACCTGGGAGAATCCTGCAAGGTTGCAGTTCGCGGCCCGAGAAGCACTCTCCGGCCAACATGCCCAACTGCAGCAACAGCTCCCAAAGCGAAGGAGCCAGGACCCAAAGACCTAGCTGGCCTGAAGGGCCCCCAGGGGGCCCCCAAGCAGCCCCTCTCCATTTGGGTCTGGGGTCTTTCGTTGGGCATGGAACCTGGGAGATTCATGCAACTTTGCAGTTCGCGGCCCGAGAAGCAGTCTTCGGCCAACATGCCCAACTGCAGCAACAGCTCCCAAACCGAAGGAGCCAGGACCCAAAGACCTAGCTGGCCTGAAGGGCCCCCAGGGGGCCCCCAAGCAGCCCCTCTCCATTTGGGTCTGGGGGCTTTCGTTGGGCCGGGAACCTGGGAGAATCCTGCAAGGTTGCAGTTCGCAGCCCGAGAAGCACTCTCCGGCCAACATGCCCAACTGCAGCAACAGCTCCCAAACCGAAGGAGCCAGGACCCAAAGACCTAGCTGGCCTGAAGGGCCCCCAGGGGGCCCCCAAGCAGCCCCTCTCAATTTGGGTCTGGGGGCTTTCGTTGGGCATGGAACCTGGGAGAATCCTGCAAGGTTGCAGTTCGCGGCCCGAGAAGCACTCTCCGGCCAACATGCCCAACTGCAGCAACAGCTCCCAAACCGAAGGAGCCAGGACCCAAAGACCTAGCTGGCCTGAAGGGCCCCCAGGGGGCCCCCAAGGAGCTCCTCTCCATTTGGGTCTGGGGGCTTTAGTTGGGCCGGGAACCTGGGAGGTACCTGCAAGGTTGCAGTTCGCGGCCGGAGAAGCACTCTCCGGCCAACATGCCCAACTGCAGCAACAGCTCCCAAAGCGAAGGAGCCAGGACCCAAAGACCTAGCTGGCCTGAAGGGCCCCCAGGGGGCCCCCAAGCAGCCCCTCTCCATTTGGGTCTGGGGGCTTTCGTTGGGCCGGGAACCTGGGAGAATCCTGCAAGGTTGCAGTTCGCGGCCCGAGAAGCACTCTCCGGCCAACATGCCCAACTGCAGCAACAGCTCCCAAACCGAAGGAGCCAGGACCCAAAGACCTAGCTGGCCTGAAGGGCCCCCAGGGGGCCCCCAAGGAGCCCCTCTCCATTTGGGTCTGGGGGCTTTCGTTGGGCCGGGAACCTGGGAGGTACCTGCAAGGTTGCAGTTCGCGGCCTGAGAAGCACTCTCCGGCCAACATGCCCAACTGCAGCAACAGCTCCCAAACCGAAGGAGCCAGGACCCAAAGACCTAGCTGGCCTGAAGGGCCCCCAGGGGGCCCCCAAGCAGCCCCTCTCCATTTGGGTCTGGGGGCTTTCGTTGGGCCGGGAACCTGGGAGAATCCTGCAAGGTTGCAGTTCGCGGCCCGAGAAGCACTCTCCGGCCAACATGCCCAACTGCAGCAACAGCTCCCAAAGCGAAGGAGCCAGGACCCAAAGACCTAGCTGGCCTGAAGGGCCCCCAGGGGGCCCCCAAGCAGCCCCTCTCAATTTGGGTCTGGGGGCTTTCGTTGGGCCGGGAACCTGGGAGGTACCTGCAAGGTTGCAGTTCGCGGCCCGAGAAGCACTCTCCGGCCAACATGCCCAACTGCAGCAACAGCTCCCAAAGCGAAGGAGCCAGGACCCAAAGACCTAGCTGGCCTGAAGGGCCCCCAGGGGGCCCCCAAGCAGCCCCTCTCCATTTGGGTCTGGGGTCTTTCGTTGGGCATGGAACCTGGGAGATTCATGCAAGGTTGCAGTTCGCGGCCCGAGAAGCAGTCTTCGGCCAACATGCCCAACTGCAGCAACAGCTCCCAAACCGAAGGAGCCAGGACCCAAAGACCTAGCTGGCCTGAAGGGCCCCCAGGGGGCCCCCAAGCAGCCCCTCTCCATTTGGGTCTGGGGGCTTTCGTTGGGCCGGGAACCTGGGAGAATCCTGCAAGGTTGCAGTTCGCAGCCCGAGAAGCACTCTCCGGCCAACATGCCCAACTGCAGCAACAGCTCCCAAACCGAAGGAGCCAGGACCCAAAGACCTAGCTGGCCTGAAGGGCCCCCAGGGGGCCCCCAAGCAGCCCCTCTCCATTTGGGTCTGGGGGCTTTCGTTGGGCATGGAACCTGGGAGAATCCTGCAAGGTTGCAGTTCGCGGCCCGAGAAGCACTCTCCGGCCAACATGCCCAACTGCAGCAACAGCTCCCAAAGCGAAGGAGCCAGGACCCAAAGACCTAGCTGGCCTGAAGGGCCCCCAGGGGGCCCCCAAGGAGCTCCTCTCCATTTGGGTCTGGGGGCTTTAGTTGGGCCGGGAACCTGGGAGGTACCTGCAAGGTTGCAGTTCGCGGCCGGAGAAGCACTCTCCGGCCAACATGCCCAACTGCAGCAACAGCTCCCAAAGCGAAGGAGCCAGGACCCAAAGACCTAGCTGGCCTGAAGGGCCCCCAGGGGGCCCCCAAGCAGCCCCTCTCCATTTGGGTCTGGGGGCTTTCGTTGGGCCGGGAACCTGGGAGAATCCTGCAAGGTTGCAGTTCGCGGCCCGAGAAGCACTCTCCGGCCAACATGCCCAACTGCAGCAACAGCTCCCAAAGCGAAGGAGCCAGGACCCAAAGACCTAGCTGGCCTGAAGGGCCCCCAGGGGGCCCCCAAGCAGCCCCTCTCCATTTGGGTCTGGGGGCTTTCGTTGGGCCGGGAACCTGGGAGAATACTGCAAGGTTGCAGTTCGCGGCCGGAGACGCACTCTCCGGCCAACATGCCCAACTGCAGCAACAGCTCCCAAAGCGAAGGAGCCAGGACCCAAAGACCTAGCTGGCCTGAAGGGCCCCCAGGGGGCCCCCAAGCAGCCCCTCTCCATTTGGGTCTGGGGGCTTTCGTTGGGCCGGGAACCTGGGAGAATCCTGCAAGGTTGCAGTTCGCGGCCCGAGAAGCACTCTCCGGCCAACATGCCCAACTGCAGCAACAGCTCCCAAAGCGAAGGAGCCAGGACCCAAAGACCTAGCTGGCCTGAAGGACCCCCAGGGGGCCCCCAAGCAGCCCCTCTCAATTTGGGTCTGGGGGCTTTCGTTGGGCCGGGAACCTGGGAGGTACCTGCAAGGTTGCAGTTCGCGGCCCGAGAAGCACTCTCCGGCCAACATGCCCAACTGCAGCAACATCTCCCAAACCGAAGGAGCCAGGACCCAAAGACCTAGCTGGCCTGAAGGGCCCCCAGGGGGCCCCCAAGCAGCCCCTCTCAATTTGGGTCTGGGGGCTTTCGTTGGGCCGGGAACCTGGGAGGTACCTGCAAGGTTGCAGTTGGCGGCCCGAGAAGCACTCTCCGGCCAACATGCCCAACTGCAGCAACAGCTCCCAAACCGAAGGAGCCAGGACCCAAAGACCTAGCTGGCCTGAAGGGCCCCCAGGGGGCCACCAAGCAGCCCCTCTCCATTTGGATCTGGGGGCTTTCGTTGGGCCGGGAACCTGGGAGATTCCTGCAAGGTTGCAGTTCGCGGCCCGAGAAGCACTCTCCGGCCAACATGCCCAACTGCAGCAACAGCTCCCAAAGCGAAGGAGCCAGGACCCAAAGACCTAGCTGGCCTGAAGGGCCCCCAGGGGGCCCCCAAGCAGCCCCTCTCAATTTGGGTCTGGGGGCTTTCGTTGGGCATGTATACCTGAGAGGTACCTGCAAGGTTACAGTTCGCGGCCCGAGAAGCACTCTCCGGCCAACATGCCCAACTGCAGCAACAGCTCCCAAACCGAAGGAGCCAGGACCCAAAGACCTAGCTGGCCTGAAGGGCCCCCAGGGGGCCCCCAAGCAGCCCCTCTCAATTTGGGTCTGGGGGCTTTAGTTGGGCCGGGAACCTGGGAGGTACCTGCAAGGTTGCAGTTCGCGGCCCGAGAAGCACTCTCCGGCCAACATGCCCAACTGCAGCAACAGCTCCCAAACCGAAGGAGCCAGGACCCAAAGACCTAGCTGGCCTGAAGGGCCCCCAGGGGGCCCCCAAGCAGCCCCTCTCCATTTGGGTCTGGGGGCTTTCGTTGGGCCGGGAACCTGGGAGAATCCTGCAAGGTTGCAGTTCGCGGCCCGAGAAGCACTCTCCGGCCAACATGCCCAACTGCAGCAACAGCTCCCAAACCGAAGGAGCCAGGACCCAAAGACCTAGCTGGCCTGAAGGGCCCCCAGGGGGGCCCCAAGGAGCTCCTCTCCATTTGGGTCTGGAGGCTTTCGTTGGGCCGGGAACCTGGGAGGTACCTGCAAGGTTGCAGTTCGCGGCCGGAGAAGCATTCTCCGGCCAACATGCCCAACTGCAGCAACAGCTCCCAAACCGAAGGAGCCAGGACCCAAAGACCTAGCTGGCCTGAAGGGCCCCCAGGGGGCCCCCAAGCAACCCCTCTCCATTTGGGTCTGGGGGCTTTTGTTGGGCCGGGAACCTGGGAGATTCCTGCAAGGTTGCAGTTCGAGGCCCGAGAAGCACTCTCCGGCCAACATGCCCAACTGCAGCAACAGCTCCCAAACCGAATGAGCCAGGACACAAAGACCTAGCTGGCCTGAAGGGCCCCCAGGGGGCCCCCAAGCAGCCCCTCTCAATTTGGGTCTGGGGGCTTTCGTTGGGCATGTATACCTGAGAGGTACCTGCAAGGTTACAGTTCGCGGCCCGAGAAGCACTCTCCGGCCAACATGCCCAACTGCAGCAACAGCTCCCAAACCGAAGGAGCCAGGACCCAAAGACCTAGCTGGCCTGAAGGGCCCCCAGGGGGCCCCCAAGCAGCCCCTCTCCATTTGGGTCTGGGGGCTTTCGTTGGGCGGGGAACCTGGGAGATTCATGCAAGGTTGCAGTTCGCGGCCCGAGAAGCACTCTCCGGCCAACATGCCCAACTGCAGCAACAGCTCCCAAACCGAAGGAGCCAGGACCCAAAGACCTAGCTGGCCTGAAGGGCCCCCAGGGGGCCCCCAAGCAGCCCCTCTCAATTTGGGTCTGGGGGCTTTCGTTGGGCCGGGAACCTGGGAGGTACCTGCAAGGTTGCAGTTCGCGGCCGGAGAAGCACTCTCCGGCCAACATGCCCAACTGCACCCACAGCTCCCAAACCGAAGGAGCCAGGACCCAAAGACCTAGCTGGCCTGAAGGGCCCCCAGGGGGCCCCCAAGCAGCCCCTCTCCATTTGGGTCTGGGGGCTTTCGTTGGGCCGGTAACGTGGGAGGTACCTGCAAGGTTGCAGTTCGCGGCCCGAGAAGCACTCTCCGGCCAACATGCCCAACTGCAGCAACAGCTCCCAAAGCGAAGGAGCCAGGACCCAAAGACCTAGCTGGCCTGAAGGGCCCCCAGGGGGCCCCCAAGCAGCCCCTCTCAATTTGGGTCTGGGGGCTTTCGTTGGGCCGGGAACCTGGGAGGTACCTGCAAGGTTGCAGTTGGCGGCCCGAGAAGCACTCTCCGGCCAACATGCCCAACTGCAGCAACAGCTCCCAAAGCGAAGGAGCCAGGACCCAAAGACCTAGCTGGCCTGAAGGGCCCCCATGGGGCCCCCAAGGAGCCCCTCTCAATTTGGGTCTGGGGGCTTTAGTTGGGCCGGGAACCTGGGAGGTACCTGCAAGGTTGCAGTTCGCGGCCGGAGAAGCACTCTCCGGCCAACATGCCCAACTGCAGCAACAGCTCCCAAAGCGAAGGAGCCAGGACCCAAAGACCTAGCTGGCCTGAAGGGCCCCCAGGGGGCCCCCAAGCAGCCCCTCTCCATTTGGGTCTGGGGGCTTTCGTTGGGCCGGGAACCTGGGAGAATCCTGCAAGGTTGCAGTTCGCGGCCCGAGAAGCACTCTCCGGCCAACATGCCCAACTGCAGCAACAGCTCCCAAAGCGAAGGAGCCAGGACCCAAAGACCTAGCTGGCCTGAAGGGCCCCCAGGGGGCCCCCAAGCAGCCCCTCTCCATTTGGGTCTGGGGGCTTTCCTTGGGCCGGGAACCTGGGAGGTACCTGCAAGGTTGCAGTTCGCGGCCGGAGAAGCACTCTCCGGCCAACATGCCCAACTGCACCCACAGCTCCCAAACCGAAGGAGCCAGGACCCAAAGACCTAGCTGGCCTGAAGGGCCCCCAGGGGGCCCCCAAGCAGCCCCTCTCCATTTGGGTCTGGGGGCTTTCGTTGGGCCGGTAACGTGGGAGGTACCTGCAAGGTTGCAGTTCGCGGCCCGAGAAGCACTCTCCGGCCAACATGCACAACTGCAGCAACAGCTCCCAAAGCGAAGGAGCCAGGACCCAAAGACCTAGCTGGCCTGAAGGGCCCCCAGGGGGCCCCCAAGCAGCCCCTCTCAATTTGGGTCTGGGGGCTTTCGTTGGGCCGGGAACCTGGGAGGTACCTGCAAGGTTGCAGTTGGCGGCCCGAGAAGAACTCTCCGGCCAACATGCCCAACTGCAGCAACAGCTCCCAAACCGAAGGAGCTAGGACCCAAAGACCTAGCTGGCCTGAAGGGCCCCCAGGGGGCCCCCAAGCAGCCCCTCTCAATTTGGGTCTGGGGGCTTTCGTTGGGCCGGGAACCTGGGAGGTACCTGCAAGGTTGCAGTTCGCGGCCGGAGAAGCACTCTCCGGCCAACATGCCCAACTGCAGCAACAGCTCCCAAAGCGAAGGAGCCAGGACCCAAAGACCTAGCTGGCCTGAAGGGCCCCCAGGGGGCCCCCAAGCAGCCCCTCTCCATTTGGGTCTGGGGGCTTTTGTTGGGCCGGGAACCTGGGAGATTCCTGCAAGGTTGCAGTTCGAGGCCCGAGAAGCACTCTCCGGCCAACATGCCCAACTGCAGCAACAGCTCCCAAACCGAATGAGCCAGGACACAAAGACCTAGCTGGCCTGAAGGGCCCCCAGGGGGCCCCCAAGCAGCCCCTCTCCATTTGGGTCTGGGGGCTTTCGTTGGGCATGTATACCTGAGAGGTACCTGCAAGGTTACAGTTCGCGTCCCGAGAAGCACTCTCCGGCCAACATGCCCAACTGCAGCAACAGCTCCCAAAGCGAAGGAGCCAGGACCCAAAGACCTAGCTGGCCTGAAGGGCCCCCAGGGGTCCCCCAAGCAGCCCCTCTCCATTTGGGTCTGGGGGCTTTCGTTGGGCGGGGAACCTGGGAGATTCATGCAAGGTTGCAGTTCGCGGCCCGAGAAGCACTCTCCGGCCAACATGCCCAACTGCAGCAACAGCTCCCAAACCGAAGGAGCCAGGACCCAAAGACCTAGCTGGCCTGAAGGGCCCCCAGGGGGCCCCCAAGCAGCCCCTCTCAATTTGGGTCTGGGGGCTTTCGTTGGGCCGGGAACCTGGGAGGTACCTGCAAGGTTGCAGTTCGCGGCCGGAGAAGCACTCTCCGGCCAACATGCCCAACTGCAGCAACAGCTCCCAAAGCGAAGGAGCCAGGACCCAAAGACCTAGCTGGCCTGAAGGGCCCCCAGGGGGCCCCCAAGCAGCCCCTCTCCATTTGGGTCTGGGGGCTTTCGTTGGGCCGGGAACCTGGGAGAATCCTGCAAGGTTGCAGTTCGCGGCCCGAGAAGCACTCTCCGGCCAACATGCCCAACTGCAGCAACAGCTCCCAAAGCGAAGGAGCCAGGACCCAAAGACCTAGCTGGCCTGAAGGGCCCCCAGGGGGCCCCCAAGCAGCCCCTCTCCATTTGGGTCTGGGGGCTTTCGTTGGGCCGGGAACCTGGGAGGTACCTGCAAGGTTGCAGTTCGCGGCCCGAGAAGCACTCTCCGGCCAACATGCCCAACTGCAGCAACAGCTCCCAAACCGAAGGAGCCAGGACCCAAAGACCTAGCTGGCCTGAAGGGCCCCCAGGGGGCCCCCAAGCAGCCCCTCTCAATTTGGGTCTGGGGGCTTTCGTTGGGCCGGGAACCTGGGAGGTACCTGCAAGGTTGCAGTTCGCGGCCCGAGAAGCACTCTCCGGCCAACATGCCCAACTGCAGCAACAGCTCCCAAAGCGAAGGAGCCAGGACCCAAAGACCTAGCTGGCCTGAAGGGCCCCCAGGGGGCCCCCAAGCAGCCCCTCTCAATTTGGGTCTGGGGGCTTTCGTTGGGCCGGGAACCTGGGAGGTACCTGCAAGGTTGCAGTTCGCGGCCCGAGAAGCACTCTCCGGCCAACATGCCCAACTGCAGCAACAGCTCCCAAACCGAAGGAGCCAGGACCCAAAGACCTAGCTGGCCTGAAGGGCCCCCAGGGGGGCCCCAAGGAGCTCCTCTCCATTTGGGTCTGGGGGCTTTCGTTGGGCCGGGAACCTGGGAGGTACCTGCAAGGTTGCAGTTCGCGGCCGGAGAAGCACTCTCCGGCCAACATGCCCAACTGCAGCAACAGCTCCCAAACCGAAGGAGCCAGGACCCAAAGACCTAGCTGGCCTGAAGGGCCCCCAGGGGGCCCCCAAGCAGCCCCTCTCCATTTGGGTCTGGGGGCTTTTGTTGGGCCGGGAACCTGGGAGATTCCTGCAAGGTTGCAGTTCGCGGCCCGAGAAGCACTCTCCGGCCAACATGCCCAACTGCAGCAACAGCTCCCAAACCGAAGGAGCCAGGACCCAAAGACCTAGCTGGCCTGACGTTCCCCCAGGGGGCCCCCAAGCAGCCTCTCTCAATTTGGGTCTGGGGGCTTTCGTTGGGCATGTATACCTGAGAGGTACCTGCAAGGTTACAGTTCGCGGCCCGAGAAGCACTCTCCGGCCAACATGCCCAACTGCAGCAACAGCTCCCAAAGTGAAGGAGCCAGGACCCAAAGACCTAGCTGGCCTGAAGGGCCCCCAGGGGGCCCCCAAGCAGCCCCTCTCCATTTGGGTCTGGGGGCTTTCGTTGGGCGGGGAACCTGGGAGATTCATGCAAGGTTGCAGTTCGCGGCCGGAGAAGCACTCTCCGGCCAACATGCCCAACTGCAGCAACAGCTCCCAAACCGAAGGAGCCAGGACCCAAAGACCTAGCTGGCCTGAAGGGCCCCCAGGGGGCCCCCAAGCAGCCCCTCTCCATTTGGGTCTGGGGGCTTTCGTTGGGCCAGGAACCTGGGAGATTCCTGCAAGGTTGCAGTTCGCGGCCCGAGAAGCACTCTCCGGCCAACATGCCCAACTGCAGCAACAGCTCCCAAACCGAAGGAGCCAGGACCCAAAGACCTAGCTGGCCTGAAGGGCCCCCATGGTGTCCCCAAGGAGCTCCTCTCCATTTGGGTCGGGGGGCTTTAGTTGGGCCGGGAACCTGAGAGGTACCTGCAAGGTTGCAGTTCGCGGCCCGAGAAGCACTCTCCGGCCAACATGCCCAACTGCAGCAACAGCTCCCAAAGCGAAGGAGCCAGGACCCAAAGACCTAGCTGGCCTGAAGGGCCCCCAGGGGGCCCCCAAGCAGCCCCTCTCCATTTGGGTCTGGGGGCTTTTGTTGGGCCGGGAACCTGGGAGATTCCTGCAAGGTTGCAGTTCGAGGCCCGAGAAGCACTCTCCGGCCAACATGCCCAACTGCAGCAACAGCTCCCAAACCGAATGAGCCAGGACACAAAGACCTAGCTGGCCTGAAGGGCCCCCAGGGGGCCCCCAAGCAGCCCCTCTCCATTTGGGTCTGGGGGCTTTCGTTGGGCATGTATACCTGAGAGGTACCTGCAAGGTTGCAGTTCGCGGCCCGAGAAGCACTCTCCGGCCAACATGCCCAACTGCAGCAACAGCTCCCAAAGCGAAGGAGCCAGGACCCAAAGACCTAGCTGGCCTGAAGTGCCCCCAGGGGGCCCCCAAGCAGCCCCTCTCAATTTGGGTCTGGGGGCTTTCGTTGGGCCGGGAACCTGGGAGAATCCTGCAAGGTTGCAGTTCGCGGCCCGAGAAGCACTCTCCGGCCAACATGCCCAACTGCAGCAACAGCTCCCAAAGCGAAGGAGCCAGGACCCAAAGACCTAGCTGGCCTGAAGGGCCCCCAGGGGGCCCCCAAGCAGCCCCTCTCCATTTGGGTCTGGGGGCTTTCGTTGGGCCGGGAACCTGGGAGGTACCTGCAAGGTTGCAGTTCGCGGCCCGAGAAGCACTCTCCGGCCAACATGCCCAACTGCAGCAACAGCTCCCAAACCGAAGGAGCCAGGACCCAAAGACCTAGCTGGCCTGAAGGGCCCCCAGGGGGCCCCCAAGCAGCCCCTCTCAATTTGGGTCTGGGGGCTTTCGTTGGGCCGGGAACCTGGGAGGTACCTGCAAGGTTGCAGTTCGCGGCCCGAGAAGCACTCTCCGGCCAACATGCCCAACTGCAGCAACAGCTCCCAAAGCGAAGGAGCCAGGACCCAAAGACCTAGCTGGCCTGAAGGGCCCCCAGGGGGCCCCCAAGCAGCCCCTCTCAATTTGGGTCTGGGGGCTTTCGTTGGGCCGGGAACCTGGGAGAATCCTGCAAGGTTGCAGTTCGCGGCCCGAGAAGCACTCTCCGGCCAACATGCCCAACTGCAGCAACAGCTCCCAAACCGAAGGAGCCAGGACCCAAAGACCTAGCTGGCCTGAAGGGCCCCCAGGGGGGCCCCAAGGAGCTCCTCTCCATTTGGGTCTGGGGGCTTTCGTTGGGCCGGGAACCTGGGAGGTACCTGCAAGGTTGCAGTTCGCGGCCGGAGAAGCACTCTCCGGCCAACATGCCCAACTGCAGCAACAGCTCCCAAACCGAAGGAGCCAGGACCCAAAGACCTAGCTGGCCTGAAGGGCCCCCAGGGGGCCCCCAAGCAGCCCCTCTCCATTTGGGTCTGGGGGCTTTTGTTGGGCCGGGAACCTGGGAGATTCCTGCAAGGTTGCAGTTCGCGGCCCGAGAAGCACTCTCCGGCCAACATGCCCAACTGCAGCAACAGCTCCCAAACCGAAGGAGCCAGGACCCAAAGACCTAGCTGGCCTGACGTTCCCCCAGGGGGCCCCCAAGCAGCCTCTCTCAATTTGGGTCTGGGGGCTGTCGTTGGGCATGTATACCTGAGAGGTACCTGCAAGGTTACAGTTCGCGGCCCGAGAAGCACTCTCCGGCCAACATGCCCAACTGCAGCAACAGCTCCCAAAGCGAAGGAGCCAGGACCCAAAGACCTAGCTGGCCTGAAGGGCCCCCAGGGGGCCCCCAAGCAGCCCCTCTCCATTTGGGTCTGGGGGCTTTCGTTGGGCGGGGAACCTGGGAGATTCATGCAAGGTTGCAGTTCGCGGCCGGAGAAGCACTCTCCGGCCAACATGCCCAACTGCAGCAACAGCTCCCAAACCGAAGGAGCCAGGACCCAAAGACCTAGCTGGCCTGAAGGGCCCCCAGGGGGCCCCCAAGCAGCCCCTCTCAATTTGGGTCTGGGGGCTTTCGTTGGGCCAGGAACCTGGGAGATTCCTGCAAGGTTGCAGTTCGCGGCCCGAGAAGCACTCTCCGGCCAACATGCCCAACTGCAGCAACAGCTCCCAAACCGAAGGAGCCAGGACCCAAAGACCTAGCTGGCCTGAAGGGCCCCCATGGTGTCCCCAAGGAGCTCCTCTCCATTTGGGTCGGGGGGCTTTAGTTGGGCCGGGAACCTGAGAGGTACCTGCAAGGTTGCAGTTCGCGGCCCGAGAAGCACTCTCCGGCCAACATGCCCAACTGCAGCAACAGCTCCCAAAGCGAAGGAGCCAGGACCCAAAGACCTAGCTGGCCTGAAGGGCCCCCAGGGGGCCCCCAAGCAGCCCCTCTCCATTTGGGTCTGGGGGCTTTTGTTGGGCCGGGAACCTGGGAGATTCCTGCAAGGTTGCAGTTCGAGGCCCGAGAAGCACTCTCCGGCCAACATGCCCAACTGCAGCAACAGCTCCCAAACCGAATGAGCCAGGACACAAAGACCTAGCTGGCCTGAAGGGCCCCCAGGGGGCCCCCAAGCAGCCCCTCTCCATTTGGGTCTGGGGGCTTTCGTTGGGCATGTATACCTGAGAGGTACCTGCAAGGTTGCAGTTCGCGGCCCGAGAAGCACTCTCCGGCCAACATGCCCAACTGCAGCAACAGCTCCCAAACCGAAGGAGCCAGGACCCAAAGACCTAGCTGGCCTGAAGTGCCCCCAGGGGGCCCCCAAGCAGCCCCTCTCAATTTGGGTCTGGGGGCTTTCGTTGGGCCGGGAACCTGGGAGAATCCTGCAAGGTTGCAGTTCGCGGCCCGAGAAGCACTCTCCGGCCAACATGCCCAACTGCAGCAACAGCTCCCAAACCGAAGGAGCCAGGACCCAAAGACCTAGCTGGCCTGAAGGGCCCCCAGGGGGCCCCCAAGCAGCCCCTCTCAATTTGGGTCTGGGGGCTTTCTTTAGGCTGAGAACCTTGGAGATACCAGCAAGGTTGCAGTTCGCGGCCCGAGAAGCACTCTCCGGCCAACATGCCCAATATCCAGCAACAGCTCCCAAAGCGAAGGAGCCAGGACCCAAAGACCTAGCTGGCCTGAAGGGCCCCCAGAAGGCCACCAAGCAGCCCCTCTCCATTTGGGTCTGGGGGCTTTCGTTGGGCCGGGAACCTGGGAGATTCCTGCAAGTTACAGTTCGCGGCCCGAGAAGCACTCTCCGGCCAACATGCCCAACTGCAGCAACAGCTCCCAAAGCGAAGGAGCCAGGACCCAAAGACCTAGCTGGGCTGAAGGGCCCCCAGGGGGCCCCCAAGCAGCCCCTCTCCATTTGGGTCTGGCGGCTTTCGTTGGGCCGGGAACCTGGGAGGTACCTGCAAGGTTGCAGTTCGCAGCCCGAGAAGCACTCTCCGGCCAACATGCCCAACTGCAGCAACAGCTCCCAAACCGAAGGAGCCAGGACCCAAAGACCTAGCTGGCCTGAAGGGCCCCCAGGGGGCTCCCAAGCAGCCCCTCTCCATTTGGGTCTGGGGGCTTTCGTTGGGCCGGGAACCTGGGAGGTACCTGCAAGGTTGCAGTTCGCGGCCCGAGAAGCACTCTCCGGCCAACATGCCCAACTGCAGCAACAGCTCCCAAAGCGAAGGAGCCAGGACCCAAAGACCTAGCTGGCCTGAAGGGCCCCCAGGGGGCCCCCAAGCAGCCCCTCTCCATTTGGGTCTGGGGGCTTTCGTTGGGCCGGGAACCTGGGAGGTACCTGCAAGGTTGCAGTTCGCGGCCGGAGAAGCATTCTCCGGCCAACATGCCCAACTGCAGCAACAGCTCCCAAAGCGAAGGAGCCAGGACCCAAAGACCTAGCTGGCCTGAAGGGCCCCCAGGGGGGCCCCAAGGATCTCCTCTCCATTTGGGTCTGGGGGCTTCCGTTGGGCCGGGAACCTGAGAGCTACCTGCAAGGTTGCAGTTCGCGGCCGGAGAAGCACTCTCCGGCCAACATGCCCAACTGCAGCAACAGCTCCCAAAGCGAAGGAGCCAGGACCCAAAGACCTAGCTGGCCTGAAGGGCCCCCAGGGGGCCCCCAAGCAGCCCCTCTCCATTTGGGTCTGGGGTCTTTCGTTGGGCATGGAACCTGGGAGATTCATGCAAGGTTGCAGTTCGCGGCCCGAGAAGCAGTCTTCGGCCAACATGCCCAACTGCAGCAACAGCTCCCAAACCGAAGGAGCCAGGACCCAAAGACCTAGCTGGCCTGAAGGGCCCCCAGGGGGCCCCCAAGCAGCCCCTCTCCATTTGGGTCTGGGGGCTTTCGTTGGGCCGGGAACCTGGGAGAATCCTGCAAGGTTGCAGTTCGCAGCCCGAGAAGCACTCTCCGGCCAACATGCCCAACTGCAGCAACAGCTCCCAAACCGAAGGAGCCAGGACCCAAAGACCTAGCTGGCCTGAAGGGCCCCCAGGGGGCCCCCAAGCAGCCCCTCTCAATTTGGGTCTGGGGGCTTTCGTTGGGCCGGGAACCTGGGAGAATCCTGCAAGGTTGCAGTTCGCGGCCCGAGAAGCACTCTCCGGCCAACATGCCCAACTGCAGCAACAGCTCCCAAACCGAAGGAGCCAGGACCCAAAGACCTAGCTGGCCTGAAGGGCCCCCAGGGGGCCCCCAAGGAGCTCCTCTCCATTTGGGTCTGGGGGCTTTAGTTGGGCCGGGAACCTGGGAGGTACCTGCAAGGTTGCAGTTCGCGGCCGGAGAAGCACTCTCCGGCCAACATGCCCAACTGCAGCAACAGCTCCCAAAGCGAAGGAGCCAGGACCCAAAGACCTAGCTGGCCTGAAGGGCCCCCAGGGGGCCCCCAAGCAGCCCCTCTCAATTTGGGTCTGGGGGCTTTCGTTGGGCCGGGAACCTGGGAGGTACCTGCAAGGTTGCAGTTCGCGGCCCGAGAAGCACTCTCCGGCCAACATGCCCAACTGCAGCAACAGCTCCCAAAGCGAAGGAGCCAGGACCCAAAGACCTAGCTGGCCTGAAGGGCCCCCATGGGGCCCCCAAGGAGCCCCTCTCCATTTGGGTCTGGGGGCTTTCGTTGGGCGGGAACCTGGGAGAATCATGCAAGGTTGCAGTTCGCGGCCCGAGAAGCACTCTCCGGCCAACATGCCCAACTGCAGCAACAGCTCCCAAACCGAAGGAGCCAGGACCCAAAGACCTAGCTGGCCTGAAGGGCCCCCAGGGGGCCCTCAAGCAGCCCCTCTCAATTTGGGTCTGGGGGCTTTCATTGGGCCGGGAACCTGGGAGGTACCTGCAAGGTTGCAGTTCGCGGCCCGAGAAGCACTCTCCGGCCAACATGCACAACTGCAGCAACAGCTCCCAAACCGAAGGAGCCAGGACCCAAAGACCTAGCTGGCCTGAAGGGCCCCCAGGGGGCCCCCAAGCAGCCCCTCTCAATTTGGGTCTGGGGGCTTTCGTTGGGCCGGGAACCTGGGAGGTACCTGCAAGGTTGCAGTTCGCGGCCCGAGAAGCACTCTCCGGCCAACATGCCCAACTGCAGCAACAGCTCCCAAAGCGAAGGAGCCAGGACCCAAAGACCTAGCTGGCCTGAAGGGCCCCCAGGGGGCCCCCAAGCAGCCCCTCTCCATTTGGGTCTGGGGGCTTTCGTTGGGCGGGGAACCTGGGAGATTCATGCAAGGTTGCAGTTCGCGGCCCGAGAAGCACTCTCCGGCCAACATGCCCAACTGCAGCAACAGCTCCCAAACCGAAGGAGCCAGGACCCAAAGACCTAGCTGGCCTGAAGGGCCCCCAGGGGGCCCCCAAGCAGCCCCTCTCAATTTGGGTCTGGGGGCTTTCGTTGGGCCGGGAACCTGGGAGGTACCTGCAAGGTTGCAGTTCGCGGCCCGAGAAGCACTCTCCGGCCAACATGCCCAACTGCACCCACAGCTCCCAAAGCGAAGGAGCCAGGACCCAAAGACCTAGCTGGCCTGAAGGGCCCCCAGGGGGCCCCCAAGCAGCCCCTCTCCATTTGGGTCTGGGGGCTTTCGTTGGGCCGGTAACGTGGGAGGTACCTGCAAGGTTGCAGTTCGCGGACCGAGAAGCACTCTCCGGCCAACATGCCCAACTGCAGCAACAGCTCCCAAACCGAAGGAGCCAGGACCCAAAGACCTAGCTGGCCTGAAGGGCCCCCAGGGGGCCCCCAAGCAGCCCCTCTCCATTTGGGTCTGGGGGCTTTCGTTGGGCCGGGAACCTGGGAGGTACCTGCAAGGTTGCAGTTCGCGGCCCGAGAAGCACTCTCCGGCCAACATGCCCAACTGCAGCAACAGCTCCCAAAGCGAAGGAGCCAGGACCCAAAGACCTAGCTGGCCTGAAGGGCCCCCAGGGGGCCCCCAAGCAGCCCCTCTCAATTTGGGTCTGGGGGCTTTCGTTGGGCCGGGAACCTGGGAGGTACCTGCAAGGTTGCAGTTCGCGGCCCGAGAAGCACTCTCCGGCCAACATGCCCAACTGCAGCAACAGCTCCCAAAGCGAAGGAGCCAGGACCCAAAGACCTAGCTGGCCTGAAGGGCCCCCAGGGGGCCCCCAAGCAGCCCCTCTCAATTTGGGTCTGGGGGCTTTCGTTGGGCCGGGAACCTGGGAGGTACCTGCAAGGTTGCAGTTCGCGGCCCGAGAAGCACTCTCCGGCCAACATGCCCAACTGCAGCAACAGCTCCCAAACCGAAGGAGCCAGGACCCAAAGACCTAGCTGGCCTGAAGGGCCCCCAGGGGGGCCCCAAGGGGCTCCTCTCCATTTGGGTCTGGGGGCTTTCGTTGGGCCGGGAACCTGGGAGGTACCTGCAAGGTTGCAGTTCGCGGCCGGAGAAGCACTCTCCGGCCAACATGCCCAACTGCAGCAACAGCTCCCAAAGCGAAGGAGCCAGGACCCAAAGACCTAGCTGGCCTGAAGGGCCCCCAGGGGGCCCCCAAGCAGCCCCTCTCCATTTGGGTCTGGGGGCTTTTGTTGGGCCGGGAACCTGGGAGATTCCTGCAAGGTTGCAGTTCGCGGCCCGAGAAGCACTCTCCGGCCAACATGCCCAACTGCAGCAACAGCTCCCAAACCGAAGGAGCCAGGACCCAAAGACCTAGCTGGCCTGACGTTCCCCCAGGGGGCCCCCAAGCAGCCCCTCTCCATTTGGGTCTGGGGGCTTTCGTTGGGCATGTATACCTGAGAGGTACCTGCAAGGTTGCAGTTCGCGGCCCGAGAAGCACTCTCCGGCCAACATGCCCAACTGCAGCAACAGCTCCCAAAGCGAAGGAGCCAGGACCCAAAGACCTAGCTGGCCTGAAGGGCCCCCAGGGGGCCCCCAAGCAGCCCCTCTCCATTTGGGTCTGGGGGCTTTCGTTGGGCAGGGAACCTGGGAGATTCATGCAAGGTTGCAGTTCGCGGCCCGAGAAGCACTCTCCGGCCAACATGTCCAACTGCAGCAACAGCTCCCAAACCGAAGGAGCCAGGACCCAAAGACCTAGCTGGCCTGAAGGGCCCCCAGGGGGCCCCCAAGCAGCCCCTCTCCATTTGGGTCTGGGGGCTTTCGTTGGGCCGGGAACCTGGGAGGTACCTGCAAGGTTGCAGTTCGCGGCCCGAGAAGCACTCTCCGGCCAACATGCCCAACTGCAGCAACAGCTCCCAAACCGAAGGAGCCAGGACCCAAAGACCTAGCTGGCCTGAAGGGCCCCCAGGGGGGCCCCAAGGAGCTCCTCTCCATTTGGGTCTGGGGGCTTTAGTTGGGCCGGGAACCTGGGAGGTACCTGCAAGGTTGCAGTTCGCGGCCGGAGAAGCACTCTCCGGCCAACATGCCCAACTGCAGCAACAGCTCCCAAACCGAAGGAGCCAGGACCCAAAGACCTAGCTGGCCTGAAGGGCCCCCAGGGGGCCCCCAAGCAGCCCCTCTCAATTTGGGTCTGGGGGCTTTCGTTGGGCCGGGAACCTGGGAGAATCCTGCAAGGTTGCAGTTCGCGGCCCGAGAAGCACTCTCCGGCCAACATGCCCAACTGCAGCAACAGCTCCCAAACCGAAGGAGCCAGGACCCAAAGACCTAGCTGGCCTGAAGGGCCCCCAGGGGGCCCCCAAGCAGCCCCTCTCAATTTGGGTCTGGGGGCTTTAGTTGGGCCGGGAACCTGGGAGGTACCTGCAAGGTTGCAGTTCGCGGCCGGAGAAGCACTCTCCGGCCAACATGCCCAACTGCAGCAACAGCTCCCAAACCGAAGGAGCCAGGACCCAAAGACCTAGCTGGCCTGAAGGGCCCCCAGGGGGCCCCCAAGCAGCCCCTCTCCATTTGGGTCTGGGGGCTTTCGTTGGGCCGGGAACCTGGGAGGTACCTGCAAGTTTGCAGTTCGCGGCCCGAGAAGCACTCTCCGGCCAACATGCCCAACTGCAGCAACAGCTCCCAAACCGAAGGAGCCAGGACCCAAAGACCTAGCTGGCCTGAAGGGCCCCCAGGGGGCGCCCAAGGAGCTCCTCTCCATTTGGGTCTGGGGGCTTTAGTTGGGCCGGGAACCTGGGAGGTACCTGCAAGGTTGCAGTTCGCGGCCGGAGAAGCACTCTCCGGCCAACATGCCCAACTGCAGCAACAGCTCCCAAACCGAAGGAGCCAGGACCCAAAGACCTAGCTGGCCTGAAGGGCCCCCAGGGGGCCCCCAAGCAGCCCCTCTCAATTTGGGTCTGGGGGCTTTCGTTGGGCCGGGAACCTGGGAGAATCCTGCAAGGTTGCAGTTCGTGGCCCGAGAAGCACTCTCCGGCCAACATGCCCAACTGCAGCAACAGCTCCCAAACCGAAGGAGCCAGGACCCAAAGACCTAGCTGGCCTGAAGGGCCCCCAGGGGGCCCCCAAGCAGCCCCTCTCAATTTGGGTCTGGGGACTTTCGTTAGGCCGGGAACCTGGGAGGTACCTGCAAGTTTGCAGTTCGCAGCCCGAGAAGCACTCTCCGGCCAACATGCCCAACTGCAGCAACAGCTCCCAAAGCGAAGGAGCCAGGACCCAAAGACCTAGCTGGCCTGAAGGGCCCCCAGGGGGCCCCCAAGCAGCCCCTCTCCATGTGGGTCTGGGGGCTTTCGTTGGGCCGGGAACCTGGGAGAATCCTGCAAGGTTGCAGTTCGCGGCCCGAGAAGCACTCTCCGGCCAACATGCCCAACTGCAGCAACAGCTCCCAAACCGAAGGAGCCAGGACCCAAAGACCTAGCTGGCCTGAAGGGCCCCCAGGGGGCCCCCAAGCAGCCCCTCTCCATTTGGGTCTGGGGGCTTTCGTTGGGCCGGGAACCTGGGAGGTACCTGCAAGGTTGCAGTTCGCGGCCCGAGAAGCACTCTCCGGCCAACATGCCCAACTGCAGCAACAGCTCCCAAACCGAAGGAGCCAGGACCCAAAGACCTAGCTGGCCTGAAGGGCCCCCAGGGGGGCCCCAAGGAGCTCCTCTCCATTTGGGTCTGGGGGCTTTCGTTGGGCCGGGAACCTGGGAGGTACCTGCAAGGTTGCAGTTCGCGGCCCGAGAAGCACTCTTCGGCCAACATGCCCAACTGCAGCAACAGCTCCCAAAGCGAAGGAGCCAGGACCCAAAGACCTAGCTGGCCTGAAGGGCCCCCATGGGGCCCCCAAGGAGCTCCTCTCCATTTGGGTCTGGGGGCTTTAGTTGGGCCGGGAACCTGGGAGATTCCTGCAAGGTTGCAGTTCGAGGCCCGAGAAGCACTCTCCGGCCAACATGCCCAACTGCAGCAACAGCTCCCAAACCGAAGGAGCCAGGACCCAAAGACCTAGCTGGCCTGAAGGGCCCCCAGGGGGCCCCCAAGCAGCCCCTCTCAATTTGGGTCTGGGGGCTTTCGTTGGGCATGGAACCTGGGAGATTCCTGCAAGGTTGCAGTTCGCGGCCCGAGAAGCACTCTCCGGCCAACATGCCCAACTGCAGCAACAGCTCCCAAAGCGAAGGAGCCAGGACCCAAAGACCTAGCTGGCCTGAAGGGACCCCAGGGGGCCCCCAAGCAGCCCCTCTCCATTTGGGTCTGGGGGCTTTCTTTAGGCTGAGAACCTGGGAGATACCAGCAAGGTTGCAGTTCGCGGCCCGAGAAGCACTCTCCGGCCAACATGCCCAATATCCAGCAACAGCTCCCAAAGCGAAGGAGCCAGGACCCAAAGACCTAGCTGGCCTGAAGGGCCCCCAGAAGGCCACTAAGCAGCCCCTCTCCATTTGGGTCTGGGGGCTTTCGTTGGGCCGGGAACCTGGGAGATTCCTGCAAGTTACAGTTCGCGGCCCGAGAAGCACTCTCCGGCCAACATGCCCAACTGCAGCAACAGCTCCCAAAGTGAAGGAGCCAGGACCCAAAGACCTAGCTGGCCTGAAGGGCCCCCAGGGGGCCCCCAAGCAGCCCCTCTCCATTTGGGTCTGGGGGCTTTCGTTGGGCCGGGAACCTGGGAGGTACCTGCAAGGTTGAAGTTCGCAGCCCGAGAAGCACTCTCCGGCCAACATGCCCAACTGCAGCAACAGCTCCCAAACCGAAGGAGCCAGGACCCAAAGACCTAGCTGGCCTGAAGGGCCCCCAGGGGGCCCCCAAGCAGCCCCTCTCAATTTGGGTCTGGGGGCTTTCGTTGGGCCGGGAACCTGGGAGAATCCTGCAAGGTTGCAGTTCGCGGCCCGAGAAGCACTCTCCGGCCAACATGCCCAACTGCAGCAACAGCTCCCAAACCGAAGGAGCCAGGACCCAAAGACCTAGCTGGCCTGAAGGGCCCCCAGGGGGCCCCCAAGCAGCCCCTCTCAATTTGGGTCTGGGGGCTTTCGTTGGGCCGGGAACCTGGGAGGTACCTGCAAGGTTGCAGTTCGCGGCCCGAGAAGCACTCTCCGGCCAACATGCCCAACTGCAGCAACAGCTCCCAAACCGAAGGAGCCAGGACCCAAAGACCTAGCTGGCCTGAAGGGCCCCCAGGGGGCCCCCAAGCAGCCCCTCTCCATTTGGGTCTGGGGGCTTTCGTTGGGCCGGGAACCTGGGAGAATCCTGCAAGGTTGCAGTTCGCGGCCCGAGAAGCACTCTCCGGCCAACATGCCCAACTGCAGCAACAGCTCCCAAACCGAAGGAGCCAGGACCCAAAGACCTAGCTGGCCTGAAGGGCCCCCAGGGGGCCCCCAAGCAGCCCCTCTCCATTTGGGTCTGGGGGCTTTTGTTGGGCATGGAACCTGGGAGATTCCTGCAAGGTTGCAGTTCGAGGCCCGAGAAGCACTCTCCGGCCAACATGCCCAACTGCAGCAACAGCTCCCAAACCGAAGGAGCCAGGACCCAAAGACCTAGCTGGCCTGAAGGGCCCCCAGGGGGCCCCCAAGCAGCCCCTCTCCATTTGGGTCTGGGGGCTTTCGTTGGGCATGTATACCTGAGAGGTACCTGCAAGGTTACAGTTCGCGGCCCGAGAAGCACTCTCCGGCCAACATGCCCAATATCCAGCAACAGCTCCCAAAGCGAAGGAGCCAGGACCCAAAGACCTAGCTGGCCTGAAGGGCCCCCAGAAGGCCACCAAGCAGCCCCTCTCCATTTGGGTCTGGGGGCTTTCGTTGGGCCGGGAACCTGGGAGATTCCTGCAAGTTACAGTTCGCGGCCCGAGAAGCACTCTCCGGCCAACATGCCCAACTGCAGCAACAGCTCCCAAACCGAAGGAGCCAGGACCCAAAGACCTAGCTGGCCTGAAGGGCCCCCAGGGGGCCCCCAAGCAGCCCCTCTCCATTTGGGTCTGGGGGCTTTCGTTGGGCCGGGAACCTGGGAGGTACCTGCAAGGTTGCGGTTCGCAGCCCTAGAAGCACTCTCCGGCCAACATGCCCAACTGCAGCAACAGCTCCCAAACCGAAGGAGCCAGGACCCAAAGACCTAGCTGGCCTGAAGGGCCCCCAGGGGGCCCCCAAGCAGCCCCTCTCCATTTGGGTCTGGGGGCTTTCGTTGGGCCGGGAACCTGGGAGAATCCTGCAAGGTTGCAGTTCGCGGCCCGAGAAGCACTCTCCGGCCAACATGCCCAACTGCAGCAACAGCTCCCAAACCGAAGGAGCCAGGACCCAAAGACCTAGCTGGCCTGAAGGGCCCCCAGGGGGCCCCCAAGCAGCCCCTCTCCATTTGGGTCTGGGGGCTTTCGTTGGGCCGGGAACCTGGGAGAATCCTGCAAGGTTGCAGTTGGCGGCCCGAGAAGCACTCTCCGGCCAACATGCCCAACTGCAGCAACAGCTCCCAAAGCGAAGGAGCCAGGACCCAAAGACCTAGCTGGCCTGAAGGGCCCCCAGGGGGCCCCCAAGCAGCCCCTCTCCATTTGGGTCTGGGGGCTTTCGTTGGGCCGGGAACCTGGGAGATTCCTGCAAGGTTGCAGTTCGCGGCCGGAGAAGCACTCTCCGGCCAACATGCCCAACTGCAGCAACAGCTCCCAAAGCGAAGGAGCCAGGACCCAAAGACCTAGCTGGCCTGAAGGGCCCCCAGGGGGCCCCCAAGCAGCCCCTCTCCATTTGGGTCTGGGGGCTTTCTTTAGGCTGAGAACCTGGGAGATACCAGCAAGGTTGCAGTTCGCGGCCCGAGAAGCACTCTCCGGCCAACATGCCCAACTGCAGCAACAGCTCCCAAAGCGAAGGAGCCAGGACCCAAAGACCTAGCTGGCCTGAAGGGCCCCCAGAAGGCCACCAAGCAGCCCCTCTCCATTTGGGTCTGGGGGCTTTCGTTGGGCCGGGAACCTGGGAGATTCCTGCAAGTTACAGTTCGCGGCCCGAGAAGCACTCTCCGGCCAACATGCCCAACTGCAGCAACAGCTCCCAAACCGAAGGAGCCAGGACCCAAAGACCTAGCTGGCCTGAAGGGCCCCCAGGGGGCCCCCAAGCAGCCCCTCTCCATTTGGGTCTGGGGGCTTTCGTTGGGCTGGGAACCTGGGAGGTACCTGCAAGGTTGCAGTTCGCAGCCCGAGAAGCACTCTCCGGCCAACATGCCCAACTGCAGCAACAGCTCCCAAACCGAAGGAGCCAGGACCCAAAGACCTAGCTGGCCTGAAGGGCCCCCAGGGGGCCCCCAAGCAGCCCCTCTCCATTTGGGTCTGGGGGCTTTCGTTGGGCCGGGAACCTGGGAGAATCCTGCAAGGTTGCAGTTCGCGGCCCGAGAAGCACTCTCCGGCCAACATGCCCAACTGCAGCAACAGCTCCCAAACCGAAGGAGCCAGGACCCAAAGACCTAGCTGGCCTGAAGGGCCCCCAGGGGGCCCCCAAGCAGCCCCTCTCCATTTGGGTCTGGGGGCTTTCGTTGGGCATGGAACCTGGGAGGTACCTGCAAGGTTGCAGTTCGCGGCCCGAGAAGCACTCTCCGGCCAACATGCCCAACTGCAGCAACAGCTCCCAAACCGAAGGAGCCAGGACCCAAAGACCTAGCTGGCCTGAAGGGCCCCCAGGGGGCCCCCAAGCAGCCCCTCTCCATTTGGGTCTGGGGGCTTTCGTTGGGCCGGGAACCTGGGAGGTACCTGCAAGGTTGCAGTTGGCGGCCCGAGAAGCACTCTCCGGCCAACATGCCCAACTGCAGCAACAGCTCCCAAACCGAAGGAGCCAGGACCCAAAGACCTAGCTGGCCTGAAGGGCCCCCAGGGGGCCCCCAAGCAGCCCCTCTCAATTTGGGTCTGGGGGCTTTAGTTGGGCCGGGAACCTGGGAGGTACCTGCAAGGTTGCAGTTCGCGGCCCGAGAAGCACTCTCCGGCCAACATGCCCAACTGCAGCAACAGCTCCCAAACCGAAGGAGCCAGGACCCAAAGACCTAGCTGGCCTGAAGGGCCCCCAGGGGGCCCCCAAGCAGCCCCTCTCAATTTGGGTCTGGGGGCTTTCGTTGGGCCGGGAACCTGGGAGAATCCTGCAAGGTTGCAGTTCGCGGCCCGTGAAGCACTCTCCGGCCAACATGCCCAACTGCAGCAACAGCTCCCAAACCGAAGGAGCCAGGACCCAAAGACCTAGCTGGCCTGAAGGGCCCCCAGGGGGCCCCAAAGCAGCCCCTCTCCATTTGGGTCTGGGGGCTTTCGTTGGGCCGGGAACCTGGGAGGTACCTGCAAGGTTGCAGTTCGCGGCCCGTGAAGCACTCTCCGGCCAACATGCCCAACTGCAGCAACAGCTCCCAAAGCGAAGGAGCCAGGACCCAAAGACCTAGCTGGCCTGAAGGGCCCCCAGGGGGCCCCCAAGCAGCCCCTCTCCATTTGGGTCTGGGGGCTTTCGTTGGGCCGGGAACCTGGGAGATTCCTGCAAGGTTGCAGTTCGCGGCCGGAGAAGCACTCTCCGGCCAACATGCCCAACTGCAGCAACAGCTCCCAAAGCAAAGGAGCCAGGACCCAAAGACCTAGCTGGCCTGAAGGGCCCCCAGGGGGCCCCCAAGCAGCCCCTCTCCATTTGGGTCTGGGGGCTTTCTTTAGGCTGAGAACCTGGGAGATACCAGCAAGGTTGCAGTTCGCGGACCAAGAAGCACTCTCCGGCCAACATGCCCAATATCCAGCAACAGCTCCCAAAGCGAAGGAGCCAGGACCCAAAGACCTAGCTGGCCTGAAGGGCCCCCAGAAGGCCACCAAGCAGCCCCTCTCCATTTGGGTCTGGGGGCTTTCGTTGGGCCGGGAACCTGGGAGATTCCTGCAAGTTACAGTTCGCGGCCCGAGAAGCACTCTCCGGCCAACATGCCCAACTGCAGCAACAGCTCCCAAAGCGAAGGAGCCAGGACCCAAAGACCTAGCTGGCCTGAAGGGCCCCCAGGGGGCCCCCAAGCAGCCCCTCTCCATTTGGGTCTGGGGGCTTTCGTTGGGCCGGGAACCTGGGAGGTACCTGCAAGGTTGCGGTTCGCAGCCCTAGAAGCACTCTCCGGCCAACATGCCCAACTGCAGCAACAGCTCCCAAAGCGAAGGAGCCAGGACCCAAAGACCTAGCTGGCCTGAAGGGCCCCCAGGGGGCCCCCAAGCAGCCCCTCTCCATTTGGGTCTGGGGGCTTTCGTTGGGCCGGGAACCTGGGAGAATCCTGCAAGGTTGCAGTTCGCGGCCCGAGAAGCACTCTCCGGCCAACATGCCCAACTGCAGCAACAGCTCCCAAACCGAAGGAGCCAGGACCCAAAGACCTAGCTGGCCTGAAGGGCCCCCAGGGGGCCCCCAAGCAGCCCCTCTCCATTTGGGTCTGGGGGCTTTCGTTGGGCCGGGAACCTGGGAGAATCCTGCAAGGTTGCAGTTGGCGGCCCGAGAAGCACTCTCCGGCCAACATGCCCAACTGCAGCAACAGCTCCCAAAGCGAAGGAGCCAGGACCCAAAGACCTAGCTGGCCTGAAGGGCCCCCAGGGGGCCCCCAAGCAGCCCCTCTCCATTTGGGTCTGGGGGCTTTCGTTGGGCCGGGAACCTGGGAGATTCCTGCAAGGTTGCAGTTCGCGGCCGGAGAAGCACTCTCCGGCCAACATGCCCAACTGCAGCAACAGCTCCCAAAGCGAAGGAGCCAGGACCCAAAGACCTAGCTGGCCTGAAGGGCCCCCAGGGGGCCCCCAAGCAGCCCCTCTCCATTTGGGTCTGGGGGCTTTCTTTAGGCTGAGAACCTGGGAGATACCAGCAAGGTTGCAGTTCGCGGCCCGAGAAGCACTCTCCGGCCAACATGCCCAACTGCAGCAACAGCTCCCAAAGCGAAGGAGCCAGGACCCAAAGACCTAGCTGGCCTGAAGGGCCCCCAGAAGGCCACCAAGCAGCCCCTCTCCATTTGGGTCTGGGGGCTTTCGTTGGGCCGGGAACCTGGGAGATTCCTGCAAGTTACAGTTCGCGGCCCGAGAAGCACTCTCCGGCCAACATGCCCAACTGCAGCAACAGCTCCCAAACCGAAGGAGCCAGGACCCAAAGACCTAGCTGGCCTGAAGGGCCCCCAGGGGGCCCCCAAGCAGCCCCTCTCCATTTGGGTCTGGGGGCTTTCGTTGGGCTGGGAACCTGGGAGAATCCTGCAAGGTTGCAGTTCGCAGCCCGAGAAGCACTCTCCGGCCAACATGCCCAACTGCAGCAACAGCTCCCAAACCGAAGGAGCCAGGACCCAAAGACCTAGCTGGCCTGAAGGGCCCCCAGGGGGACCCCAAGCAGCCCCTCTCCATTTGGGTCTGGGGGCTTTCGTTGGGCCGGGAACCTGGGAGAATCCTGCAAGGTTGCAGTTCGCGGCCCGAGAAGCACTCTCCGGCCAACATGCCCAACTGCAGCAACAGCTCCCAAACCGAAGGAGCCAGGACCCAAAGACCTAGCTGGCCTGAAGGGCCCCCAGGGGGCCCCCAAGCAGCCCCTCTCCATTTGGGTCTGGGGGCTTTCGTTGGGCATGGAACCTGGGAGGTACCTGCAAGGTTGCAGTTCGCGGCCCGAGAAGCACTCTCCGGCCAACATGCCCAACTGCAGCAACAGCTCCCAAACCGAAGGAGCCAGGACCCAAAGACCTAGCTGGCCTGAAGGGCCCCCAGGGGGCCCCCAAGCAGCCCCTCTCCATTTGGGTCTGGGGGCTTTCGTTGGGCCGGGAACCTGGGAGGTACCTGCAAGGTTGCAGTTGGCGGCCCGAGAAGCACTCTCCGGCCAACATGCCCAACTGCAGCAACAGCTCCCAAACCGAAGGAGCCAGGACCCAAAGACCTAGCTGGCCTGAAGGGCCCCCAGGGGGCCCCCAAGCAGCCCCTCTCAATTTGGGTCTGGGGGCTTTAGTTGGGCCGGGAACCTGGGAGGTACCTGCAAGGTTGCAGTTCGCGGCCCGAGAAGCACTCTCCGGCCAACATGCCCAACTGCAGCAACAGCTCCCAAACCGAAGGAGCCAGGACCCAAAGACCTAGCTGGCCTGAAGGGCCCCCAGGGGGCCCCCAAGCAGCCCCTCTCAATTTGGGTCTGGGGGCTTTCGTTGGGCCGGGAACCTGGGAGAATCCTGCAAGGTTGCAGTTCGCGGCCCGTGAAGCACTCTCCGGCCAACATGCCCAACTGCAGCAACAGCTCCCAAACCGAAGGAGCCAGGACCCAAAGACCTAGCTGGCCTGAAGGGCCCCCAGGGGGCCCCAAAGCAGCCCCTCTCCATTTGGGTCTGGGGGCTTTCGTTGGGCCGGGAACCTGGGAGGTACCTGCAAGGTTGCAGTTCGCGGCCCGTGAAGCACTCTCCGGCCAACATGCCCAACTGCAGCAACAGCTCCCAAAGCGAAGGAGCCAGGACCCAAAGACCTAGCTGGCCTGAAGGGCCCCCAGGGGGCCCCCAAGCAGCCCCTCTCCATTTGGGTCTGGGGGCTTTCGTTGGGCCGGGAACCTGGGAGATTCCTGCAAGGTTGCAGTTCGCGGCCGGAGAAGCACTCTCCGGCCAACATGCCCAACTGCAGCAACAGCTCCCAAAGCAAAGGAGCCAGGACCCAAAGACCTAGCTGGCCTGAAGGGCCCCCAGGGGGCCCCCAAGCAGCCCCTCTCCATTTGGGTCTGGGGGCTTTCTTTAGGCTGAGAACCTGGGAGATACCAGCAAGGTTGCAGTTCGCGGACCAAGAAGCACTCTCCGGCCAACATGCCCAATATCCAGCAACAGCTCCCAAAGCGAAGGAGCCAGGACCCAAAGACCTAGGTGGCCTGAAGGGCCCCCAGAAGGCCACCAAGCAGCCCCTCTCCATTTGGGTCTGGGGGCTTTCGTTGGGCCGGGAACCTGGGAGATTCCTGCAAGTTACAGTTCGCGGCCCGAGAAGCACTCTCCGGCCAACAAGCCCAACTGCAGCAACAGCTCCCAAAGCGAAGGAGCCAGGACCCAAAGACCTAGCTGGCCTGAAGGGCCCCCAGGGGGCCCCCAAGCAGCCCCTCTCCATTTGGGTCTGGGGGCTTTCGTTGGGCCGGGAACCTGGGAGAATCCTGCAAGGTTGCAGTTCGCGGCCGGAGAAGCACTCTCCGGCCAACATGCCCAACTGCAGCAACAGCTCCCAAACCGAAGGAGCCAGGACCCAAAGACCTAGCTGGCCTGAAGGGCCCCCAGGGGGCCCCCAAGCAGCCCCTCTCCATTTGGGTCTGGGGGCTTTCGTTGGGCCGGGAACCTGGGAGAATCCTGCAAGGTTGCAGTTCGCGGCCCGAGAAGCACTCTCCGGCCAACATGCCCAACTGCAGCAACAGCTCCCAAACCGAAGGAGCCAGGACCCAAAGACCTAGCTGGCCTGAAGGGCCCCCAGGGGGCCCCCAAGCAGCCCCTCTCCATTTGGGTCTGGGGGCTTTCGTTGGGCCGGGAACCTGGGAGGTACCTGCAAGGTTGCAGTTGGCGGCCCGAGAAGCACTCTCCGGCCAACATGCCCAACTGCAGCAACAGCTCCCAAACCGAAGGAGCCAGGACCCAAAGACCTAGCTGGCCTGAAGGGCCCCCAGGGGGCCCCCAAGCAGCCCCTCTCAATTTGGGTCTGGGGGCTTTCGTTGGGCCGGGAACCTGGGAGGTACCTGCAAGGTAGCAGTTCGCGGCCCGAGAAGCACTCTCCGGCCAACATGCCCAACTGCAGCAACAGCTCCCAAACCGAAGGAGCCAGGACCCAAAGACCTAGCTGGCCTGAAGGGCCCCCAGGGGGCCCCCAAGCAGCCCCTCTCAATTTGGGTCTGGGGGCTTTCGTTGGGCCGGGAACCTGGGAGAATCCTGCAAGGTTGCAGTTCGCGGCCCGTGAAGCACTCTCCGGCCAACATGCCCAACTGCAGCAACAGCTCCCAAACCGAAGGAGCCAGGACCCAAAGACCTAGCTGGCCTGAAGGGCCCCCAGGGGGCCCCCAAGCAGCCCCTCTCCATTTGGGTCTGGGGGCTTTCGTTGGGCCGGGAACCTGGGAGGTACCTGCAAGGTTGCAGTTCGCGGCCCGTGAAGCACTCTCCGGCCAACATGCCCAACTGCAGCAACAGCTCCCAAAGCGAAGGAGCCAGGACCCAAAGACCTAGCTGGCCTGAAGGGCCCCCAGGGGGCCCCCAAGCAGCCCCTCTCAATTTGGGTCTGGGGGCTTTCGTTGGGCCGGGAACCTGGGAGATTCCTGCAAGGTTGCAGTTCGCGGCCGGAGAAGCACTCTCCGGCCAACATGCCCAACTGCAGCAACAGCTCCCAAAGCAAAGGAGCCAGGACCCAAAGACCTAGCTGGCCTGAAGGGCCCCCAGGGGGCCCCCAAGCAGCCCCTCTCCATTTGGGTCTGGGGGCTTTCTTTAGGCTGAGAACCTGGGAGATACCAGCAAGGTTGCAGTTCGCGGACCAAGAAGCACTCTCCGGCCAACATGCCCAATATCCAGCAACAGCTCCCAAAGCGAAGGAGCCAGGACCCAAAGACCTAGCTGGCCTGAAGGGCCCCCAGGGGGCCACCAAGCAGCCCCTCTCCATTTGGGTCTGGGGGCTTTCGTTGGGCCGGGAACCTGGGAGATTCCTGCAAGTTACAGTTCGCGGCCCGAGAAGCACTCTCCGGCCAACATGCCCAACTGCAGCAACAGCTCCCAAAGCGAAGGAGCCAGGACCCAAAGACCTAGCTGGCCTGAAGGGCCCCCATGGGGCCCCCAAGGAGCTCCTCTCCATTTGGGTCTGGGGGCTTTAGTTGGGCCGGGAACCTGAGAGGTACCTGCAAGGTTGCAGTTCGCGGCCGGAGAAGCACTCTCCGGCCAACATGCCCAACTGCAGCAACAGCTCCCAAAGCGAAGGAGCCAGGACCCAAAGACCTAGCTGGCCTGAAGGGCCCCCAGGGGGCCCCCAAGCAGCCCCTCTCCATTTGGGTCTGGTGGCTTTCGTTGGGCATGTATACCTGAGAGGTACCTGCAAGGTTGCAGTTCGCGGCCCGAGAAGCACTCTCCGGCCAACATGCCCAACTGCAGCAACAGCTCCCAAACCGAAGGAGCCAGGACCCAAAGACCTAGCTGGCCTGAAGGGCCCCCAGGGGGCCCCCAAGCAGCCCCTCTCAATTTGGGTCTGGGGGCTTTCGTTGGGCATGGAACCTGGGAGGTACCTGCAAGGTTGCAGTTCGCGGCCCGAGAAGCACTCTCCGGCCAACATGCCCAACTGCAGCAACAGCTCCCAAACCGAAGGAGCCAGGACCCAAAGACCTAGCTGGCCTGAAGGGCCCCCATGGGGCCCCAAGGAGCTCCTCTCCATTTGGGTCTGGGGGCTTTAGTTGGGCCGGGAACCTGGGAGGTACCTGCAAGGTTGCAGTTCGCGGCCGGAGAAGCACTCTCCGGCCAACATGCCCAACTGCAGCAACAGCTCCCAAAGCGAAGGAGCCAGGACCCAAAGACCTAGCTGGCCTGAAGGGCCCCCAGGGGGCCCCCAAGCAGCCCCTCTCCATTTGGGTCTGGGGGCTTTCGTTGGGCCGGGAACCTGGGAGGTACCTGCAAGGTTGCAGTTCGCGGCCCGAGAAGCACTCTCCGGCCAACATGCCCAACTGCAGCAACAGCTCCCAAACCGAAGGAGCCAGGACCCAAAGACCTAGCTGGCCTGAAGGGCCCCCAGGGGGCCCCCAAGCAGCCCCTCTCAATTTGGGTCTGGGGGCTTTTGTTGGGCCGGGAACCTGGGAGGTACCTGCAAGGTTGCAGTTCGCGGCCCGAGAAGCACTCTCCGGCCAACAAGCCCAACTGCAGCAACAGCTCCCAAAGTGAAGGAGCCAGGACCCAAAGACCTAGCTGGCCTGAAGGGCCCCCAGGGGGCCCCCAAGCAGCCCCTCTCAATTTGGGTCTGGGGGCTTTCGTTGGGCCGGGAACCTGGGAGAATCCTGCAAGGTTGCAGTTCGCGTCCCGTGAAGCACTCTCCGGCCAACATGCCCAACTGCAGCAACAGCTCCCAAACCGAAGGAGCCAGGACCCAAAGACCTAGCTGGCCTGAAGGGCTCCCATGGGGCCCCCAAGGAGCTCCTCTCCATTTGGGTCTGGGGGCTTTAGTTGGGCCGGGAACCTGAGAGGTACCTGCAAGGTTGCAGTTCGCGGCCGGAGAAGCACTCTCCGGCCAACATGCCCAACTGCAGCAACAGCTCCCAAACCGAAGGAGCCAGGACCCAAAGACCTAGCTGGCCTGAAGGGCCCCCAGGGGGCCCCCAAGCAGCCCCTCTCCATTTGGGTCTGGGGGCTTTCGTTGGGCATGTATACCTGAGAGGTACCTGCAAGGTTACAGTTCGCGGCCCGAGAAGCACTCTCCGGCCAACATGCTCAACTGCAGCAACAGCTCCCAAACCGAAGGAGCCAGGACCCAAAGACCTAGCTGGCCTGAAGGGCCCCCATGGGGCCCCCAAGGAGCTCCTCTCCATTTGGGTCTGGGGGCTTTAGTTGGGCCGGGAACCTGGGAGGTACCTGCAAGGTTGCAGTTCGCGGCCGGAGAAGCACTCTCCGGCCAACATGCCCAACTGCAGCAACAGCTCCCAAAGCGAAGGAGCCAGGACCCAAAGACCTAGCTGGCCTGAAGGGCCCCCAGGGGGCCCCCAAGCAGCCCCTCTCCATTTGGGTCTGGGGGCTTTCGTTGGGCCGGGAACCTGGGAGGTACCTGCAAGGTTGCAGTTCGCGGCCCGAGAAGCACTCTCCGGCCAACATGCCCAACTGCAGCAACAGCTCCCAAACGGAAGGAGCCAGGACCCAAAGACCTAGCTGGCCTGAAGGGCCCCCAGGGGGCCCCCAAGCAGCCCCTCTCAATTTGGGTCTGGGGGCTTTCGTTGGGCCGGGAACCTGGGAGGTACCTGCAAGGTTGCAGTTCGCGGCCGGAGAAGCACTCTCCGGCCAACATGCCCAACTGCAGCAACAGCTCCCAAACCGAAGGAGCCAGGACCCAAAGACCTAGCTGGCCTGAAGGGCCCCCAGGGGGCCCCCAAGCAGCCCCTCTCCATTTGGGTCTGGGGGCTTTCCTTGGGCATGTATACCTGAGAGGTACCTGCAAGGTTACAGTTCGCGGCCCGAGAAGCACTCTCCGGCCAACATGCTCAATATCCAGCAACAGCTCCCAAAGCGAAGGAGCCAGGACCCAAAGACCTAGCTGGCCTGAAGTGCCCCCAGGGGGTCCCCAAGCAGCCCCTCTCCATTTGGGTCTGGGGGCTTTCGTTGGGCGGGGAACCTGGGAGATTCCTGCAAGTTACAGTTCGCGGCCCGAGAAGCACTCTCCGGCCAACAAGCCCAACTGCAGCAACAGCTCCCAAAGCGAAGGAGCCAGGACCCAAAGACCTAGCTGGCCTGAAGGGCCCCCAGGGGGCCCCCAAGCAGCCCCTCTCAATTTGGGTCTGGGGGCTTTCCTTGGGCATGTATACCTGGGAGATACCAGCAAGGTTGCAGTTCGCGGACCGAGAAGCACTCTCCGGCCAACATGCCCAATATCCAGCAACAGCTCCCAAACCGAAGGAGCCAGGACCCAAAGACCTAGCTGGCCTGAAGGGCCCCCAGGGGCCCCCAAGCAGCCCCTCTCCATTTGGGTCTGGGGGCTTTCGTTGGGCATGTATACCTGAGAGGTACCTGCAAGGTTACAGTTCGCGGCCCGAGAAGCACTCTCCGGCCAACATGCCCAATATCCAGCAACAGCTCCCAAAGCGAAGGAGCCAGGACCCAAAGACCTAGCTGGCCTGAAGGGCCCCCAGAAGGCCACCAAGCAGCCCCTCTCCATTTGGGTCTGGGGGCTTTCGTTGGGCCGGGAACCTGGGAGATTCCTGCAAGTTACAGTTCGCGGCCCGAGAAGCACTCTCCGGCCAACATGCCCAACTGCAGCAACAGCTCCCAAAGCGAAGGAGCCAGGACCCAAAGACCTAGCTGGCCTGAAGGGCCCCCAGGGGGCCCCCAAGCAGCCCCTCTCCATTTGGGTCTGGGGGCTTTCGTTGGGCCGGGAACCTGGGAGGTACCTGCAAGGTTGCGGTTCGCAGCCCTAGAAGCACTCTCCGGCCAACATGCCCAACTGCAGCAACAGCTCCCAAACCGAAGGAGCCAGGACCCAAAGACCTAGCTGGCCTGAAGGGCCCCCAGGGGGCCCCCAAGCAGCCCCTCTCCATTTGGGTCTGGGGGCTTTCGTTGGGCCGGGAACCTGGGAGAATCCTGCAAGGTTGCAGTTCGCGGCCCGAGAAGCACTCTCCGGCCAACATGCCCAACTGCAGCAACAGCTCCCAAACCGAAGGAGCCAGGACCCAAAGACCTAGCTGGCCTGAAGGGCCCCCAGGGGGCCCCCAAGCAGCCCCTCTCCATTTGGGTCTGGGGGCTTTCGTTGGGCCGGGAACCTGGGAGAATCCTGCAAGGTTGAAGTTGGCGGCCCGAGAAGCACTCTCCGGCCAACATGCCCAACTGCAGCAACAGCTCCCAAAGCGAAGGAGCCAGGACCCAAAGACCTAGCTGGCCTGAAGGGCCCCCAGGGGGCCCCCAAGCAGCCCCTCTCCATTTGGGTCTGGGGGCTTTCGTTGGGCCGGGAACCTGGGAGATTCCTGCAAGGTTGCAGTTCGCGGCCGGAGAAGCACTCTCCGGCCAACATGCCCAACTGCAGCAACAGCTCCCAAAGCGAAGGAGCCAGGACCCAAAGACCTAGCTGGCCTGAAGGGCCCCCAGGGGGCCCCCAAGCAGCCCCTCTCCATTTGGGTCTGGGGGCTTTCTTTAGGCTGAGAACCTGGGAGATACCAGCAAGGTTGCAGTTCGCGGCCCGAGAAGCACTCTCCGGCCAACATGCCCAACTGCAGCAACAGCTCCCAAAGCGAAGGAGCCAGGACCCAAAGACCTAGCTGGCCTGAAGGGCCCCCAGAAGGCCACCAAGCAGCCCCTCTCCATTTGGGTCTGGGGGCTTTCGTTGGGCCGGGAACCTGGGAGATTCCTGCAAGTTACAGTTCGCGGCCCGAGAAGCACTCTCCGGCCAACATGCCCAACTGCAGCAACAGCTCCCAAACCGAAGGAGCCAGGACCCAAAGACCTAGCTGGCCTGAAGGGCCCCCAGGGGGCCCCCAAGCAGCCCCTCTCCATTTGGGTCTGGGGGCTTTCGTTGGGCTGGGAACCTGGGAGGTACCTGCAAGGTTGCAGTTCGCAGCCCGAGAAGCACTCTCCGGCCAACATGCCCAACTGCAGCAACAGCTCCCAAACCGAAGGAGCCAGGACCCAAAGACCTAGCTGGCCTGAAGGGCCCCCAGGGGGCCCCCAAGCAGCCCCTCTCCATTTGGGTCTGGGGGCTTTCGTTGGGCCGGGAACCTGGGAGAATCCTGCAAGGTTGCAGTTCGCGGCCCGAGAAGCACTCTCCGGCCAACATGCCCAACTGCAGCAACAGCTCCCAAACCGAAGGAGCCAGGACCCAAAGACCTAGCTGGCCTGAAGGGCCCCCAGGGGGCCCCCAAGCAGCCCCTCTCCATTTGGGTCTGGGGGCTTTCGTTGGGCATGGAACCTGGGAGGTACCTGCAAGGTTGCAGTTCGCGGCCCGAGAAGCACTCTCCGGCCAACATGCCCAACTGCAGCAACAGCTCCCAAACCGAAGGAGCCAGGACCCAAAGACCTAGCTGGCCTGAAGGGCCCCCAGGGGGCCCCCAAGCAGCCCCTCTCCATTTGGGTCTGGGGGCTTTCGTTGGGCCGGGAACCTGGGAGGTACCTGCAAGGTTGCATTTGGCGGCCCGAGAAGCACTCTCCGGCCAACATGCCCAACTGCAGCAACAGCTCCCAAACCGAAGGAGCCAGGACCCAAAGACCTAGCTGGCCTGAAGGGCCCCCAGGGGGCCCCCAAGCAGCCCCTCTCAATTTGGGTCTGGGGGCTTTCGTTGGGCCGGGAACCTGGGAGAATCCTGCAAGGTTGCAGTTCGCGGCCCGAGAAGCACTCTCCGGCCAACATGCCCAACTGCAGCAACAGCTCCCAAACCGAAGGAGCCAGGACCCAAAGACCTAGCTGGCCTGAAGGGCCCCCAGGGGGCCCCCAAGCAGCCCCTCTCCATTTGGGTCTGGGGGCTTTCGTTGGGCCGGGAACCTGGGAGAATCCTGCAAGGTTGCAGTTCGCGGCCCGAGAAGCACTCTCCGGCCAACATGCCCAACTGCAGCAACAGCTCCCAAACCGAAGGAGCCAGGACCCAAAGACCTAGCTGGCCTGAAGGGCCCCCAGGGGGCCCCCAAGCAGCCCCTCTCCATTTGGGTCTGGGGGCTTTCGTTGGGCCGGGAACCTGGGAGAATCCTGCAAGGTTGCAGTTGGCGGCCCGAGAAGCACTCTCCGGCCAACATGCCCAACTGCAGCAACAGCTCCCAAAGCGAAGGAGCCAGGACCCAAAGACCTAGCTGGCCTGAAGGGCCCCCAGGGGGCCCCCAAGCAGCCCCTCTCCATTTGGGTCTGGGGGCTTTCGTTGGGCCGGGAACCTGGGAGATTCCTGCAAGGTTGCAGTTCGCGGCCGGAGAAGCACTCTCCGGCCAACATGCCCAACTGCAGCAACAGCTCCCAAAGCGAAGGAGCCAGGACCCAAAGACCTAGCTGGCCTGAAGGGCCCCCAGGGGGCCCCCAAGCAGCCCCTCTCCATTTGGGTCTGGGGGCTTTCTTTAGGCTGAGAACCTGGGAGATACCAGCAAGGTTGCAGTTCGCGGCCCGAGAAGCACTCTCCGGCCAACATGCCCAACTGCAGCAACAGCTCCCAAAGCGAAGGAGCCAGGACCCAAAGACCTAGCTGGCCTGAAGGGCCCCCAGAAGGCCACCAAGCAGCCCCTCTCCATTTGGGTCTGGGGGCTTTCGTTGGGCCGGGAACCTGGGAGATTCCTGCAAGTTACAGTTCGCGGCCCGAGAAGCACTCTCCGGCCAACATGCCCAACTGCAGCAACAGCTCCCAAACCGAAGGAGCCAGGACCCAAAGACCTAGCTGGCCTGAAGGGCCCCCAGGGGGCCCCCAAGCAGCCCCTCTCCATTTGGGTCTGGGGGCTTTCGTTGGGCTGGGAACCTGGGAGGTACCTGCAAGGTTGCAGTTCGCAGCCCGAGAAGCACTCTCCGGCCAACATGCCCAACTGCAGCAACAGCTCCCAAACCGAAGGAGCCAGGACCCAAAGACCTAGCTGGCCTGAAGGGCCCCCAGGGGGCCCCCAAGCAGCCCCTCTCCATTTGGGTCTGGGGGCTTTCGTTGGGCCGGGAACCTGGGAGAATCCTGCAAGGTTGCAGTTCGCGGCCCGAGAAGCACTCTCCGGCCAACATGCCCAACTGCAGCAACAGCTCCCAAACCGAAGGAGCCAGGACCCAAAGACCTAGCTGGCCTGAAGGGCCCCCAGGGGGCCCCCAAGCAGCCCCTCTCCATTTGGGTCTGGGGGCTTTCGTTGGGCATGGAACCTGGGAGGTACCTGCAAGGTTGCAGTTCGCGGCCCGAGAAGCACTCTCCGGCCAACATGCCCAACTGCAGCAACAGCTCCCAAACCGAAGGAGCCAGGACCCAAAGACCTAGCTGGCCTGAAGGGCCCCCAGGGGGCCCCCAAGCAGCCCCTCTCCATTTGGGTCTGGGGGCTTTCGTTGGGCCGGGAACCTGGGAGGTACCTGCAAGGTTGCATTTGGCGGCCCGAGAAGCACTCTCCGGCCAACATGCCCAACTGCAGCAACAGCTCCCAAACCGAAGGAGCCAGGACCCAAAGACCTAGCTGGCCTGAAGGGCCCCCAGGGGGCCCCCAAGCAGCCCCTCTCAATTTGGGTCTGGGGGCTTTCGTTGGGCCGGGAACCTGGGAGAATCCTGCAAGGTTGCAGTTCGCGGCCCGAGAAGCACTCTCCGGCCAACATGCCCAACTGCAGCAACAGCTCCCAAACCGAAGGAGCCAGGACCCAAAGACCTAGCTGGCCTGAAGGGCCCCCAGGGGGCCCCCAAGCAGCCCCTCTCTATTTGGGTCTGGGGGCTTTCGTTGGGCCGGGAACCTGGGAGAATCCTGCAAGGTTGCAGTTCGCGGCCCGTGAAGCACTCTCCGGCCAACATGCCCAACTGCAGCAACAGCTCCCAAACCGAAGGAGCCAGGACCCAAAGACCTAGCTGGCCTGAAGGGCCCCCAGGGGGCCCCAAAGCAGCCCCTCTCCATTTGGGTCTGGGGGCTTTCGTTGGGCCGGGAACCTGGGAGGTACCTGCAAGGTTGCAGTTCGCGGCCCGTGAAGCACTCTCCGGCCAACATGCCCAACTGCAGCAACAGCTCCCAAAGCGAAGGAGCCAGGACCCAAAGACCTAGCTGGCCTGAAGGGCCCCCAGGGGGCCCCCAAGCAGCCCCTCTCCATTTGGGTCTGGGGGCTTTCGTTGGGCCGGGAACCTGGGAGATTCCTGCAAGGTTGCAGTTCGCGGCCGGAGAAGCACTCTCCGGCCAACATGCCCAACTGCAGCAACAGCTCCCAAAGCAAAGGAGCCAGGACCCAAAGACCTAGCTGGCCTGAAGGGCCCCCAGGGGGCCCCCAAGCAGCCCCTCTCCATTTGGGTCTGGGGGCTTTCTTTAGGCTGAGAACCTGGGAGATACCAGCAAGGTTGCAGTTCGCGGACCAAGAAGCACTCTCCGGCCAACATGCCCAATATCCAGCAACAGCTCCCAAAGCGAAGGAGCCAGGACCCAAAGACCTAGCTGGCCTGAAGGGCCCCCAGAAGGCCACCAAGCAGCCCCTCTCCATTTGGGTCTGGGGGCTTTCGTTGGGCCGGGAACCTGGGAGATTCCTGCAAGTTACAGTTCGCGGCCCGAGAAGCACTCTCCGGCCAACATGCCCAACTGCAGCAACAGCTCCCAAAGCGAAGGAGCCAGGACCCAAAGACCTAGCTGGCCTGAAGGGCCCCCAGGGGGCCCCCAAGCAGCCCCTCTCCATTTGGGTCTGGGGGCTTTCGTTGGGCCGGGAACCTGGGAGGTACCTGCAAGGTTGCGGTTCGCAGCCCTAGAAGCACTCTCCGGCCAACATGCCCAACTGCAGCAACAGCTCCCAAACCGAAGGAGCCAGGACCCAAAGACCTAGCTGGCCTGAAGGGCCCCCAGGGGGCCCCCAAGCAGCCCCTCTCCATTTGGGTCTGGGGGCTTTCGTTGGGCCGGGAACCTGGGAGAATCCTGCAAGGTTGCAGTTCGCGGCCCGAGAAGCACTCTCCGGCCAACATGCCCAACTGCAGCAACAGCTCCCAAAGCGAAGGAGCCAGGACCCAAAGACCTAGCTGGCCTGAAGGGCCCCCAGGGGGCCCCCAAGCAGCCCCTCTCCATTTGGGTCTGGGGGCTTTCGTTGGGCCGGGAACCTGGGAGAATCCTGCAAGGTTGCAGTTGGCGGCCCGAGAAGCACTCTCCGGCCAACATGCCCAACTGCAGCAACAGCTCCCAAAGCGAAGGAGCCAGGACCCAAAGACCTAGCTGGCCTGAAGGGCCCCCAGGGGGCCCCCAAGCAGCCCCTCTCCATTTGGGTCTGGGGGCTTTCGTTGGGCCGGGAACCTGGGAGATTCCTGCAAGGTTGCAGTTCGCGGCCGGAGAAGCACTCTCCGGCCAACATGCCCAACTGCAGCAACAGCTCCCAAAGCGAAGGAGCCAGGACCCAAAGACCTAGCTGGCCTGAAGGGCCCCCAGGGGGCCCCCAAGCAGCCCCTCTCCATTTGGGTCTGGGGGCTTTCTTTAGGCTGAGAACCTGGGAGATACCAGCAAGGTTGCAGTTCGCGGCCCGAGAAGCACTCTCCGGCCAACATGCCCAACTGCAGCAACAGCTCCCAAAGCGAAGGAGCCAGGACCCAAAGACCTAGCTGGCCTGAAGGGCCCCCAGAAGGCCACCAAGCAGCCCCTCTCCATTTGGGTCTGGGGGCTTTCGTTGGGCCGGGAACCTGGGAGATTCCTGCAAGTTACAGTTCGCGGCCCGAGAAGCACTCTCCGGCCAACATGCCCAACTGCAGCAACAGCTCCCAAACCGAAGGAGCCAGGACCCAAAGACCTAGCTGGCCTGAAGGGCCCCCAGGGGGCCCCCAAGCAGCCCCTCTCCATTTGGGTCTGGGGACTTTCGTTGGGCTGGGAACCTGGGAGGTACCTGCAAGGTTGCAGTTCGCAGCCCGAGAAGCACTCTCCGGCCAACATGCCCAACTGCAGCAACAGCTCCCAAACCGAAGGAGCCAGGACCCAAAGACCTAGCTGGCCTGAAGGGCCCCCAGGGGGACCCCAAGCAGCCCCTCTCCATTTGGGTCTGGGGGCTTTCGTTGGGCCGGGAACCTGGGAGAATCCTGCAAGGTTGCAGTTCGCGGCCCGAGAAGCACTCTCCGGCCAACATGCCCAACTGCAGCAACAGCTCCCAAACCGAAGGAGCCAGGACCCAAAGACCTAGCTGGCCTGAAGGGCCCCCAGGGGGCCCCCAAGCAGCCCCTCTCCATTTGGGTCTGGGGGCTTTCGTTGGGCATGGAACCTGGGAGGTACCTGCAAGGTTGCAGTTCGCGGCCCGAGAAGCACTCTCCGGCCAACATGCCCAACTGCAGCAACAGCTCCCAAACCGAAGGAGCCAGGACCCAAAGACCTAGCTGGCCTGAAGGGCCCCCAGGGGGCCCCCAAGCAGCCCCTCTCCATTTGGGTCTGGGGGCTTTCGTTGGGCCGGGAACCTGGGAGGTACCTGCAAGGTTGCAGTTGGCGGCCCGAGAAGCACTCTCCGGCCAACATGCCCAACTGCAGCAACAGCTCCCAAACCGAAGGAGCCAGGACCCAAAGACCTAGCTGGCCTGAAGGGCCCCCAGGGGGCCCCAAAGCAGCCCCTCTCCATTTGGGTCTGGGGGCTTTCGTTGGGCCGGGAACCTGGGAGGTACCTGCAAGGTTGCAGTTCGCGGCCCGAGAAGCACTCTCCGGCCAACATGCCCAACTGCAGCAACAGCTCCCAAAGCGAAGGAGCCAGGACCCAAAGACCTAGCTGGCCTGAAGGGCCCCCAGGGGGCCCCCAAGCAGCCCCTCTCCATTTGGGTCTGGGGGCTTTCGTTGGGCCGGGAACCTGGGAGATTCCTGCAAGGTTGCAGTTCGCGGCCGGAGAAGCACTCTCCGGCCAACATGCCCAACTGCAGCAACAGCTCCCAAAGCAAAGGAGCCAGGACCCAAAGACCTAGCTGGCCTGAAGGGCCCCCAGGGGGCCCCCAAGCAGCCCCTCTCCATTTGGGTCTGGGGGCTTTCTTTAGGCTGAGAACCTGGGAGATACCAGCAAGGTTGCAGTTCGCGGACCAAGAAGCACTCTCCGGCCAACATGCCCAATATCCAGCAACAGCTCCCAAAGCGAAGGAGCCAGGACCCAAAGACCTAGCTGGCCTGAAGGGCCCCCAGAAGGCCACCAAGCAGCCCCTCTCCATTTGGGTCTGGGGGCTTTCGTTGGGCCGGGAACCTGGGAGATTCCTGCAAGTTACAGTTCGCGGCCCGAGAAGCACTCTACGGCCAACAAGCCCAACTGCAGCAACAGCTCCCAAAGCGAAGGAGCCAGGACCCAAAGACCTAGCTGGCCTGAAGGGCCCCCAGGGGGCCCCCAAGCAGCCCCTCTCAATTTGGGTCTGGGGGCTTTCGTTGGGCCGGGAACCTGGGAGAATCCTGCAAGGTTGCAGTTCGCGGCCGGAGAAGCACTCTCCGGCCAACATGCCCAACTGCAGCAACAGCTCCCAAACCGAAGGAGCCAGGACCCAAAGACCTAGCTGGCCTGAAGGGCCCCCAGGGGGCCCCCAAGCAGCCCCTCTCCATTTGGGTCTGGGGGCTTTCGTTGGGCCGGGAACCTGGGAGAATCCTGCAAGGTTGCAGTTCGCGGCCCGAGAAGCACTCTCCGGCCAACATGCCCAACTGCAGCAACAGCTCCCAAACCGAAGGAGCCAGGACCCAAAGACCTAGCTGGCCTGAAGGGCCCCCAGGGGGCCCCCAAGCAGCCCCTCTCCATTTGGGTCTGGGGGCTTTCGTTGGGCCGGGAACCTGGGAGGTACCTGCAAGGTTGCAGTTGGCGGCCCGAGAAGCACTCTCCGGCCAACATGCCCAACTGCAGCAACAGCTCCCAAACCGAAGGAGCCAGGACCCAAAGACCTAGCTGGCCTGAAGGGCCCCCAGGGGGCCCCCAAGCAGCCCCTCTCAATTTGGGTCTGGGGGCTTTCGTTGGGCCGGGAACCTGGGAGGTACCTGCAAGGTAGCAGTTCGCGGCCCGAGAAGCACTCTCCGGCCAACATGCCCAACTGCAGCAACAGCTCCCAAACCGAAGGAGCCAGGACCCAAAGACCTAGCTGGCCTGAAGGGCCCCCAGGGGGCCCCCAAGCAGCCCCTCTCAATTTGGGTCTGGGGGCTTTCGTTGGGCCGGGAACCTGGGAGAATCCTGCAAGGTTGCAGTTCGCGGCCCGTGAAGCACTCTCCGGCCAACATGCCCAACTGCAGCAACAGCTCCCAAACCGAAGGAGCCAGGACCCAAAGACCTAGCTGGCCTGAAGGGCCCCCAGGGGGCCCCCAAGCAGCCCCTCTCCATTTGGGTCTGGGGGCTTTCGTTGGGCCGGGAACCTGGGAGGTACCTGCAAGGTTGCAGTTCGCGGCCCGTGAAGCACTCTCCGGCCAACATGCCCAACTGCAGCAACAGCTCCCAAAGCGAAGGAGCCAGGACCCAAAGACCTAGCTGGCCTGAAGGGCCCCCAGGGGGCCCCCAAGCAGCCCCTCTCAATTTGGGTCTGGGGGCTTTCGTTGGGCCGGGAACCTGGGAGATTCCTGCAAGGTTGCAGTTCGCGGCCGGAGAAGCACTCTCCGGCCAACATGCCCAACTGCAGCAACAGCTCCCAAAGCAAAGGAGCCAGGACCCAAAGACCTAGCTGGCCTGAAGGGCCCCCAGGGGGCCCCCAAGCAGCCCCTCTCCATTTGGGTCTGGGGGCTTTCTTTAGGCTGAGAACCTGGGAGATACCAGCAAGGTTGCAGTTCGCGGACCAAGAAGCACTCTCCGGCCAACATGCCCAATATCCAGCAACAGCTCCCAAAGCGAAGGAGCCAGGACCCAAAGACCTAGCTGGCCTGAAGGGCCCCCAGGGGGCCACCAAGCAGCCCCTCTCCATTTGGGTCTGGGGGCTTTCGTTGGGCCGGGAACCTGGGAGATTCCTGCAAGTTACAGTTCGCGGCCCGAGAAGCACTCTCCGGCCAACATGCCCAACTGCAGCAACAGCTCCCAAACCGAAGGAGCCAGGACCCAAAGACCTAGCTGGCCTGAAGGGCCCCCAGGGGGCCCCCAAGCAGCCCCTCTCCATTTGGGTCTGGGGACTTTCGTTGGGCTGGGAACCTGGGAGGTACCTGCAAGGTTGCAGTTCGCAGCCCGAGAAGCACTCTCCGGCCAACATGCCCAACTGCAGCAACAGCTCCCAAACCGAAGGAGCCAGGACCCAAAGACCTAGCTGGCCTGAAGGGCCCCCAGGGGGACCCCAAGCAGCCCCTCTCCATTTGGGTCTGGGGGCTTTCGTTGGGCCGGGAACCTGGGAGAATCCTGCAAGGTTGCAGTTCGCGGCCCGAGAAGCACTCTCCGGCCAACATGCCCAACTGCAGCAACAGCTCCCAAACCGAAGGAGCCAGGACCCAAAGACCTAGCTGGCCTGAAGGGCCCCCAGGGGGCCCCCAAGCAGCCCCTCTCCATTTGGGTCTGGGGGCTTTCGTTGGGCATGGAACCTGGGAGGTACCTGCAAGGTTGCAGTTCGCGGCCCGAGAAGCACTCTCCGGCCAACATGCCCAACTGCAGCAACAGCTCCCAAACCGAAGGAGCCAGGACCCAAAGACCTAGCTGGCCTGAAGGGCCCCCAGGGGGCCCCCAAGCAGCCCCTCTCCATTTGGGTCTGGGGGCTTTCGTTGGGCCGGGAACCTGGGAGGTACCTGCAAGGTTGCAGTTGGCGGCCCGAGAAGCACTCTCCGGCCAACATGCCCAACTGCAGCAACAGCTCCCAAACCGAAGGAGCCAGGACCCAAAGACCTAGCTGGCCTGAAGGGCCCCCAGGGGGCCCCAAAGCAGCCCCTCTCCATTTGGGTCTGGGGGCTTTCGTTGGGCCGGGAACCTGGGAGGTACCTGCAAGGTTGCAGTTCGCGGCCCGAGAAGCACTCTCCGGCCAACATGCCCAACTGCAGCAACAGCTCCCAAAGCGAAGGAGCCAGGACCCAAAGACCTAGCTGGCCTGAAGGGCCCCCAGGGGGCCCCCAAGCAGCCCCTCTCCATTTGGGTCTGGGGGCTTTCGTTGGGCCGGGAACCTGGGAGATTCCTGCAAGGTTGCAGTTCGCGGCCGGAGAAGCACTCTCCGGCCAACATGCCCAACTGCAGCAACAGCTCCCAAAGCAAAGGAGCCAGGACCCAAAGACCTAGCTGGCCTGAAGGGCCCCCAGGGGGCCCCCAAGCAGCCCCTCTCCATTTGGGTCTGGGGGCTTTCTTTAGGCTGAGAACCTGGGAGATACCAGCAAGGTTGCAGTTCGCGGACCAAGAAGCACTCTCCGGCCAACATGCCCAATATCCAGCAACAGCTCCCAAAGCGAAGGAGCCAGGACCCAAAGACCTAGCTGGCCTGAAGGGCCCCCAGAAGGCCACCAAGCAGCCCCTCTCCATTTGGGTCTGGGGGCTTTCGTTGGGCCGGGAACCTGGGAGATTCCTGCAAGTTACAGTTCGCGGCCCGAGAAGCACTCTACGGCCAACAAGCCCAACTGCAGCAACAGCTCCCAAAGCGAAGGAGCCAGGACCCAAAGACCTAGCTGGCCTGAAGGGCCCCCAGGGGGCCCCCAAGCAGCCCCTCTCAATTTGGGTCTGGGGGCTTTCGTTGGGCCGGGAACCTGGGAGAATCCTGCAAGGTTGCAGTTCGCGGCCGGAGAAGCACTCTCCGGCCAACATGCCCAACTGCAGCAACAGCTCCCAAACCGAAGGAGCCAGGACCCAAAGACCTAGCTGGCCTGAAGGGCCCCCAGGGGGCCCCCAAGCAGCCCCTCTCCATTTGGGTCTGGGGGCTTTCGTTGGGCCGGGAACCTGGGAGAATCCTGCAAGGTTGCAGTTCGCGGCCCGAGAAGCACTCTCCGGCCAACATGCCCAACTGCAGCAACAGCTCCCAAACCGAAGGAGCCAGGACCCAAAGACCTAGCTGGCCTGAAGGGCCCCCAGGGGGCCCCCAAGCAGCCCCTCTCCATTTGGGTCTGGGGGCTTTCGTTGGGCCGGGAACCTGGGAGGTACCTGCAAGGTTGCAGTTGGCGGCCCGAGAAGCACTCTCCGGCCAACATGCCCAACTGCAGCAACAGCTCCCAAACCGAAGGAGCCAGGACCCAAAGACCTAGCTGGCCTGAAGGGCCCCCAGGGGGCCCCCAAGCAGCCCCTCTCAATTTGGGTCTGGGGGCTTTCGTTGGGCCGGGAACCTGGGAGGTACCTGCAAGGTAGCAGTTCGCGGCCCGAGAAGCACTCTCCGGCCAACATGCCCAACTGCAGCAACAGCTCCCAAACCGAAGGAGCCAGGACCCAAAGACCTAGCTGGCCTGAAGGGCCCCCAGGGGGCCCCCAAGCAGCCCCTCTCAATTTGGGTCTGGGGGCTTTCGTTGGGCCGGGAACCTGGGAGAATCCTGCAAGGTTGCAGTTCGCGGCCCGTGAAGCACTCTCCGGCCAACATGCCCAACTGCAGCAACAGCTCCCAAACCGAAGGAGCCAGGACCCAAAGACCTAGCTGGCCTGAAGGGCCCCCAGGGGGCCCCCAAGCAGCCCCTCTCCATTTGGGTCTGGGGGCTTTCGTTGGGCCGGGAACCTGGGAGGTACCTGCAAGGTTGCAGTTCGCGGCCCGTGAAGCACTCTCCGGCCAACATGCCCAACTGCAGCAACAGCTCCCAAAGCGAAGGAGCCAGGACCCAAAGACCTAGCTGGCCTGAAGGGCCCCCAGGGGGCCCCCAAGCAGCCCCTCTCAATTTGGGTCTGGGGGCTTTCGTTGGGCCGGGAACCTGGGAGATTCCTGCAAGGTTGCAGTTCGCGGCCGGAGAAGCACTCTCCGGCCAACATGCCCAACTGCAGCAACAGCTCCCAAAGCAAAGGAGCCAGGACCCAAAGACCTAGCTGGCCTGAAGGGCCCCCAGGGGGCCCCCAAGCAGCCCCTCTCCATTTGGGTCTGGGGGCTTTCTTTAGGCTGAGAACCTGGGAGATACCAGCAAGGTTGCAGTTCGCGGACCAAGAAGCACTCTCCGGCCAACATGCCCAATATCCAGCAACAGCTCCCAAAGCGAAGGAGCCAGGACCCAAAGACCTAGCTGGCCTGAAGGGCCCCCAGGGGGCCACCAAGCAGCCCCTCTCCATTTGGGTCTGGGGGCTTTCGTTGGGCCGGGAACCTGGGAGATTCCTGCAAGTTACAGTTCGCGGCCCGAGAAGCACTCTCCGGCCAACATGCCCAACTGCAGCAACAGCTCCCAAAGCGAAGGAGCCAGGACCCAAAGACCTAGCTGGCCTGAAGGGCCCCCATGGGGCCCCCAAGGAGCTCCTCTCCATTTGGGTCTGGGGGCTTTAGTTGGGCCGGGAACCTGAGAGGTACCTGCAAGGTTGCAGTTCGCGGCCGGAGAAGCACTCTCCGGCCAACATGCCCAACTGCAGCAACAGCTCCCAAAGCGAAGGAGCCAGGACCCAAAGACCTAGCTGGCCTGAAGGGCCCCCAGGGGGCCCCCAAGCAGCCCCTCTCCATTTGGGTCTGGTGGCTTTCGTTGGGCATGTATACCTGAGAGGTACCTGCAAGGTTGCAGTTCGCGGCCCGAGAAGCACTCTCCGGCCAACATGCCCAACTGCAGCAACAGCTCCCAAACCGAAGGAGCCAGGACCCAAAGACCTAGCTGGCCTGAAGGGCCCCCAGGGGGCCCCCAAGCAGCCCCTCTCAATTTGGGTCTGGGGGCTTTCGTTGGGCATGGAACCTGGGAGGTACCTGCAAGGTTGCAGTTCGCGGCCCGAGAAGCACTCTCCGGCCAACATGCCCAACTGCAGCAACAGCTCCCAAACCGAAGGAGCCAGGACCCAAAGACCTAGCTGGCCTGAAGGGCCCCCATGGGGCCCCAAGGAGCTCCTCTCCATTTGGGTCTGGGGGCTTTAGTTGGGCCGGGAACCTGGGAGGTACCTGCAAGGTTGCAGTTCGCGGCCGGAGAAGCACTCTCCGGCCAACATGCCCAACTGCAGCAACAGCTCCCAAAGCGAAGGAGCCAGGACCCAAAGACCTAGCTGGCCTGAAGGGCCCCCAGGGGGCCCCCAAGCAGCCCCTCTCCATTTGGGTCTGGGGGCTTTCGTTGGGCCGGGAACCTGGGAGGTACCTGCAAGGTTGCAGTTCGCGGCCCGAGAAGCACTCTCCGGCCAACATGCCCAACTGCAGCAACAGCTCCCAAACCGAAGGAGCCAGGACCCAAAGACCTAGCTGGCCTGAAGGGCCCCCAGGGGGCCCCCAAGCAGCCCCTCTCAATTTGGGTCTGGGGGCTTTTGTTGGGCCGGGAACCTGGGAGGTACCTGCAAGGTTGCAGTTCGCGGCCCGAGAAGCACTCTCCGGCCAACAAGCCCAACTGCAGCAACAGCTCCCAAAGTGAAGGAGCCAGGACCCAAAGACCTAGCTGGCCTGAAGGGCCCCCAGGGGGCCCCCAAGCAGCCCCTCTCAATTTGGGTCTGGGGGCTTTCGTTGGGCCGGGAACCTGGGAGAATCCTGCAAGGTTGCAGTTCGCGTCCCGTGAAGCACTCTCCGGCCAACATGCCCAACTGCAGCAACAGCTCCCAAACCGAAGGAGCCAGGACCCAAAGACCTAGCTGGCCTGAAGGGCTCCCATGGGGCCCCCAAGGAGCTCCTCTCCATTTGGGTCTGGGGGCTTTAGTTGGGCCGGGAACCTGAGAGGTACCTGCAAGGTTGCAGTTCGCGGCCGGAGAAGCACTCTCCGGCCAACATGCCCAACTGCAGCAACAGCTCCCAAAGCGAAGGAGCCAGGACCCAAAGACCTAGCTGGCCTGAAGGGCCCCCAGGGGGCCCCCAAGCAGCCCCTCTCCATTTGGGTCTGGGGGCTTTCGTTGGGCATGTATACCTGAGAGGTACCTGCAAGGTTACAGTTCGCGGCCCGAGAAGCACTCTCCGGCCAACATGCTCAACTGCAGCAACAGCTCCCAAACCGAAGGAGCCAGGACCCAAAGACCTAGCTGGCCTGAAGGGCCCCCATGGGGCCCCCAAGGAGCTCCTCTCCATTTGGGTCTGGGGGCTTTAGTTGGGCCGGGAACCTGGGAGGTACCTGCAAGGTTGCAGTTCGCGGCCGGAGAAGCACTCTCCGGCCAACATGCCCAACTGCAGCAACAGCTCCCAAAGCGAAGGAGCCAGGACCCAAAGACCTAGCTGGCCTGAAGGGCCCCCAGGGGGCCCCCAAGCAGCCCCTCTCCATTTGGGTCTGGGGGCTTTCGTTGGGCCGGGAACCTGGGAGGTACCTGCAAGGTTGCAGTTCGCGGCCCGAGAAGCACTCTCCGGCCAACATGCCCAACTGCAGCAACAGCTCCCAAACGGAAGGAGCCAGGACCCAAAGACCTAGCTGGCCTGAAGGGCCCCCAGGGGGCCCCCAAGCAGCCCCTCTCAATTTGGGTCTGGGGGCTTTCGTTGGGCCGGGAACCTGGGAGGTACCTGCAAGGTTGCAGTTCGCGGCCGGAGAAGCACTCTCCGGCCAACATGCCCAACTGCAGCAACAGCTCCCAAACCGAAGGAGCCAGGACCCAAAGACCTAGCTGGCCTGAAGGGCCCCCAGGGGGCCCCCAAGCAGCCCCTCTCCATTTGGGTCTGGGGGCTTTCCTTGGGCATGTATACCTGAGAGGTACCTGCAAGGTTACAGTTCGCGGCCCGAGAAGCACTCTCCGGCCAACATGCTCAATATCCAGCAACAGCTCCCTAAGCGAAGGAGCCAGGACCCAAAGACCTAGCTGGCCTGAAGTGCCCCCAGGGGGTCCCCAAGCAGCCCCTCTCCATTTGGGTCTGGGGGCTTTCGTTGGGCGGGGAACCTGGGAGATTCCTGCAAGTTACAGTTCGCGGCCCGAGAAGCACTCTCCGGCCAACAAGCCCAACTGCAGCAACAGCTCCCAAAGCGAAGGAGCCAGGACCCAAAGACCTAGCTGGCCTGAAGGGCCCCCAGGGGGCCCCCAAGCAGCCCCTCTCAATTTGGGTCTGGGGGCTTTCCTTGGGCATGTATACCTGGGAGATACCAGCAAGGTTGCAGTTCGCGGACCGAGAAGCACTCTCCGGCCAACATGCCCAATATCCAGCAACAGCTCCCAAAGCGAAGGAGCCAGGACCCAAAGACCTAGCTGGCCTGAAGGGCCCCCAGGGGGCCCCCAAGCAGCCCCTCTCCATTTGGGTCTGGGGGCTTTCGTTGGGCCGGGAACCTGGGAGATTCCTGCAAGTTACAGTTCGCGGCCCGAGAAGCACTCTCCGGCCAACAAGCCCAACTGCAGCAACAGCTCCCAAAGCGAAGGAGCCAGGACCCAAAGACCTAGCTGGCCTGAAGGGCCCCCGGGGGGCCCCCAAGCAGTCCCTCTCAATTTGGGTCTGGGGGCTTTCGTTGGGCCGGGAACCTGGGAGAATCCTGCAAGGTTGCAGTTCGCGTCCCGTGAAGCACTCTCCGGCCAACATGCCCAACTGCAGCAACAGCTCCCAAACCGAAGGAGCCAGGACCCAAAGACCTAGCTGGCCTGAAGGGCCCCCAGGGGGCCCCCAAGGAGCTCCTCTCCATTTGGGTCTGGGGGCTTTAGTTGGGCCGGGAACCTGAGACGTACCTGCAAGGTTGCAGTTCGCGGCAGGAGAAGCACTCTCCGGCCAACATGCCCAACTGCAGCAACAGCTCCCAAAGCGAAGGAGCCAGGACCCAAAGACCTAGCTGGCCTGAAGGGCCCCCAGGGGGCCCCCAAGCAGCCCCTCTCCATTTGGGTCTGGGGGCTTTCGTTGGGCATGTATACCTGAGAGGTACCTGCAAGGTTACAGTTCGCGGCCCGAGAAGCACTCTCCGGCCAACATGCCCAACTGCAGCAACAGCTCCCAAACCGAAGGAGCCAGGACCCAAAGACCTAGCTGGCCTGAAGTGCCCCCAGGGGGTCCCCAAGCAGCCCCTCTCCATTTGGGTCTGGGGGCTTTCGTTGGGCCGGGAACCTGGGAGATTCATGCAAGGTTGCAGTTCGCGGCCCGAGAAGCACTCTCCGGCCAACATGCCCAACTGCAGCAACAGCTCCCAAAGCGAAGGAGCCAGGACCCAAAGACCTAGCTGGCCTGAAGGGCCCCCAGGGGGCCCTCAAGCAGCCCCTCTCCATTTGGGTCTGGGGGCTTTCGTTGGGCATGTATACCTGAGAGGTACCTGCAAGGTTACAGTTCGCGGCCCGAGAAGCACTCTCCGGCCAACATGCTCAACTGCAGCAACAGCTCCCAAACCGAAGGAGCCAGGACCCAAAGACCTAGCTGGCCTGAAGTGCCCCCAGGGGGTCCCCAAGCAGCCCCTCTCCATTTGGGTCTGGGGGCTTTCGTTGGGCGGGGAACCTGGGAGATTCATGCAAGGTTGCAGTTCGCGGCCCGAGAAGCACTCTCCGGCCAACATGCCCAACTGCAGCAACAGCTCCCAAACCGAAGGAGCCAGGACCCAAAGACCTAGCTGGCCTGAAGGGCCCCCAGGGGGCCCCCAAGCAGCCCCTCTCCATTTGGGTCTGGGGGCTTTCGTTGGGCCGGGAACCTGGGAGATTCCTGCAAGGTTGCAGTTCGCGGCCGGAGAAGCACTCTCCGGCCAACATGCCCAACTGCAGCAACAGCTCCCAAACCGAAGGAGCCAGGACCCAAAGACCTAGCTGGCCTGAAGGGCCCCCAGGGGGCCCCCAAGCAGCCCCTCTCCATTTGGGTCTGGGGGCTTTTGTTGGGCCGGGAACCTGGGAGATTCCTGCAAGGTTGCAGTTCGAGGCCCGAGAAGCACTCTCCGGCCAACATGCCCAACTGCAGCAACAGCTCCCAAACCGAATGAGCCAGGACACAAAGACCTAGCTGGCCTGAAGGGCCCCCAGGGGGCCCCCAAGCAGCCCCTCTCAATTTGGGTCTGGGGGCTTTAGTTGGGCCGGGAACCAGAGAGGTACCTGCAAGGTTGCAGTTCGCGGCCGGAGAAGCACTCTCCGGCCAACATGCACAACTGCAGCAACAGCTCCCAAAGCGAAGGAGCCAGGACCCAAAGACCTAGCTGGCCTGAAGTGCCCCCAGGGGGCCCCCAAGGAGCCCCTCTCCATTTGGGTCTGGGGGCTTTCGTTGGGCCGGGAACCTGGGAGAATCCTGCAAGGTTGCAGTTCGCGGCCCGAGAAGCACTCTCCGGCCAACATGCCCAACTGCAGCAACAGCTCCCAAAGCGAAGGAGCCAGGACCCAAAGACCTAGCTGGCCTGAAGGGCCCCCAGGGCGCCCCCAAGCAGCCCCTCTCAATTTGGGTCTGGGGGCTTTCGTTGGGCCGGGAACCTGGGAGGTACCTGCAAGGTTGCAGTTCGCGGCCCGAGAAGCACTCTCCGGCCAACATGCCCAACTGCAGCAACAGCTCCCAAACCGAAGGAGCCAGGACCCAAAGACCTAGCTGGCCTGAAGGGCCCCCAGGGGGCCCCAAAGCAGCCCCTCTCAATTTGGGTCTGGGGGCTTTCGTTGGGCAGGGAACCTGGGAGAATCCTGCAAGTTTGCAGTTCGCGGCCGGAGAAGCACTCTCCGGCCAACATGCACAACTGCAGCAACAGCTCCCAAACCGAAGGAGCCAGGACCCAAAGACCTAGCTGGCCTGAAGGGCCCCCAGGGGGGCCCCAAGCAGCCCCTCTCAATTTGGGTCTGGGGGCTTTCGTTGGGCCGGGAACCTGGGAGGTACCTGCAAGGTTGCAGTTCGCGGCCCGAGAAGCACTCTCCGGCCAACATGCCCAACTGCAGCAACAGCTCCCAAACCGAAGGAGCCAGGACCCAAAGACCTAGCTGGCCTGAAGGGCCCCCAGGGGGCCCCCAAGCAGCCCCTCTCAATTTGGGTCTGGGGGCTTTCGTTGGGCCGGGAACCTGGGAGGTACCTGCAAGGTTGCAGTTGGCGGCCCGAGAAGCACTCTCCGGCCAACATGCCCAACTGCAGCAACAGCTCCCAAACCGAAGGAGCCAGGACCCAAAGACCTAGCTGGCCTGAAGGGCCCCCAGGGGGCCCCCAAGCAGCCCCTCTCCATTTGGGTCTGGGGGCTTTCGTTGGGCCGGGAACCTGGGAGATTCCTGCAAGGTTGCAGTTCGCGGCCCGAGAAGCACTCTCCGGCCAACATGCCCAACTGCAGCAACAGCTCCCAAACCGAATGAGCCAGGACCCAAAGACCTAGCTGGCCTGAAGGGCCCCCAGGGGGCCCCCAAGCAGCCCCTCTCCATTTGGGTCTGGGGGCTTTTGTTGGGCCGGGAACCTGGGAGATTCCTGCAAGGTTGCAGTTCGCGGCCCGAGAAGCACTCTCCGGCCAACATGCCCAACTGCAGCAACAGCTCCCAAAGCGAAGGAGCCAGGACCCAAAGACCTAGCTGGCCTGAAGGGCCCCCAGGGGGCCCCCAAGCAGCCCCTCTCAATTTGGGTCTGGGGGCTTTCGTTGGGCATGGAACCTGGGAGATTCCTGCAAGGTTGCAGTTCGCGGCCCGTGAAGCACTCTCCGGCCAACATGCCCAACTGCAGCAACAGCTCCCAAACCGAAGGAGCCAGGACCCCAAGACCTAGCTGGCCTGAAGGGCCTCCAGGGGACCCCCAAGGAGCTCCTCTCCATTTGGGTCGGGGGGCTTTAGTTGGGCCGGGAACCTGAGAGGTACCTGCAAGGTTGCAGTTCGCAGCCCGAGAAGCACTCTCCGGCCAACATGCCCAACTGCAGCAACAGCTCCCAAACCGAAGGAGCCAGGACCCAAAGACCTAGCTGGCCTGAAGGGCCCCCAGGGGTCCCCCAAGCAGCCCCTCTCCATTTGGGTCTGGGGGCTTTTGTTGGGCCGGGAACCTGGGAGATTCCTGCAAGGTTGCAGTTCGAGGCCCGAGAAGCACTCTCCGGCCAACATGCCCAACTGCAGCAACAGCTCCCAAACCGAATGAGCCAGGACACAAAGACCTAGCTGGCCTGAAGGGCCCCCAGGGGGCCCCCAAGGAGCTCCTCTCCATTTGGGTCTGGGGGCTTTCGTTGGGCCGGGAACCTGGGAGGTACCTGCAAGGTTGCAGTTCGCGGCCGGAGAAGCACTCTCCGGCCAACATGCCCAACTGCAGCAACAGCTCCCAAACCGAAGGAGCCAGGACCCAAAGACCTAGCTGGCCTGAAGGGCCCCCAGGGGGCCCCCAAGCAGCCCCTCTCCATTTGGGTCTGGGGGCTTTCTTTAGACTGAGAACCTGGGAGATACCAGCAAGGTTGCAGTTCGCGGACCGAGAAGCACTCTCCGGCCAACATGCCCAATATCCAGCAACAGCTCCCAAAGCGAAGGAGCCAGGACCCAAAGACCTAGCTGGCCTGAAGGGCCCCCAGAAGGCCCCCAAGCAGCCCCTCTCCATTTGGGTCTGGGGGCTTTAGTTGGGCCGGGAACCTGGGAGAATCCTGCAAGGTTGCAGTTCGCGGCCGGAGAAGCACTCTCCGGCCAACATGCCCAACTGCAGCAACAGCTCCCAAAGCGAAGGAGCCAGGACCCAAAGACCTAGCTGGCCTGAAGTGCCCCCAGGGGGTCCCCAAGCAGCCCCTCTCCATTTGGGTCTGGGGGCTTTCGTTGGGCCGGGAACCTGGGAGAATCCTGCAAGGTTGCAGTTCGCGGCCCGAGAAGCACTCTCCGGCCAACATGCACAACTGCAGCAACAGCTCCCAAAGCGAAGGAGCCAGGACCCAAAGACCTAGCTGGCCTGAAGGGCCCCCAGGGGGCCCCCAAGCAGCCCCTCTCCATTTGGGTCTGGGGGCTTTTGTTGGGCCGGGAACCTGGGAGATTCCTGCAAGGTTGCAGTTCGAGGCCGGAGAAGCACTCTCCGGCCAACATGCACAACTGCAGCAACAGCTCCCAAACCGAAGGAGCCAGGACCCAAAGACCTAGCTGGCCTGAAGGGCCCCCAGGGGGCCCCCAAGCAGCCCCTCTCAATTTGGGTCTGGGGGCTTTCGTTGGGCCGGGAACCTGGGAGATTCCTGCAAGGTTGCAGTTCGCGGCCGTAGAAGCACTCTCCGGCCAACATGCCCAACTGCAGCAACAGCTCCCAAAGCGAAGGAGCCAGGACCCAAAGACCTAGCTGGCCTGAAGGGCCCCCAGGGGGCCCCCAAGGAGCCCCTCTCCATTTGGGTCTGGGGGCTTTTGTTGGGCCGGGAACCTGGGAGATTCCTGCAAGGTTGCAGTTCGAGGCCCGCGAAGCACTCTCCGGCCAACATGCCCAACTGCAGCAACAGCTCCCAAAGCGAAGGAGCCAGGACCCAAAGACCTAGGTGGCCTGAAGGGCCCCCAGGGGGCCCCCAAGCAGCCCCTCTCAATTTGGGTCTGGGGGCTTTCGTTGGGCCGGGAACCTGGGAGGTACCTGCAAGGTTGCAGTTCGCGGCCCGAGAAGCACTCTCCGGCCAACATGCCCAACTGCAGCAACAGCTCCCAAACCGAAGGAGCCAGGACCCAAAGACCTAGCTGGCCTGAAGGGCCCCCAGGGGGCCCCAAAGCAGCCCCTCTCAATTTGGGTCTGGGGGCTTTCGTTGGGCCGGGAACCTGGGAGAATCCTGCAAGGTTGCAGTTCGCGGCCCGAGAAGCACTCTCCGGCCAACATGCCCAACTGCAGCAACAGCTCCCAAAGCGAAGGAGCCAGGACCCAAAGACCTAGCTGGCCTGAAGGGCCCCCAGGGGGCCCCCAAGCAGCCCCTCTCCATTTGGGTCTGGGGGCTTTCGTTGGGCCGGGAACCTGGGAGATTCCTGCAAGGTTGCAGTTCGCGGCCCGAGAAGCACTCTCCGGCCAACATGCCCAACTGCAGCAACAGCTCCCAAACCGAAGGAGCCAGGACCCAAAGACCTAGCTGGCCTGAAGGGCCCCCAGGGGGCCCCCAAGCAGCCCCTCTCAATTTGGGTCTGGGGGCTTTCTTTGGGCATGTATACCTGAGAGGTACCTGCAAGGTTACAGTTCGCGGCCCGAGAAGCACTCTCCGGCCAACATGCCCAACTGCAGCAACAGCTCCCAAAGCGAAGGAGCCAGGACCCAAAGACCTAGCTGGCCTGAAGGGCCCCCAGGGGGCCCCCAAGCAGCCCCTCTCCATTTGGGTCTGGGGGCTTTTGTTGGGCCGGGAACCTGGGAGATTCCTGCAAGGTTGCAGTTCGCGGCCCGAGAAGCACTCTCCGGCCAACATGCCCAACTGCAGCAACAGCTCCCAAACCGAAGGAGCCAGGACCCAAAGACCTAGCTGGCCTGAAGGGCCCCCAGGGGGCCCCCAAGCAGCCCCTCTCAATTTGGGTCTGGGGGCTTTCGTTGGGCATGGAACCTGGGAGGTACCTGCAAGGTTGCAGTTCGAGGCCCGAGATACACTCTCCGGCCAACATGCCCAACTGCAGCAACAGCTCCCAAAGCGAAGGAGCCAGGACCCCAAGACCTAGCTGGCCTGAAGGGCCCCCAGGGGGCCCCCAAGGAGCTCCTCTCCATTTGGGTCGGGGGGCTTTAGTTGGGCCGGGAACCTGAGAGGTACCTGCAAGGTTGCAGTTCGCGGCCGGACAAGCACTCTCCGGCCAACATGCCCAACTGCAGCAACAGCTCCCAAAGCGAAGGAGCCAGGACCCAAAGACCTAGCTGGCCTGAAGGGCCCCCAGGGGGCCCCCAAGCAGCCCCTCTCCATTTGGGTCTGGGGGCTTTTGTTGGGCCGGGAACCTGGGAGATTCCTGCAAGGTTGCAGTTCGAGGCCCGAGAAGCACTCTCCGGCCAACATGCCCAACTGCAGCAACAGCTCCCAAACCGAAGGAGCCAGGACACAAAGACCTAGCTGGCCTGAAGGGCCCCCATGGGGCCCCCAAGCAGCCCCTCTCCATTTGGGTCTGGGGGCTTTAGTTGGGCCGGGAACCTGGGAGGTACCTGCAAGGTTGCAGTTCGCGGCCGGAGAAGCACTCTCCGGCCAACATGCCCAACTGCAGCAACAGCTCCCAAACCGAAGGAGCCAGGACCCAAAGACCTAGCTGGCCTGAAGGGCCCCCAGGGGGCCCCCAAGGTGCTCGTCTCCATTTGGGTCTGGGGGCTTTAGTTGGGCCGGGAACCTGGGAGGTACCTGCAAGGTTGCAGTTCGCGGCCGGAGAAGCACTCTCCGGCCAACATGCCCAACTGCAGCAACAGCTCCCAAAGCGAAGGAGCCAGGACCCAAAGACCTAGCTGGCCTGAAGGGCCCCCAGGGGGCCCCCAAGCAGCCCCTCTCCATTTGGGTCTGGGGGCTTTCGTTGGGCATGTATACCTGAGAGGTACCTGCAAGGTTACAGTTCGCGGCCCGAGAAGCACTCTCCGGCCAACATGCCCAACTGCAGCAACAGCTCCCAAAGCGAAGGAGCCAGGACCCAAAGACCTAGCTGGCCTGAAGTGCCCCCAGGGGGTCCCCAAGCAGCCCCTCTCCATTTGGGTCTGGGGGATTTCGTTGGGCCGGGAACCTGGGATGTACCTGCCAGGTTGCAGTTCGCGGCCCGAGAAGCACTCTCCGGCCAACATGCCCAACTGCAGCAACAGCTCCCAAAGCGAAGGAGCCAGGACCCAAAGACCTAGCTGGCCTGAAGGGCCCCCAGGGGGCCCCCAAGCAGCCCCTCTCCATTTGGGTCTGGGGGCTTTCGTTGGGCCGGGAACCTGGGAGATTCCTGCAAGGTTGCAGTTCGCGGCCGGAGAAGCACTCTCCGGCCAACATGCCCAACTGCAGCAACAGCTCCCAAAGCGAAGGAGCCAGGACCCAAAGACCTAGCTGGCCTGAAGGGCCCCCAGGGGGCCCCCAAGCAGCCCCTCTCCATTTGGGTCTGGGGGCTTTCTTTAGGCTGATAACCTGGGAGATACCAGCAAGGTTGCAGTTCGCGGCCCGAGAAGCACTCTCCGGCCAACATGCCCAATATCCAGCAACAGCTCCCAAAGCGAAGGAGCCAGGACCCAAAGACCTAGCTGGCCTGAAGGGCCCCCAGAAGGCCCCCAAGCAGCCCCTCTCCATTTGGGTCTGGTGGCTTTCGTTGGGCATGTATACCTGAGAGGTACCTGCAAGTTACAGTTCGCGGCCCGAGAAGCACTCTCCGGCCAACATGCTCAATATCCAGCAACAGCTCCCAAAGCGAAGGAGCCAGGACCCAAAGACCTAGCTGGCCTGAAGTGCCCCCAGGGGGTCCCCAAGCAGCCCCTCTCCATTTGGGTCTGGGGGCTTTCGTTGGGCGGGGAACCTGGGAGATTCCTGCAAGTTACAGTTCGCGGCCCGAGAAGCACTCTCCGGCCAACAAGCCCAACTGCAGCAACAGCTCCCAAAGCGAAGGAGCCAGGACCCAAAGACCTAGCTGGCCTGAAGGGCCCCCAGGGGGCCCCCAAGCAGCCCCTCTCAATTTGGGTCTGGGGGCTTTCCTTGGGCATGTATACCTGGGAGATACCAGCAAGGTTGCAGTTCGCGGACCGAGAAGCACTCTCCGGCCAACATGCCCAATATCCAGCAACAGCTCCCAAACCGAAGGAGCCAGGACCCAAAGACCTAGCTGGCCTGAAGGGCCCCCAGGGGGCCCCCAAGCAGCCCCTCTCCATTTGGGTCTGGGGGCTTTCGTTGGGCATGTATACCTGAGAGGTACCTGCAAGGTTACAGTTCGCGGCCCGAGAAGCACTCTCCGGCCAACATGCCCAATATCCAGCAACAGCTCCCAAAGCGAAGGAGCCAGGACCCAAAGACCTAGCTGGCCTGAAGGGCCCCCAGAAGGCCACCAAGCAGCCCCTCTCCATTTGGGTCTGGGGGCTTTCGTTGGGCCGGGAACCTGGGAGATTCCTGCAAGTTACAGTTCGCGGCCCGAGAAGCACTCTCCGGCCAACATGCCCAACTGCAGCAACAGCTCCCAAAGCGAAGGAGCCAGGACCCAAAGACCTAGCTGGCCTGAAGGGCCCCCAGGGGGCCCCCAAGCAGCCCCTCTCCATTTGGGTCTGGGGGCTTTCGTTGGGCCGGGAACCTGGGAGGTACCTGCAAGGTTGCGGTTCGCAGCCCTAGAAGCACTCTCCGGCCAACATGCCCAACTGCAGCAACAGCTCCCAAACCGAAGGAGCCAGGACCCAAAGACCTAGCTGGCCTGAAGGGCCCCCAGGGGGCCCCCAAGCAGCCCCTCTCCATTTGGGTCTGGGGGCTTTCGTTGGGCCGGGAACCTGGGAGAATCCTGCAAGGTTGCAGTTCGCGGCCCGAGAAGCACTCTCCGGCCAACATGCCCAACTGCAGCAACAGCTCCCAAACCGAAGGAGCCAGGACCCAAAGACCTAGCTGGCCTGAAGGGCCCCCAGGGGGCCCCCAAGCAGCCCCTCTCCATTTGGGTCTGGGGGCTTTCGTTGGGCCGGGAACCTGGGAGAATCCTGCAAGGTTGCAGTTGGCGGCCCGAGAAGCACTCTCCGGCCAACATGCCCAACTGCAGCAACAGCTCCCAAAGCGAAGGAGCCAGGACCCAAAGACCTAGCTGGCCTGAAGGGCCCCCAGGGGGCCCCCAAGCAGCCCCTCTCCATTTGGGTCTGGGGGCTTTCGTTGGGCCGGGAACCTGGGAGATTCCTGCAAGGTTGCAGTTCGCGGCCGGAGAAGCACTCTCCGGCCAACATGCCCAACTGCAGCAACAGCTCCCAAAGCGAAGGAGCCAGGACCCAAAGACCTAGCTGGCCTGAAGGGCCCCCAGGGGGCCCCCAAGCAGCCCCTCTCCATTTGGGTCTGGGGGCTTTCTTTAGGCTGAGAACCTGGGAGATACCAGCAAGGTTGCAGTTCGCGGCCCGAGAAGCACTCTCCGGCCAACATGCCCAACTGCAGCAACAGCTCCCAAAGCGAAGGAGCCAGGACCCAAAGACCTAGCTGGCCTGAAGGGCCCCCAGAAGGCCACCAAGCAGCCCCTCTCCATTTGGGTCTGGGGGCTTTCGTTGGGCCGGGAACCTGGGAGATTCCTGCAAGTTACAGTTCGCGGCCCGAGAAGCACTCTCCGGCCAACATGCCCAACTGCAGCAACAGCTCCCAAACCGAAGGAGCCAGGACCCAAAGACCTAGCTGGCCTGAAGGGCCCCCAGGGGGCCCCCAAGCAGCCCCTCTCTATTTGGGTCTGGGGGCTTTCGTTGGGCCGGGAACCTGGGAGAATCCTGCAAGGTTGCAGTTCGCGGCCCGTGAAGCACTCTCCGGCCAACATGCCCAACTGCAGCAACAGCTCCCAAACCGAAGGAGCCAGGACCCAAAGACCTAGCTGGCCTGAAGGGCCCCCAGGGGGCCCCAAAGCAGCCCCTCTCCATTTGGGTCTGGGGGCTTTCGTTGGGCCGGGAACCTGGGAGGTACCTGCAAGGTTGCAGTTCGCGGCCCGTGAAGCACTCTCCGGCCAACATGCCCAACTGCAGCAACAGCTCCCAAAGCGAAGGAGCCAGGACCCAAAGACCTAGCTGGCCTGAAGGGCCCCCAGGGGGCCCCCAAGCAGCCCCTCTCCATTTGGGTCTGGGGGCTTTCGTTGGGCCGGGAACCTGGGAGATTCCTGCAAGGTTGCAGTTCGCGGCCGGAGAAGCACTCTCCGGCCAACATGCCCAACTGCAGCAACAGCTCCCAAAGCAAAGGAGCCAGGACCCAAAGACCTAGCTGGCCTGAAGGGCCCCCAGGGGGCCCCCAAGCAGCCCCTCTCCATTTGGGTCTGGGGGCTTTCTTTAGGCTGAGAACCTGGGAGATACTAGCAAGTTTGCAGTTCGCGGACCAAGAAGCACTCTCCGGCCAACATGCCCAATATCCAGCAACAGCTCCCAAAGCGAAGGAGCCAGGACCCAAAGACCTAGCTGGCCTGAAGGGCCCCCAGAAGGCCACCAAGCAGCCCCTCTCCATTTGGGTCTGGGGGCTTTCGTTGGGCCGGGAACCTGGGAGATTCCTGCAAGTTACAGTTCGCGGCCCGAGAAGCACTCTCCGGCCAACATGCCCAACTGCAGCAACAGCTCCCAAAGCGAAGGAGCCAGGACCCAAAGACCTAGCTGGCCTGAAGGGCCCCCAGGGGGCCCCCAAGCAGCCCCTCTCCATTTGGGTCTGGGGGCTTTCGTTGGGCCGGGAACCTGGGAGGTACCTGCAAGGTTGCGGTTCGCAGCCCTAGAAGCACTCTCCGGCCAACATGCCCAACTGCAGCAACAGCTCCCAAACCGAAGGAGCCAGGACCCAAAGACCTAGCTGGCCTGAAGGGCCCCCAGGGGGCCCCCAAGCAGCCCCTCTCCATTTGGGTCTGGGGGCTTTCGTTGGGCCGGGAACCTGGGAGAATCCTGCAAGGTTGCAGTTCGCGGCCCGAGAAGCACTCTCCGGCCAACATGCCCAACTGCAGCAACAGCTCCCAAACCGAAGGAGCCAGGACCCAAAGACCTAGCTGGCCTGAAGGGCCCCCAGGGGGCCCCCAAGCAGCCCCTCTCCATTTGGGTCTGGGGGCTTTCGTTGGGCCGGGAACCTGGGAGAATCCTGCAAGGTTGCAGTTGGCGGCCCGAGAAGCACTCTCCGGCCAACATGCCCAACTGCAGCAACAGCTCCCAAAGCGAAGGAGCCAGGACCCAAAGACCTAGCTGGCCTGAAGGGCCCCCAGGGGGCCCCCAAGCAGCCCCTCTCCATTTGGGTCTGGGGGCTTTCGTTGGGCCGGGAACCTGGGAGATTCCTGCAAGGTTGCAGTTCGCGGCCGGAGAAGCACTCTCCGGCCAACATGCCCAACTGCAGCAACAGCTCCCAAAGCGAAGGAGCCAGGACCCAAAGACCTAGCTGGCCTGAAGGGCCCCCAGGGGGCCCCCAAGCAGCCCCTCTCCATTTGGGTCTGGGGGCTTTCTTTAGGCTGAGAACCTGGGAGATACCAGCAAGGTTGCAGTTCGCGGCCCGAGAAGCACTCTCCGGCCAACATGCCCAACTGCAGCAACAGCTCCCAAAGCGAAGGAGCCAGGACCCAAAGACCTAGCTGGCCTGAAGGGCCCCCAGAAGGCCACCAAGCAGCCCCTCTCCATTTGGGTCTGGGGGCTTTCGTTGGGCCGGGAACCTGGGAGATTCCTGCAAGTTACAGTTCGCGGCCCGAGAAGCACTCTCCGGCCAACATGCCCAACTGCAGCAACAGCTCCCAAACCGAAGGAGCCAGGACCCAAAGACCTAGCTGGCCTGAAGGGCCCCCAGGGGGCCCCCAAGCAGCCCCTCTCCATTTGGGTCTGGGGGCTTTCGTTGGGCTGGGAACCTGGGAGGTACCTGCAAGGTTGCAGTTCGCAGCCCGAGAAGCACTCTCCGGCCAACATGCCCAACTGCAGCAACAGCTCCCAAACCGAAGGAGCCAGGACCCAAAGACCTAGCTGGCCTGAAGGGCCCCCAGGGGGACCCCAAGCAGCCCCTCTCCATTTGGGTCTGGGGGCTTTCGTTGGGCCGGGAACCTGGGAGAATCCTGCAAGGTTGCAGTTCGCGGCCCGAGAAGCACTCTCCGGCCAACATGCCCAACTGCAGCAACAGCTCCCAAACCGAAGGAGCCAGGACCCAAAGACCTAGCTGGCCTGAAGGGCCCCCAGGGGGCCCCCAAGCAGCCCCTCTCCATTTGGGTCTGGGGGCTTTCGTTGGGCATGGAACCTGGGAGGTACCTGCAAGGTTGCAGTTCGCGGCCCGAGAAGCACTCTCCGGCCAACATGCCCAACTGCAGCAACAGCTCCCAAACCGAAGGAGCCAGGACCCAAAGACCTAGCTGGCCTGAAGGGCCCCCAGGGGGCCCCCAAGCAGCCCCTCTCCATTTGGGTCTGGGGGCTTTCGTTGGGCCGGGAACCTGGGAGGTACCTGCAAGGTTGCAGTTGGCGGCCCGAGAAGCACTCTCCGGCCAACATGCCCAACTGCAGCAACAGCTCCCAAACCGAAGGAGCCAGGACCCAAAGACCTAGCTGGCCTGAAGGGCCCCCAGGGGGCCCCCAAGCAGCCCCTCTCAATTTGGGTCTGGGGGCTTTAGTTGGGCCGGGAACCTGGGAGGTACCTGCAAGGTTGCAGTTCGCGGCCCGAGAAGCACTCTCCGGCCAACATGCCCAACTGCAGCAACAGCTCCCAAACCGAAGGAGCCAGGACCCAAAGACCTAGCTGGCCTGAAGGGCCCCCAGGGGGCCCCCAAGCAGCCCCTCTCAATTTGGGTCTGGGGGCTTTCGTTGGGCCGGGAACCTGGGAGAATCCTGCAAGGTTGCAGTTCGCGGCCCGTGAAGCACTCTCCGGCCAACATGCCCAACTGCAGCAACAGCTCCCAAAGCGAAGGAGCCAGGACCCAAAGACCTAGCTGGCCTGAAGGGCCCCCAGGGGGCCCCAAAGCAGCCCCTCTCCATTTGGGTCTGGGGGCTTTCGTTGGGCCGGGAACCTGGGAGGTACCTGCAAGGTTGCAGTTCGCGGCCCGTGAAGCACTCTCTGGCCAACATGCCCAACTGCAGCAACAGCTCCCAAAGCGAAGGAGCCAGGACCCAAAGACCTAGCTGGCCTGAAGGGCCCCCAGGGGGCCCCCAAGCAGCCCCTCTCCATTTGGGTCTGGGGGCTTTCGTTGGGCCGGGAACCTGGGAGATTCCTGCAAGGTTGCAGTTCGCGGCCGGAGAAGCACTCTCCGGCCAACATGCCCAACTGCAGCAACAGCTCCCAAAGCAAAGGAGCCAGGACCCAAAGACCTAGCTGGCCTGAAGGGCCCCCAGGGGGCCCCCAAGCAGCCCCTCTCCATTTGGGTCTGGGGGCTTTCTTTAGGCTGAGAACCTGGGAGATACCAGCAAGGTTGCAGTTCGCGGACCAAGAAGCACTCTCCGGCCAACATGCCCAATATCCAGCAACAGCTCCCAAAGCGAAGGAGCCAGGACCCAAAGACCTAGCTGGCCTGAAGGGCCCCCAGAAGGCCACCAAGCAGCCCCTCTCCATTTGGGTCTGGGGGCTTTCGTTGGGCCGGGAACCTGGGAGATTCCTGCAAGTTACAGTTCGCGGCCCGAGAAGCACTCTCCGGCCAACAAGCCCAACTGCAGCAACAGCTCCCAAAGCGAAGGAGCCAGGACCCAAAGACCTAGCTGGCCTGAAGGGCCCCCAGGGGGCCCCCAAGCAGCCCCTCTCAATTTGGGTCTGGGGGCTTTCGTTGGGCCGGGAACCTGGGAGAATCCTGCAAGGTTGCAGTTCGCGGCCGGAGAAGCACTCTCCGGCCAACATGCCCAACTGCAGCAACAGCTCCCAAACCGAAGGAGCCAGGACCCAAAGACCTAGCTGGCCTGAAGGGCCCCCAGGGGGCCCCCAAGCAGCCCCTCTCCATTTGGGTCTGGGGGCTTTCGTTGGGCCGGGAACCTGGGAGAATCCTGCAAGGTTGCAGTTCGCGGCCCGAGAAGCACTCTCCGGCCAACATGCCCAACTGCAGCAACAGCTCCCAAACCGAAGGAGCCAGGACCCAAAGACCTAGCTGGCCTGAAGGGCCCCCAGGGGGCCCCCAAGCAGCCCCTCTCCATTTGGGTCTGGGGGCTTTCGTTGGGCCGGGAACCTGGGAGGTACCTGCAAGGTTGCAGTTGGCGGCCCGAGAAGCACTCTCCGGCCAACATGCCCAACTGCAGCAACAGCTCCCAAACCGAAGGAGCCAGGACCCAAAGACCTAGCTGGCCTGAAGGGCCCCCAGGGGGCCCCCAAGCAGCCCCTCTCAATTTGGGTCTGGGGGCTTTCGTTGGGCCGGGAACCTGGGAGGTACCTGCAAGGTAGCAGTTCGCGGCCCGAGAAGCACTCTCCGGCCAACATGCCCAACTGCAGCAACAGCTCCCAAACCGAAGGAGCCAGGACCCAAAGACCTAGCTGGCCTGAAGGGCCCCCAGGGGGCCCCCAAGCAGCCCCTCTCAATTTGGGTCTGGGGGCTTTCGTTGGGCCGGGAACCTGGGAGAATCCTGCAAGGTTGCAGTTCGCGGCCCGTGAAGCACTCTCCGGCCAACATGCCCAACTGCAGCAACAGCTCCCAAACCGAAGGAGCCAGGACCCAAAGACCTAGCTGGCCTGAAGGGCCCCCAGGGGGCCCCCAAGCAGCCCCTCTCCATTTGGGTCTGGGGGCTTTCGTTGGGCCGGGAACCTGGGAGGTACCTGCAAGGTTGCAGTTCGCGGCCCGTGAAGCACTCTCCGGCCAACATGCCCAACTGCAGCAACAGCTCCCAAAGCGAAGGAGCCAGGACCCAAAGACCTAGCTGGCCTGAAGGGCCCCCAGGGGGCCCCCAAGCAGCCCCTCTCAATTTGGGTCTGGGGGCTTTCGTTGGGCCGGGAACCTGGGAGATTCCTGCAAGGTTGCAGTTCGCGGCCGGAGAAGCACTCTCCGGCCAACATGCCCAACTGCAGCAACAGCTCCCAAAGCAAAGGAGCCAGGACCCAAAGACCTAGCTGGCCTGAAGGGCCCCCAGGGGGCCCCCAAGCAGCCCCTCTCCATTTGGGTCTGGGGGCTTTCTTTAGGCTGAGAACCTGGGAGATACCAGCAAGGTTGCAGTTCGCGGACCAAGAAGCTCTCTCCGGCCAACATGCCCAATATCCAGCAACAGCTCCCAAAGCGAAGGAGCCAGGACCCAAAGACCTAGCTGGCCTGAAGGGCCCCCAGGGGGCCACCAAGCAGCCCCTCTCCATTTGGGTCTGGGGGCTTTCGTTGGGCCGGGAACCTGGGAGATTCCTGCAAGTTACAGTTCGCGGCCCGAGAAGCACTCTCCGGCCAACATGCCCAACTGCAGCAACAGCTCCCAAAGCGAAGGAGCCAGGACCCAAAGACCTAGCTGGCCTGAAGGGCCCCCATGGGGCCCCCAAGGAGCTCCTCTCCATTTGGGTCTGGGGGCTTTAGTTGGGCCGGGAACCTGAGAGGTACCTGCAAGGTTGCAGTTCGCGGCCGGAGAAGCACTCTCCGGCCAACATGCCCAACTGCAGCAACAGCTCCCAAAGCGAAGGAGCCAGGACCCAAAGACCTAGCTGGCCTGAAGGGCCCCCAGGGGGCCCCCAAGCAGCCCCTCTCCATTTGGGTCTGGTGGCTTTCGTTGGGCATGTATACCTGAGAGGTACCTGCAAGGTTGCAGTTCGCGGCCCGAGAAGCACTCTCCGGCCAACATGCCCAACTGCAGCAACAGCTCCCAAACCGAAGGAGCCAGGACCCAAAGACCTAGCTGGCCTGAAGGGCCCCCAGGGGGCCCCCAAGCAGCCCCTCTCAATTTGGGTCTGGGGGCTTTCGTTGGGCATGGAACCTGGGAGGTACCTGCAAGGTTGCAGTTCGCGGCCCGAGAAGCACTCTCCGGCCAACATGCCCAACTGCAGCAACAGCTCCCAAACCGAAGGAGCCAGGACCCAAAGACCTAGCTGGCCTGAAGGGCCCCCATGGGGCCCCAAGGAGCTCCTCTCCATTTGGGTCTGGGGGCTTTAGTTGGGCCGGGAACCTGGGAGGTACCTGCAAGGTTGCAGTTCGCGGCCGGAGAAGCACTCTCCGGCCAACATGCCCAACTGCAGCAACAGCTCCCAAAGCGAAGGAGCCAGGACCCAAAGACCTAGCTGGCCTGAAGGGCCCCCAGGGGGCCCCCAAGCAGCCCCTCTCCATTTGGGTCTGGGGGCTTTCGTTGGGCCGGGAACCTGGGAGGTACCTGCAAGGTTGCAGTTCGCGGCCCGAGAAGCACTCTCCGGCCAACATGCCCAACTGCAGCAACAGCTCCCAAACCGAAGGAGCCAGGACCCAAAGACCTAGCTGGCCTGAAGGGCCCCCAGGGGGCCCCCAAGCAGCCCCTCTCAATTTGGGTCTGGGGGCTTTTGTTGGGCCGGGAACCTGGGAGGTACCTGCAAGGTTGCAGTTCGCGGCCCGAGAAGCACTCTCCGGCCAACAAGCCCAACTGCAGCAACAGCTCCCAAAGTGAAGGAGCCAGGACCCAAAGACCTAGCTGGCCTGAAGGGCCCCCAGGGGGCCCCCAAGCAGCCCCTCTCAATTTGGGTCTGGGGGCTTTCGTTGGGCCGGGAACCTGGGAGAATCCTGCAAGGTTGCAGTTCGCGTCCCGTGAAGCACTCTCCGGCCAACATGCCCAACTGCAGCAACAGCTCCCAAACCGAAGGAGCCAGGACCCAAAGACCTAGCTGGCCTGAAGGGCTCCCATGGGGCCCCCAAGGAGCTCCTCTCCATTTGGGTCTGGGGGCTTTAGTTGGGCCGGGAACCTGAGAGGTACCTGCAAGGTTGCAGTTCGCGGCCGGAGAAGCACTCTCCGGCCAACATGCCCAACTGCAGCAACAGCTCCCAAAGCGAAGGAGCCAGGACCCAAAGACCTAGCTGGCCTGAAGGGCCCCCAGGGGGCCCCCAAGCAGCCCCTCTCCATTTGGGTCTGGGGGCTTTCGTTGGGCATGTATACCTGAGAGGTACCTGCAAGGTTACAGTTCGCGGCCCGAGAAGCACTCTCCGGCCAACATGCCCAACTGCAGCAACAGCTCCCAAACCGAAGGAGCCAGGACCCAAAGACCTAGCTGGCCTGAAGGGCCCCCAGGGGGCCCCCAAGCAGCCCCTCTCAATTTGGGTCTGGGGGCTTTTGTTGGGCCGGGAACCTGGGAGGTACCTGCAAGGTTGCAGTTCGCGGCCCGAGAAGCACTCTCCGGCCAACAAGCCCAACTGCAGCAACAGCTCCCAAAGTGAAGGAGCCAGGACCCAAAGACCTAGCTGGCCTGAAGGGCCCCCAGGGGGCCCCCAAGCAGCCCCTCTCAATTTGGGTCTGGGGGCTTTCGTTGGGCCGGGAACCTGGGAGAATCCTGCAAGGTTGCAGTTCGCGTCCCGTGAAGCACTCTCCGGCCAACATGCCCAACTGCAGCAACAGCTCCCAAAGCGAAGGAGCCAGGACCCAAAGACCTAGCTGGCCTGAAGGGCTCCCATGGGGCCCCCAAGGAGCTCCTCTCCATTTGGGTCTGGGGGCTTTAGTTGGGCCGGGAACCTGAGAGGTACCTGCAAGGTTGCAGTTCGCGGCCGGAGAAGCACTCTCCGGCCAACATGCCCAACTGCAGCAACAGCTCCCAAAGCGAAGGAGCCAGGACCCAAAGACCTAGCTGGCCTGAAGGGCCCCCAGGGGGCCCCCAAGCAGCCCCTCTCCATTTGGGTCTGGGGGCTTTCGTTGGGCATGTATACCTGAGAGGTACCTGCAAGGTTACAGTTCGCGGCCCGAGAAGCACTCTCCGGCCAACATGCCCAACTGCAGCAACAGCTCCCAAACCGAAGGAGCCAGGACCCAAAGACCTAGCTGGCCTGAAGGGCCCCCATGGGGCCCCCAAGGAGCTCCTCTCCATTTGGGTCTGGGGGCTTTAGTTGGGCCGGGAACCTGGGAGGTACCTGCAAGGTTGCAGTTCGCGGCCGGAGAAGCACTCTCCGGCCAACATGCCCAACTGCAGCAACAGCTCCCAAAGCGAAGGAGCCAGGACCCAAAGACCTAGCTGGCCTGAAGGGCCCCCAGGGGGCCCCCAAGCAGCCCCTCTCCATTTGGGTCTGGGGGCTTTCGTTGGGCGTGGAACCTGGGAGGTACCTGCAAGGTTGCAGTTCGCGGCCCGAGAAGCACTCTCCGGCCAACATGCCCAACTGCAGCAACAGCTCCCAAACGGAAGGAGCCAGGACCCAAAGACCTAGCTGGCCTGAAGGGCCCCCAGGGGGCCCCCAAGCAGCCCCTCTCAATTTGGGTCTGGGGGCTTTCGTTGGGCCGGGAACCTGGGAGGTACCTGCAAGGTTGCAGTTCGCGGCCGGAGAAGCACTCTCCGGCCAACATGCCCAACTGCAGCAACAGCTCCCAAACCGAAGGAGCCAGGACCCAAAGACCTAGCTGGCCTGAAGGGCCCCCAGGGGGCCCCCAAGCAGCCCCTCTCCATTTGGGTCTGGGGGCTTTCCTTGGGCATGTATACCTGAGAGGTACCTGCAAGGTTACAGTTCGCGGCCCGAGAAGCACTCTCCGGCCAACATGCTCAATATCCAGCAACAGCTCCCAAAGCGAAGGAGCCAGGACCCAAAGACCTAGCTGGCCTGAAGTGCCCCCAGGGGGTCCCCAAGCAGCCCCTCTCCATTTGGGTCTGGGGGCTTTCGTTGGGCGGGGAACCTGGGAGATTCCTGCAAGTTACAGTTCGCGGCCCGAGAAGCACTCTCCGGCCAACAAGCCCAACTGCAGCAACAGCTCCCAAAGCGAAGGAGCCAGGACCCAAAGACCTAGCTGGCCTGAAGGGCCCCCAGGGGGCCCCCAAGCAGCCCCTCTCAATTTGGGTCTGGGGGCTTTCCTTGGGCATGTATACCTGGGAGATACCAGCAAGGTTGCAGTTCGCGGACCGAGAAGCACTCTCCGGCCAACATGCCCAATATCCAGCAACAGCTCCCAAAGCGAAGGAGCCAGGACCCAAAGACCTAGCTGGCCTGAAGGGCCCCCAGGGGGCCCCCAAGCAGCCCCTCTCCATTTGGGTCTGGGGGCTTTCGTTGGGCCGGGAACCTGGGAGATTCCTGCAAGTTACAGTTCGCGGCCCGAGAAGCACTCTCCGGCCAACAAGCCCAACTGCAGCAACAGCTCCCAAAGCGAAGGAGCCAGGACCCAAAGACCTAGCTGGCCTGAAGGGCCCCCGGGGGGCCCCCAAGCAGTCCCTCTCAATTTGGGTCTGGGGGCTTTCGTTGGGCCGGGAACCTGGGAGAATCCTGCAAGGTTGCAGTTCGCGTCCCGTGAAGCACTCTCCGGCCAACATGCCCAACTGCAGCAACAGCTCCCAAACCGAAGGAGCCAGGACCCAAAGACCTAGCTGGCCTGAAGGGCCCCCAGGGGGCCCCCAAGGAGCTCCTCTCCATTTGGGTCTGGGGGCTTTAGTTGGGCCGGGAACCTGAGACGTACCTGCAAGGTTGCAGTTCGCGGCAGGAGAAGCACTCTCCGGCCAACATGCCCAACTGCAGCAACAGCTCCCAAAGCGAAGGAGCCAGGACCCAAAGACCTAGCTGGCCTGAAGGGCCCCCAGGGGGCCCCCAAGCAGCCCCTCTCCATTTGGGTCTGGGGGCTTTCGTTGGGCATGTATACCTGAGAGGTACCTGCAAGGTTACAGTTCGCGGCCCGAGAAGCACTCTCCGGCCAACATGCCCAACTGCAGCAACAGCTCCCAAACCGAAGGAGCCAGGACCCAAAGACCTAGCTGGCCTGAAGTGCCCCCAGGGGGTCCCCAAGCAGCCCCTCTCCATTTGGGTCTGGGGGCTTTCGTTGGGCCGGGAACCTGGGAGATTCATGCAAGGTTGCAGTTCGCGGCCCGAGAAGCACTCTCCGGCCAACATGCCCAACTGCAGCAACAGCTCCCAAAGCGAAGGAGCCAGGACCCAAAGACCTAGCTGGCCTGAAGGGCCCCCAGGGGGCCCTCAAGCAGCCCCTCTCCATTTGGGTCTGGGGGCTTTCGTTGGGCATGTATACCTGAGAGGTACCTGCAAGGTTACAGTTCGCGGCCCGAGAAGCACTCTCCGGCCAACATGCTCAACTGCAGCAACAGCTCCCAAACCGAAGGAGCCAGGACCCAAAGACCTAGCTGGCCTGAAGTGCCCCCAGGGGGTCCCCAAGCAGCCCCTCTCCATTTGGGTCTGGGGGCTTTCGTTGGGCGGGGAACCTGGGAGATTCATGCAAGGTTGCAGTTCGCGGCCCGAGAAGCACTCTCCGGCCAACATGCCCAACTGCAGCAACAGCTCCCAAACCGAAGGAGCCAGGACCCAAAGACCTAGCTGGCCTGAAGGGCCCCCAGGGGGCCCCCAAGCAGCCCCTCTCCATTTGGGTCTGGGGGCTTTCGTTGGGCCGGGAACCTGGGAGATTCCTGCAAGGTTGCAGTTCGCGGCCGGAGAAGCACTCTCCGGCCAACATGCCCAACTGCAGCAACAGCTCCCAAACCGAAGGAGCCAGGACCCAAAGACCTAGCTGGCCTGAAGGGCCCCCAGGGGGCCCCCAAGCAGCCCCTCTCCATTTGGGTCTGGGGGCTTTTGTTGGGCCGGGAACCTGGGAGATTCCTGCAAGGTTGCAGTTCGAGGCCCGAGAAGCACTCTCCGGCCAACATGCCCAACTGCAGCAACAGCTCCCAAACCGAATGAGCCAGGACACAAAGACCTAGCTGGCCTGAAGGGCCCCCAGGGGGCCCCCAAGCAGCCCCTCTCAATTTGGGTCTGGGGGCTTTAGTTGGGCCGGGAACCAGAGAGGTACCTGCAAGGTTGCAGTTCGCGGCCGGAGAAGCACTCTCCGGCCAACATGCACAACTGCAGCAACAGCTCCCAAAGCGAAGGAGCCAGGACCCAAAGACCTAGCTGGCCTGAAGTGCCCCCAGGGGGCCCCCAAGGAGCCCCTCTCCATTTGGGTCTGGGGGCTTTCGTTGGGCCGGGAACCTGGGAGAATCCTGCAAGGTTGCAGTTCGCGGCCCGAGAAGCACTCTCCGGCCAACATGCCCAACTGCAGCAACAGCTCCCAAAGCGAAGGAGCCAGGACCCAAAGACCTAGCTGGCCTGAAGGGCCCCCAGGGCGCCCCCAAGCAGCCCCTCTCAATTTGGGTCTGGGGGCTTTCGTTGGGCCGGGAACCTGGGAGGTACCTGCAAGGTTGCAGTTCGCGGCCCGAGAAGCACTCTCCGGCCAACATGCCCAACTGCAGCAACAGCTCCCAAACCGAAGGAGCCAGGACCCAAAGACCTAGCTGGCCTGAAGGGCCCCCAGGGGGCCCCAAAGCAGCCCCTCTCAATTTGGGTCTGGGGGCTTTCGTTGGGCAGGGAACCTGGGAGAATCCTGCAAGTTTGCAGTTCGCGGCCGGAGAAGCACTCTCCGGCCAACATGCACAACTGCAGCAACAGCTCCCAAAGCGAAGGAGCCAGGACCCAAAGACCTAGCTGGCCTGAAGGGCCCCCAGGGGGGCCCCAAGCAGCCCCTCTCATTTTGGGTCTGGGGGCTTTCGTTGGGCCGGGAACCTGGGAGGTACCTGCAAGGTTGCAGTTCGCGGCCCGAGAAGCACTCTCCGGCCAACATGCCCAACTGCAGCAACAGCTCCCAAACCGAAGGAGCCAGGACCCAAAGACCTAGCTGGCCTGAAGGGCCCCCAGGGGGCCCCCAAGCAGCCCCTCTCAATTTGGGTCTGGGGGCTTTCGTTGGGCCGGGAACCTGGGAGGTACCTGCAAGGTTGCAGTTCGCGGCCCGAGAAGCACTCTCCGGCCAACATGCCCAACTGCAGCAACAGCTCCCAAACCGAAGGAGCCAGGACCCAAAGACCTAGCTGGCCTGAAGGGCCCCCAGGGGGCCCCCAAGCAGCCCCTCTCCATTTGGGTCTGGGGGCTTTCGTTGGGCCGGGAACCTGGGAGATTCCTGCAAGGTTGCAGTTCGCGGCCCGAGAAGCACTCTCCGGCCAACATGCCCAACTGCAGCAACAGCTCCCAAACCGAATGAGCCAGGACCCAAAGACCTAGCTGGCCTGAAGGGCCCCCAGGGGGCCCCCAAGCAGCCCCTCTCCATTTGGGTCTGGGGGCTTTTGTTGGGCCGGGAACCTGGGAGATTCCTGCAAGGTTGCAGTTCGCGGCCCGAGAAGCACTCTCCGGCCAACATGCCCAACTGCAGCAACAGCTCCCAAAGCGAAGGAGCCAGGACCCAAAGACCTAGCTGGCCTGAAGGGCCCCCAGGGGGCCCCCAAGCAGCCCCTCTCAATTTGGGTCTGGGGGCTTTCGTTGGGCATGGAACCTGGGAGATTCCTGCAAGGTTGCAGTTCGCGGCCCGTGAAGCACTCTCCGGCCAACATGCCCAACTGCAGCAACAGCTCCCAAACCGAAGGAGCCAGGACCCCAAGACCTAGCTGGCCTGAAGGGCCTCCAGGGGACCCCCAAGGAGCTCCTCTCCATTTGGGTCGGGGGGCTTTAGTTGGGCCGGGAACCTGAGAGGTACCTGCAAGGTTGCAGTTCGCGGCCCGAGAAGCACTCTCCGGCCAACATGCCCAACTGCAGCAACAGCTCCCAAACCGAAGGAGCCAGGACCCAAAGACCTAGCTGGCCTGAAGGGCCCCCAGGGGTCCCCCAAGCAGCCCCTCTCCATTTGGGTCTGGGGGCTTTTGTTGGGCCGGGAACCTGGGAGATTCCTGCAAGGTTGCAGTTCGAGGCCCGAGAAGCACTCTCCGGCCAACATGCCCAACTGCAGCAACAGCTCCCAAACCGAATGAGCCAGGACACAAAGACCTAGCTGGCCTGAAGGGCCCCCAGGGGGCCCCCAAGGAGCTCCTCTCCATTTGGGTCTGGGGGCTTTCGTTGGGCCGGGAACCTGGGAGGTACCTGCAAGGTTGCAGTTCGCGGCCGGAGAAGCACTCTCCGGCCAACATGCCCAACTGCAGCAACAGCTCCCAAACCGAAGGAGCCAGGACCCAAAGACCTAGCTGGCCTGAAGGGCCCCCAGGGGGCCCCCAAGCAGCCCCTCTCCATTTGGGTCTGGGGGCTTTCTTTAGACTGAGAACCTGGGAGATACCAGCAAGGTTGCAGTTCGCGGACCGAGAAGCACTCTCCGGCCAACATGCCCAATATCCAGCAACAGCTCCCAAAGCGAAGGAGCCAGGACCCAAAGACCTAGCTGGCCTGAAGGGCCCCCAGAAGGCCCCCAAGCAGCCCCTCTCCATTTGGGTCTGGGGGCTTTAGTTGGGCCGGGAACCTGGGAGAATCCTGCAAGGTTGCAGTTCGCGGCCGGAGAAGCACTCTCCGGCCAACATGCCCAACTGCAGCAACAGCTCCCAAAGCGAAGGAGCCAGGACCCAAAGACCTAGCTGGCCTGAAGTGCCCCCAGGGGGTCCCCAAGCAGCCCCTCTCCATTTGGGTCTGGGGGCTTTCGTTGGGCCGGGAACCTGGGAGAATCCTGCAAGGTTGCAGTTCGCGGCCCGAGAAGCACTCTCCGGCCAACATGCACAACTGCAGCAACAGCTCCCAAAGCGAAGGAGCCAGGACCCAAAGACCTAGCTGGCCTGAAGGGCCCCCAGGGGGCCCCCAAGCAGCCCCTCTCCATTTGGGTCTGGGGGCTTTTGTTGGGCCGGGAACCTGGGAGATTCCTGCAAGGTTGCAGTTCGAGGCCGGAGAAGCACTCTCCGGCCAACATGCACAACTGCAGCAACAGCTCCCAAACCGAAGGAGCCAGGACCCAAAGACCTAGCTGGCCTGAAGGGCCCCCAGGGGGCCCCCAAGCAGCCCCTCTCAATTTGGGTCTGGGGGCTTTCGTTGGGCCGGGAACCTGGGAGATTCCTGCAAGGTTGCAGTTCGCGGCCGTAGAAGCACTCTCCGGCCAACATGCCCAACTGCAGCAACAGCTCCCAAAGCGAAGGAGCCAGGACCCAAAGACCTAGCTGGCCTGAAGGGCCCCCAGGGGGCCCCCAAGGAGCCCCTCTCCATTTGGGTCTGGGGGCTTTTGTTGGGCCGGGAACCTGGGAGATTCCTGCAAGGTTGCAGTTCGAGGCCCGCGAAGCACTCTCCGGCCAACATGCCCAACTGCAGCAACAGCTCCCAAAGCGAAGGAGCCAGGACCCAAAGACCTAGGTGGCCTGAAGGGCCCCCAGGGGGCCCCCAAGCAGCCCCTCTCAATTTGGGTCTGGGGGCTTTCGTTGGGCCGGGAACCTGGGAGGTACCTGCAAGGTTGCAGTTCGCGGCCCGAGAAGCACTCTCCGGCCAACATGCCCAACTGCAGCAACAGCTCCCAAACCGAAGGAGCCAGGACCCAAAGACCTAGCTGGCCTGAAGGGCCCCCAGGGGGCCCCCAAGCAGCCCCTCTCAATTTGGGTCTGGGGGCTTTCGTTGGGTCGGGAACCTGGGAGAATCCTGCAAGGTTGCAGTTCGCGGCCCGAGAAGCACTCTCCGGCCAACATGCCCAACTGCAGCAACAGCTCCCAAAGCGAAGGAGCCAGGACCCAAAGACCTAGCTGGCCTGAAGGGCCCCCAGGGGGCCCCCAAGCAGCCCCTCTCCATTTGGGTCTGGGGGCTTTCGTTGGGCCGGGAACCTGGGAGATTCCTGCAAGGTTGCAGTTCGCGGCCCGAGAAGCACTCTCCGGCCAACATGCCCAACTGCAGCAACAGCTCCCAAACCGAAGGAGCCAGGACCCAAAGACCTAGCTGGCCTGAAGGGCCCCCAGGGGGCCCCCAAGCAGCCCCTCTCCATTTGGGTCTGGGGGCTTTCTTTGGGCATGTATACCTGAGAGGTACCTGCAAGGTTACAGTTCGCGGCCCGAGAAGCACTCTCCGGCCAACATGCCCAACTGCAGCAACAGCTCCCAAAGCGAAGGAGCCAGGACCCAAAGACCTAGCTGGCCTGAAGGGCCCCCAGGGGGCCCCCAAGCAGCCCCTCTCCATTTGGGTCTGGGGGCTTTTGTTGGGCCGGGAACCTGGGAGATTCCTGCAAGGTTGCAGTTCGCGGCCCGAGAAGCACTCTCCGGCCAACATGCCCAACTGCAGCAACAGCTCCCAAACCGAAGGAGCCAGGACCCAAAGACCTAGCTGGCCTGAAGGGCCCCCAGGGGGCCCCCAAGCAGCCCCTCTCAATTTGGGTCTGGGGGCTTTCGTTGGGCATGGAACCTGGGAGGTACCTGCAAGGTTGCAGTTCGAGGCCCGAGATACACTCTCCGGCCAACATGCCCAACTGCAGCAACAGCTCCCAAAGCGAAGGAGCCAGGACCCCAAGACCTAGCTGGCCTGAAGGGCCCCCAGGGGGCCCCCAAGGAGCTCCTCTCCATTTGGGTCGGGGGGCTTTAGTTGGGCCGGGAACCTGAGAGGTACCTGCAAGGTTGCAGTTCGCGGCCGGACAAGCACTCTCCGGCCAACATGCCCAACTGCAGCAACAGCTCCCAAAGCGAAGGAGCCAGGACCCAAAGACCTAGCTGGCCTGAAGGGCCCCCAGGGGGCCCCCAAGCAGCCCCTCTCCATTTGGGTCTGGGGGCTTTTGTTGGGCCGGGAACCTGGGAGATTCCTGCAAGGTTGCAGTTCGAGGCCCGAGAAGCACTCTCCGGCCAACATGCCCAACTGCAGCAACAGCTCCCAAACCGAAGGAGCCAGGACACAAAGACCTAGCTGGCCTGAAGGGCCCCCATGGGGCCCCCAAGCAGCCCCTCTCCATTTGGGTCTGGGGGCTTTAGTTGGGCCGGGAACCTGGGAGGTACCTGCAAGGTTGCAGTTCGCGGCCGGAGAAGCACTCTCCGGCCAACATGCCCAACTGCAGCAACAGCTCCCAAACCGAAGGAGCCAGGACCCAAAGACCTAGCTGGCCTGAAGGGCCCCCAGGGGGCCCCCAAGGTGCTCGTCTCCATTTGGGTCTGGGGGCTTTAGTTGGGCCGGGAACCTGGGAGGTACCTGCAAGGTTGCAGTTCGCGGCCGGAGAAGCACTCTCCGGCCAACATGCCCAACTGCAGCAACAGCTCCCAAAGCGAAGGAGCCAGGACCCAAAGACCTAGCTGGCCTGAAGGGCCCCCAGGGGGCCCCCAAGCAGCCCCTCTCCATTTGGGTCTGGGGGCTTTCGTTGGGCATGTATACCTGAGAGGTACCTGCAAGGTTACAGTTCGCGGCCCGAGAAGCACTCTCCGGCCAACATGCCCAACTGCAGCAACAGCTCCCAAAGCGAAGGAGCCAGGACCCAAAGACCTAGCTGGCCTGAAGTGCCCCCAGGGGGTCCCCAAGCAGCCCCTCTCCATTTGGGTCTGGGGGATTTCGTTGGGCCGGGAACCTGGGATGTACCTGCCAGGTTGCAGTTCGCGGCCCGAGAAGCACTCTCCGGCCAACATGCCCAACTGCAGCAACAGCTCCCAAAGCGAAGGAGCCAGGACCCAAAGACCTAGCTGGCCTGAAGGGCCCCCAGGGGGCCCCCAAGCAGCCCCTCTCCATTTGGGTCTGGGGGCTTTCGTTGGGCCGGGAACCTGGGAGATTCCTGCAAGGTTGCAGTTCGCGGCCGGAGAAGCACTCTCCGGCCAACATGCCCAACTGCAGCAACAGCTCCCAAAGCGAAGGAGCCAGGACCCAAAGACCTAGCTGGCCTGAAGGGCCCCCAGGGGGCCCCCAAGCAGCCCCTCTCCATTTGGGTCTGGGGGCTTTCTTTAGGCTGATAACCTGGGAGATACCAGCAAGGTTGCAGTTCGCGGCCCGAGAAGCACTCTCCGGCCAACATGCCCAATATCCAGCAACAGCTCCCAAAGCGAAGGAGCCAGGACCCAAAGACCTAGCTGGCCTGAAGGGCCCCCAGAAGGCCCCCAAGCAGCCCCTCTCCATTTGGGTCTGGTGGCTTTCGTTGGGCATGTATACCTGAGAGGTACCTGCAAGTTACAGTTCGCGGCCCGAGAAGCACTCTCCGGCCAACATGCCCAACTGCAGCAACAGCTCCCAAACCGAAGGAGCCAGGACCCAAAGACCTAGCTGGCCTGAAGGGCCCCCATGGGGCCCCCAAGGAGCTCCTCTCCATTTGGGTCTGGGGGCTTTAGTTGGGCCGGGAACCTGAGAGGTACCTGCAAGGTTGCAGTTCGCGGCCGGAGAAGCACTCTCCGGCCAACATGCCCAACTGCAGCAACAGCTCCCAAAGCGAAGGAGCCAGGACCCAAAGACCTAGCTGGCCTGAAGGGCCCCCAGGGGGCCCCCAAGCAGCCCCTCTCCATTTGGGTCTGGGGGCTTTTGTTGGGCCGGGAACCTGGGAGATTCCTGCAAGGTTGCAGTTCGAGGCCCGAGAAGCACTCTCCGGCCAACATGCCCAACTGCAGCAACAGCTCCCAAACCGAAGGAGCCAGGACCCAAAGACCTAGCTGGCCTGAAGGGCCCCCAGGGGGCCCCCAAGCAGCCCCTCTCCATTTGGGTCTGGGGGCTTTCGTTGGGCATGTATACCTGAGAGGTACCTGCAAGGTTACAGTTCGCGGCCCGAGAAGCACTCTCCGGCCAACATGCTCAACTGCAGCAACAGCTCCTAAACCGAAGGAGCCAGGACCCAAAGACCTAGCTGGCCTGAAGTGCCCCCAGGGGGTCCCCAAGCAGCCCCTCTCCATTTGGGTCTGGGGGCTTTCGTTGGGCGGGGAACCTGGGAGATTCATGCAAGGTTGCAGTTCGCGGCCCGAGAAGCACTCTCCGGCCAACATGCACAACTGCAGCAACAGCTCCCAAACCGAAGGAGCCAGGACCCAAAGACCTAGCTGGCCTGAAGGGCCCCCAGGGGGCCCCCAAGCAGCCCCTCTCAATTTGGGTCTGGGGGCTTTAGTTGGGCCGGGAACCTGGGAGATTCTTGCAAGGTTGCAGTTCGCGGCCGGAGAAGCACTCTCCGGCCAACATGCCCAACTGCAGCAACAGCTCCCAAAGCGAAGGAGCCAGGACCCAAAGACCTAGCTGGCCTGAAGGGCCCCCAGGGGGCCCCCAAGCAGCCCCTCTCCATTTGGGTCTGGGGGCTTTCTTTAGGCTGAGAACCTGGGAGATACCAGCAAGGTTGCAGTTCGCGGACCGAGAAGCACTCTCCGGCCAACATGCCCAATATCCAGCAACAGCTCCCAAAGCGAAGGAGCCAGGACCCAAAGACCTAGCTGGCCTGAAGGGCCCCCAGAAGGCCACCAAGCAGCCCCTCTCCATTTGGGTCTGGTGGCTTTCGTTGGGCATGTATACCTGAGAGGTACCTGCAAGTTACAGTTCGAGGCCCGAGAAGCACTCTCCGGCCAACATGCCCAACTGCAGCAACAGCTCCCAAACCGAAGGAGCCAGGACCCAAAGACCTAGCTGGCCTGAAGGGCCCCCAGGGGGCCCCCAAGGAGCTCCTCTCCATTTGGGTCTGGGGGCTTTAGTTGGGCCGGGAACCTGAGAGGTACCTGCAAGGTTGCAGTTCGCGGCCGGAGAAGCACTCTCCGGCCAACATGCCCAACTGCAGCAACAGCTCCCAAAGCGAAGGAGCCAGGACCCAAAGACCTAGCTGGCCTGAAGGGCCCCCAGGGGGCCCCCAAGCAGCCCCTCTCCATTTGGGTCTGGGGGCTTTTGTTGGGCCGGGAACCTGGGAGATTCCTGCAAGGTTGCAGTTCGCAGCCCGAGAAGCACTCTCCGGCCAACATGCCCAACTGCAGCAACAGCTCCCAAACCGAATGAGCCAGGACACAAAGACCTAGCTGGCCTGAAGGGCCCCCAGGGGGCCCCCAAGCAGCCCCTCTCCATTTGGGTCTGGGGGCTTTCGTTGGGCATGTATACCTGAGAGGTACCTGCAAGGTTACAGTTCGCGGCCCGAGAAGCACTCTCCGGCCAACATGCTCAACTGCAGCAACAGCTCCCAAACCGAAGGAGCCAGGACCCAAAGACCTAGCTGGCCTGAAGTGCCCCCAGGGGGTCCCCAAGCAGCCCCTCTCCATTTGGGTCTGGAGGCTTTCGTTGGGCGGGGAACCTGGGAGATTCATGCAAGGTTGCAGTTCGCGGCCCGAGAAGCACTCTCCGGCCAACATGCACAACTGCAGCAACAGCTCCCAAACCGAAGGAGCCAGGACCCAAAGACCTAGCTGGCCTGAAGGGCCCCCAGGGGGCCCCCAAGCAGTCCCTCTCAATTTGGGTCTGGGGGCTTTAGTTGGGCCGGGAACCTGGGAGAATCCTGCAAGGTTGCAGTTCGTGGCCGGAGAAGCACTCTCCGGCCAACATGCCCAACTGCAGCAACAGCTCCCAAAGCGAAGGAGCCAGGACCCAAAGACCTAGCTGGCCTGAAGGGCCCCCAGGGGGCCCCCAAGCAGCCCCTCTCCATTTGGGTCTGGGGGCTTTCTTTAGGCTGAGAACCTGGGAGATACCAGCAAGGTTGCAGTTCGTGGACCGAGAAGCACTCTCCGGCCAACATGCCCAATATCCAGCAACAGCTCCCAAAGCGAAGGAGCCAGGACCCAAAGACCTAGCTGGCCTGAAGGGCCCCCAGAAGGCCACCAAGCAGCCCCTCTCCATTTGGGTCTGGGGGCTTTAGTTGGGCCGGGAACCTGGGAGGTACCTGCAAGGTTGCAGTTCGCGGCCGGACAAGCACTCTCCGGCCAACATGCCCAACTGCAGCAACAGCTCCCAAAGCGAAGGAGCCAGGACCCAAAGACCTAGCTGGCCTGAAGTGCCCCCAGGGGGCCCCCAAGCAGCCCCTCTCCATTTGGGTCTGGGGGCTTACGTTGGGCCGGGAACCTGGGAGAATCCTGCAAGGTTGCAGATCGCGGCCCGAGAAGCACTCTCCGGCCAACATGCCCAACTGCAGCAACAGCTCCCAAAGCGAAGGAGCCAGGACCCAAAGACCTAGCTGGCCTGAAGGGCCCCCAGGGGGCCCCCAAGCAGCCCCTCTCAATTTGGGTCTGGGGGCTTTCGTTGGGCATGTATACCTGAGAGGTACCTGCAAGGTTACAGTTCGCGACCCGAGAAGCACTCTCCGGCCAACATGCCCAACTGCAGCAACAGCTCCCAAACCGAAGGAGCCAGGACCCAAAGACCTAGCTGGCCTGAAGGGCCCCCAGGGGGTCCCCAAGCAGCCCCTCTCCATTTGGGTCTGGGGGCTTTCGTTGGGCAGGGAACCTGGGAGATTCATGCAAGGTTGCAGTTCGCGGCCCGAGAAGCACTCTCCGGCCAACATGCACAACTGCAGCAACAGCTCCCAAAGCGAAGGAGCCAGGACCCAAAGACCTAGCTGGCCTGAAGGGCCCCCAGGGGGCCCCCAAGCAGCCCCTCTCAATTTGGGTCTGGGGGCTTTCGTTGGGCGGGGAACCTGGGAGATTCCTGCAAGGTTGCAGTTCGCGGCCCGAGAAGCACTCTCCGGCCAACATGCACAACTGCAGCAACAGCTCCCAAACCGAAGGAGCCAGGACCCAAAGACCTAGCTGGCCTGAAGGGCCCCCAGGGGGTCCCCAAGCAGCCCCTCTCCATTTGGGTCTGGGGGCTTTCGTTGGGCATGTATACCTGAGAGGTACCTGCAAGGTTGCAGTTCGCGGCCCGTGAAGCACTCTCCGGCCAACATGCCCAACTGCAGCAACAGCTCCCAAACCGAAGGAGCCAGGACCCCAAGACCTAGCTGGCCTGAAGGGCCTCCAGGGGACCCCCAAGGAGCTCCTCTCCATTTGGGTCGGGGGGCTTTAGTTGGGCCGGGAACCTGAGAGGTACCTGCAAGGTTGCAGTTCGCGGCCCGAGAAGCACTCTCCGGCCAACATGCCCAACTGCAGCAACAGCTCCCAAACCGAAGGAGCCAGGACCCAAAGACCTAGCTGGCCTGAAGGGCCCCCAGGGGTCCCCCAAGCAGCCCCTCTCAATTTGGGTCTGGGGGCTTTCGTTGGGCCGGGAACCTGGGAGGTACCTGCAAGGTTGCAGTTCGAGGCCCGAGAAGCACTCTCCGGCCAACATGCCCAACTGCAGCAACAGCTCCCAAACCGAAGGAGCCAGGACACAAAGACCTAGCTGGCCTGAAGGGCCCCCAGGGGGCCCCCAAGCAGCCCCTCTCCATTTGGGTCTGGGGGCTTTAGTTGGGCCGGGAACCTGGGAGAATCCTGCAAGGTTGCAGTTCGCGGCCGGAGAAGCACTCTCCGGCCAACATGCCCAACTGCAGCAACAGCTCCCAAAGCGAAGGAGCCAGGACCCAAAGACCTAGCTGGCCTGAAGTGCCCCCAGGGGGTCCCCAAGCAGCCCCTCTCCATTTGGGTCTGGGGGCTTTCGTTGGGCCGGGAACCTGGGAGAATCCTGCAAGGTTGCAGTTCGCGGCCCGAGAAGCACTCTCCGGCCAACATGCACAACTGCAGCAACAGCTCCCAAAGCGAAGGAGCCAGGACCCAAAGACCTAGCTGGCCTGAAGGGCCCCCAGGGGGCCCCCAAGCAGCCCCTCTCCATTTGGGTCTGGGGGCTTTTGTTGGGCCGGGAACCTGGGAGATTCCTGCAAGGTTGCAGTTCGAGGCCGGAGAAGCACTCTCCGGCCAACATGCACAACTGCAGCAACAGCTCCCAAAGCGAAGGAGCCAGGACCCAAAGACCTAGCTGGCCTGAAGGGCCCCCAGGGGGCCCCCAAGCAGCCCCTCTCCATTTGGGTCTGGGGGCTTTCGTTGGGCCGGGAACCTGGGAGATTCCTGCAAGGTTGCAGTTCGCGGCCGTAGAAGCACTCTCCGGCCAACATGCCCAACTGCAGCAACAGCTCCCAAAGCGAAGGAGCCAGGACCCAAAGACCTAGCTGGCCTGAAGGGCCCCCAGGGGGCCCCCAAGCAGCCCCTCTCCATTTGGGTCTGGGGGCTTTTGTTGGGCCGGGAACCTGGGAGATTCCTGCAAGGTTGCAGTTCGAGGCCCGCGAAGCACTCTCCGGCCAACATGCCCAACTGCAGCAACAGCTCCCAAAGCGAAGGAGCCAGGACCCAAAGACCTAGCTGGCCTGAAGGGCCCCCAGGGGGCCCCCAAGCAGCCCCTCTCCATTTGGGTCTGGGGGCTTTCGTTGGGCCGGGAACCTGGGAGGTACCTGCAAGGTTGCAGTTCGCGGCCCGAGAAGCACTCTCCGGCCAACATGCCCAACTGCAGCAACAGCTCCCAAACCGAAGGAGCCAGGACCCAAAGACCTAGCTGGCCTGAAGGGCCCCCAGGGGGCCCCAAAGCAGCCCCTCTCAATTTGGGTCTGGGGGCTTTCGTTGGGCCGGGAACCTGGGAGAATCCTGCAAGGTTGCAGTTCGCGGCCCGAGAAGCACTCTCCGGCCAACATGCCCAACTGCAGCAACAGCTCCCAAAGCGAAGGAGCCAGGACCCAAAGACCTAGCTGGCCTGAAGGGCCCCCAGGGGGCCCCCAAGCAGCCCCTCTCCATTTGGGTCTGGGGGCTTTCGTTGGGCCGGGAACCTGGGAGATTCCTGCAAGGTTGCAGTTCGCGGCCCGAGAAGCACTCTCCGGCCAACATGCCCAACTGCAGCAACAGCTCCCAAAGCGAAGGAGCCAGGACCCAAAGACCTAGCTGGCCTGAAGGGCCCCCAGGGGGCCCCCAAGCAGCCCCTCTCAATTTGGGTCTGGGGGCTTTCTTTGGGCATGTATACCTGAGAGGTACCTGCAAGGTTACAGTTCGCGGCCCGAGAAGCACTCTCCGGCCAACATGCCCAACTGCAGCAACAGCTCCCAAAGCGAAGGAGCCAGGACCCAAAGACCTAGCTGGCCTGAAGGGCCCCCAGTGGTCCCCCAAGCAGCCCCTCTCCATTTGGGTCTGGGGGCTTTTGTTGGGCCGGGAACCTGGGAGATTCCTGCAAGGTTGCAGTTCGCGGCCCGAGAAGCACTCTCCGGCCAACATGCCCAACTGCAGCAACAGCTCCCAAACCGAAGGAGCCAGGACCCAAAGACCTAGCTGGCCTGAAGGGCCCCCAGGGGGCCCCCAAGCAGCCCCTCTCAATTTGGGTCTGGGGGCTTTCGTTGGGCATGGAACCTGGGAGATTCCTGCAATTTGCAGTTCGCGGCCCGAGAAGCACTCTCCGGCCAACATGCCCAACTGCAGCAACAGCTCCCAAAGCGAAGGAGCCAGGACCCCAAGACCTAGCTGGCCTGAAGGGCCCCCAGGGGGCCCCCAAGCAGCCCCTCTCCATTTGGGTCGGGGGGCTTTAGTTGGGCCGGGAACCTGAGAGGTACCTGCAAGGTTGCAGTTCGCGGCCGGACAAGCACTCTCCGGCCAACATGCCCAACTGCAGCAACAGCTCCCAAAGCGAAGGAGCCAGGACCCAAAGACCTAGCTGGCCTGAAGGGCCCCCAGGGGGCCCCCAAGCAGCCCCTCTCCATTTGGGTCTGGGGGCTTTTGTTGGGCCGGGAACCTGGGAGATTCCTGCAAGGTTGCAGTTCGAGGCCCGAGAAGCACTCTCCGGCCAACATGCCCAACTGCAGCAACAGCTCCCAAACCGAATGAGCCAGGACACAAAGACCTAGCTGGCCTGAAGGGCCCCCATGGGGCCCCCAAGGAGCTCCTCTCCATTTGGGTCTGGGGGCTTTAGTTGGGCCGGGAACCTGGGAGGTACCTGCAAGGTTGCAGTTCGCGGCCGGAGAAGCACTCTCCGGCCAACATGCCCAACTGCAGCAACAGCTCCCAAAGCGAAGGAGCCAGGACCCAAAGACCTAGCTGGCCTGAAGGGCCCCCAGGGGGCCCCCAAGCAGCCCCTCTCCATTTGGGTCTGGGGGCTTTCTTTAGGCTGAGAACCTGGGAGATACCAGCAAGGTTGCAGTTCGCGGCCCGAGAAGCACTCTCCGGCCAACATGCCCAATATCCAGCAACAGCTCCCAAAGCGAAGGAGCCAGGACCCAAAGACCTAGCTGGCCTGAAGGGCCCCCAGAAGGCCCCCAAGCAGCCCCTCTCCATTTGGGTCTGGTGGCTTTCGTTGGGCATGTATACCTGAGAGGTACCTGCAAGTTACAGTTCGCGGCCCGAGAAGCACTCTCCGGCCAACATGCCCAACTGCAGCAACAGCTCCCAAACCGAAGGAGCCAGGACCCAAAGACCTAGCTGGCCTGAAGGGCCCCCATGGGGCCCCCAAGGAGCTCCTCTCCATTTGGGTCTGGGGGCTTTAGTTGGGCCGGGAACCTGGGAGGTACCTGCAAGGTTGCAGTTCGCGGCCGGAGAAGCACTCTCCGGCCAACATGCCCAACTGCAGCAACAGCTCCCAAACCGAAGGAGCCAGGACCCAAAGACCTAGCTGGCCTGAAGGGCCCCCATGGGGCCCCCAAGGTGCTCGTCTCCATTTGGGTCTGGGGGCTTTAGTTGGGCCGGGAACCTGGGAGGTACCTGCAAGGTTGCAGTTCGCGGCCGGAGAAGCACTCTCCGGCCAACATGCCCAACTGCAGCAACAGCTCCCAAAGCGAAGGAGCCAGGACCCAAAGACCTAGCTGGCCTGAAGGGCCCCCAGGGGGCCCCCAAGCAGCCCCTCTCCATTTGGGTCTGGGGGCTTTCGTTGGGCATGTATACCTGAGAGGTACCTGCAAGGTTACAGTTCGCGGCCCGAGAAGCACTCTCCGGCCAACATGCCCAACTGCAGCAACAGCTCCCAAAGCGAAGGAGCCAGGACCCAAAGACCTAGCTGGCCTGAAGTGCCCCCAGGGGGTCCCCAAGCAGCCCCTCTCCATTTGGGTCTGGGGGATTTCGTTGGGCCGGGAACCTGGGATGTACCTGCCAGGTTGCAGTTCGCGGCCCGAGAAGCACTCTCCGGCCAACATGCCCAACTGCAGCAACAGCTCCCAAACCGAAGGAGCCAGGACCCAAAGACCTAGCTGGCCTGAAGGGCCCCCAGGGGGCCCCCAAGCAGCCCCTCTCAATTTGGGTCTGGGGGCTTTCGTTGGGCCGGGAACCTGGGAGATTCCTGCAAGGTTGCAGTTCGCGGCCGGAGAAGCACTCTCCGGCCAACATGCCCAACTGCAGCAACAGCTCCCAAAGCGAAGGAGCCAGGACCCAAAGACCTAGCTGGCCTGAAGGGCCCCCAGGGGGCCCCCAAGCAGCCCCTCTCCATTTGGGTCTGGGGGCTTTCTTTAGGCTGATAACCTGGGAGATACCAGCAAGGTTGCAGTTCGCGGCCCGAGAAGCACTCTCCGGCCAACATGCCCAATATCCAGCAACAGCTCCCAAAGCGAAGGAGCCAGGACCCAAAGACCTAGCTGGCCTGAAGGGCCCCCAGAAGGCCCCCAAGCAGCCCCTCTCCATTTGGGTCTGGTGGCTTTCGTTGGGCATGTATACCTGAGAGGTACCTGCAAGTTACAGTTCGCGGCCCGAGAAGCACTCTCCGGCCAACATGCCCAACTGCAGCAACAGCTCCCAAACCGAAGGAGCCAGGACCCAAAGACCTAGCTGGCCTGAAGGGCCCCCATGGGGCCCCCAAGGAGCTCCTCTCCATTTGGGTCTGGGGGCTTTAGTTGGGCCGGGAACCTGAGAGGTACCTGCAAGGTTGCAGTTCGCGGCCGGAGAAGCACTCTCCGGCCAACATGCCCAACTGCAGCAACAGCTCCCAAAGCGAAGGAGCCAGGACCCAAAGACCTAGCTGGCCTGAAGGGCCCCCAGGGGGCCCCCAAGCAGCCCCTCTCCATTTGGGTCTGGGGGCTTTTGTTGGGCCGGGAACCTGGGAGATTCCTGCAAGGTTGCAGTTCGAGGCCCGAGAAGCACTCTCCGGCCAACATGCCCAACTGCAGCAACAGCTCCCAAACCGAAGGAGCCAGGACCCAAAGACCTAGCTGGCCTGAAGGGCCCCCAGGGGGCCCCCAAGCAGCCCCTCTCCATTTGGGTCTGGGGGCTTTCGTTGGGCATGTATACCTGAGAGGTACCTGCAAGGTTACAGTTCGCGGCCCGAGAAGCACTCTCCGGCCAACATGCTCAACTGCAGCAACAGCTCCTAAACCGAAGGAGCCAGGACCCAAAGACCTAGCTGGCCTGAAGTGCCCCCAGGGGGCCCCCAAGCAGCCCCTCTCCATTTGGGTCTGGGGGCTTTCGTTGGGCGGGGAACCTGGGAGATTCATGCAAGGTTGCAGTTCGCGGCCCGAGAAGCACTCTCCGGCCAACATGCACAACTGCAGCAACAGCTCCCAAACCGAAGGAGCCAGGACCCAAAGACCTAGCTGGCCTGAAGGGCCCCCAGGGGGCCCCCAAGCAGCCCCTCTCAATTTGGGTCTGGGGGCTTTAGTTGGGCCGGGAACCTGGGAGATTCTTGCAAGGTTGCAGTTCGCGGCCGGAGAAGCACTCTCCGGCCAACATGCCCAACTGCAGCAACAGCTCCCAAAGCGAAGGAGCCAGGACCCAAAGACCTAGCTGGCCTGAAGGGCCCCCAGGGGGCCCCCAAGCAGCCCCTCTCCATTTGGGTCTGGGGGCTTTCTTTAGGCTGAGAACCTGGGAGATACCAGCAAGGTTGCAGTTCGCGGACCGAGAAGCACTCTCCGGCCAACATGCCCAATATCCAGCAACAGCTCCCAAAGCGAAGGAGCCAGGACCCAAAGACCTAGCTGGCCTGAAGGGCCCCCAGAAGGCCACCAAGCAGCCCCTCTCCATTTGGGTCTGGTGGCTTTCGTTGGGCATGTATACCTGAGAGGTACCTGCAAGTTACAGTTCGAGGCCCGAGAAGCACTCTCCGGCCAACATGCCCAACTGCAGCAACAGCTCCCAAACCGAAGGAGCCAGGACCCAAAGACCTAGCTGGCCTGAAGGGCCCCCAGGGGGCCCCCAAGGAGCTCCTCTCCATTTGGGTCTGGGGGCTTTAGTTGGGCCGGGAACCTGAGAGGTACCTGCAAGGTTGCAGTTCGCGGTCGGAGAAGCACTCTCCGGCCAACATGCCCAACTGCAGCAACAGCTCCCAAAGCGAAGGAGCCAGGACCCAAAGACCTAGCTGGCCTGAAGGGCCCCCAGGGGGCCCCCAAGCAGCCCCTCTCCATTTGGGTCTGGGGGCTTTTGTTGGGCCGGGAACCTGGGAGATTCCTGCAAGGTTGCAGTTCGCAGCCCGAGAAGCACTCTCCGGCCAACATGCCCAACTGCAGCAACAGCTCCCAAACCGAATGAGCCAGGACACAAAGACCTAGCTGGCCTGAAGGGCCCCCAGGGGGCCCCCAAGCAGCCCCTCTCCATTTGGGTCTGGGGGCTTTCGTTGGGCATGTATACCTGAGAGGTACCTGCAAGGTTACAGTTCGCGGCCCGAGAAGCACTCTCCGGCCAACATGCTCAACTGCAGCAACAGCTCCTAAACCGAAGGAGCCAGGACCCAAAGACCTAGCTGGCCTGAAGTGCCCCCAGGGGGTCCCCAAGCAGCCCCTCTCCATTTGGGTCTGGAGGCTTTCGTTGGGCGGGGAACCTGGGAGATTCATGCAAGGTTGCAGTTCGCGGCCCGAGAAGCACTCTCCGGCCAACATGCACAACTGCAGCAACAGCTCCCAAACCGAAGGAGCCAGGACCCAAAGACCTAGCTGGCCTGAAGGGCCCCCAGGGGGCCCCCAAGCAGTCCCTCTCAATTTGGGTCTGGGGGCTTTAGTTGGGCCGGGAACCTGGGAGAATCCTGCAAGGTTGCAGTTCGTGGCCGGAGAAGCACTCTCCGGCCAACATGCCCAACTGCAGCAACAGCTCCCAAACCGAAGGAGCCAGGACCCAAAGACCTAGCTGGCCTGAAGGGCCCCCAGGGGGCCCCCAAGCAGCCCCTCTCCATTTGGGTCTGGGGGCTTTCTTTAGGCTGAGAACCTGGGAGATACCAGCAAGGTTGCAGTTCGTGGACCGAGAAGCACTCTCCGGCCAACATGCCCAATATCCAGCAACAGCTCCCAAAGCGAAGGAGCCAGGACCCAAAGACCTAGCTGGCCTGAAGGGCCCCCAGAAGGCCACCAAGCAGCCCCTCTCCATTTGGGTCTGGGGGCTTTAGTTGGGCCGGGAACCTGGGAGGTACCTGCAAGGTTGCAGTTCGCGGCCCGAGAAGCACTCTCCGGCCAACATGCCCAACTGCAGCAACAGCTCCCAAAGCGAAGGAGCCAGGACCCAAAGACCTAGCTGGCCTGAAGTGCCCCCAGGGGGCCCCCAAGCAGCCCCTCTCCATTTGGGTCTGGGGGCTTACGTTGGGCCGGGAACCTGGGAGAATCCTGCAAGGTTGCAGATCGCGGCCCGAGAAGCACTCTCCGGCCAACATGCCCAACTGCAGCAACAGCTCCCAAAGCGAAGGAGCCAGGACCCAAAGACCTAGCTGGCCTGAAGGGCCCCCAGGGGGCCCCCAAGCAGCCCCTCTCAATTTGGGTCTGGGGGCTTTCGTTGGGCATGTATACCTGAGAGGTACCTGCAAGGTTACAGTTCGCGACCCGAGAAGCACTCTCCGGCCAACATGCCCAACTGCAGCAACAGCTCCCAAACCGAAGGAGCCAGGACCCAAAGACCTAGCTGGCCTGAAGGGCCCCCAGGGGGTCCCCAAGCAGCCCCTCTCCATTTGGGTCTGGGGGCTTTCGTTGGGCAGGGAACCTGGGAGATTCATGCAAGGTTGCAGTTCGCGGCCCGAGAAGCACTCTCCGGCCAACATGCACAACTGCAGCAACAGCTCCCAAAGCGAAGGAGCCAGGACCCAAAGACCTAGCTGGCCTGAAGGGCCCCCAGGGGGCCCCCAAGCAGCCCCTCTCAATTTGGGTCTGGGGGCTTTCGTTGGGCGGGGAACCTGGGAGATTCCTGCAAGGTTGCAGTTCGCGGCCCGAGAAGCACTCTCCGGCCAACATGCACAACTGCAGCAACAGCTCCCAAACCGAAGGAGCCAGGACCCAAAGACCTAGCTGGCCTGAAGGGCCCCCAGGGGGTCCCCAAGCAGCCCCTCTCCATTTGGGTCTGGGGGCTTTCGTTGGGCATGTATACCTGAGAGGTACCTGCAAGGTTGCAGTTCGCGGCCCGTGAAGCACTCTCCGGCCAACATGCCCAACTGCAGCAACAGCTCCCAAACCGAAGGAGCCAGGACCCCAAGACCTAGCTGGCCTGAAGGGCCTCCAGGGGACCCCCAAGGAGCTCCTCTCCATTTGGGTCGGGGGGCTTTAGTTGGGCCGGGAACCTGAGAGGTACCTGCAAGGTTGCAGTTCGCGGCCCGAGAAGCACTCTCCGGCCAACATGCCCAACTGCAGCAACAGCTCCCAAACCGAAGGAGCCAGGACCCAAAGACCTAGCTGGCCTGAAGGGCCCCCAGGGGTCCCCCAAGCAGCCCCTCTCAATTTGGGTCTGGGGGCTTTCGTTGGGCCGGGAACCTGGGAGATTCCTGCAAGGTTGCAGTTCGAGGCCCGAGAAGCACTCTCCGGCCAACATGCCCAACTGCAGCAACAGCTCCCAAACCGAATGAGCCAGGACCCAAAGACATAGCTGGCCTGAAGGGCCCCCAGAAGGCCCCCAAGCAGCCCCTCTCCATTTGGGTCTGGGGGCTTTAGTTGGGCCGGGAACCTGGGAGAATCATGCAAGGTTGCAGTTCGCGGCCGGAGAAGCACTCTCCGGCCAACATGCCCAACTGCAGCAACAGCTCCCAAAGCGAAGGAGCCAGGACCCAAAGACCTAGCTGGCCTGAAGTGCCCCCAGGGGGTCCCCAAGCAGCCCCTCTCCATTTGGGTCTGGGGGCTTTCGTTGGGCCGGGAACCTGGGAGAATCCTGCAAGGTTGCAGTTCGCGGCCCGAGAAGCACTCTCCGGCCAACATGCACAACTGCAGCAACAGCTCCCAAAGCGAAGGAGCCAGGACCCAAAGACCTAGCTGGCCTGAAGGGCCCCCAGGGGGCCCCCAAGCAGCCCCTCTCCATTTGGGTCTGGGGGCTTTTGTTGGGCCGGGAACCTGGGAGATTCCTGCAAGGTTGCAGTTCGAGGCCGGAGAAGCACTCTCCGGCCAACATGCACAACTGCAGCAACAGCTCCCAAAGCGAAGGAGCCAGGACCCAAAGACCTAGCTGGCCTGAAGGGCCCCCAGGGGGCCCCCAAGCAGCCCCTCTCCATTTGGGTCTGGGGGCTTTCGTTGGGCCGGGAACCTGGGAGATTCCTGCAAGGTTGCAGTTCGCGGCCGTAGAAGCACTCTCCGGCCAACATGCCCAACTGCAGCAACAGCTCCCAAAGCGAAGGAGCCAGGACCCAAAGACCTAGCTGGCCTGAAGGGCCCCCAGGGGGCCCCCAAGCAGCCCCTCTCCATTTGGGTCTGGGGGCTTTTGTTGGGCCGGGAACCTGGGAGATTCCTGCAAGGTTGCAGTTCGAGGCCCGCGAAGCACTCTCCGGCCAACATGCCCAACTGCAGCAACAGCTCCCAAAGCGAAGGAGCCAGGACCCAAAGACCTAGCTGGCCTGAAGGGCCCCCAGGGGGCCCCCAAGCAGCCCCTCTCCATTTGGGTCTGGGGGCTTTCGTTGGGCCGGGAACCTGGGAGGTACCTGCAAGGTTGCAGTTCGCGGCCCGAGAAGCACTCTCCGGCCAACATGCCCAACTGCAGCAACAGCTCCCAAACCGAAGGAGCCAGGACCCAAAGACCTAGCTGGCCTGAAGGGCCCCCAGGGGGCCCCAAAGCAGCCCCTCTCAATTTGGGTCTGGGGGCTTTCGTTGGGCCGGGAACCTGGGAGAATCCTGCAAGGTTGCAGTTCGCGGCCCGAGAAGCACTCTCCGGCCAACATGCCCAACTGCAGCAACAGCTCCCAAAGCGAAGGAGCCAGGACCCAAAGACCTAGCTGGCCTGAAGGGCCCCCAGGGGGCCCCCAAGCAGCCCCTCTCCATTTGGGTCTGGGGGCTTTCGTTGGGCCGGGAACCTGGGAGATTCCTGCAAGGTTGCAGTTCGCGGCCCGAGAAGCACTCTCCGGCCAACATGCCCAACTGCAGCAACAGCTCCCAAACCGAAGGAGCCAGGACCCAAAGACCTAGCTGGCCTGAAGGGCCCCCAGGGGGCCCCCAAGCAGCCCCTCTCAATTTGGGTCTGGGGGCTTTCTTTGGGCATGTATACCTGAGAGGTACCTGCAAGGTTACAGTTCGCGGCCCGAGAAGCACTCTCCGGCCAACATGCCCAACTGCAGCAACAGCTCCCAAAGCGAAGGAGCCAGGACCCAAAGACCTAGCTGGCCTGAAGGGCCCCCAGTGGTCCCCCAAGCAGCCCCTCTCCATTTGGGTCTGGGGGCTTTTGTTGGGCCGGGAACCTGGGAGATTCCTGCAAGGTTGCAGTTCGCGGCCCGAGAAGCACTCTCCGGCCAACATGCCCAACTGCAGCAACAGCTCCCAAACCGAAGGAGCCAGGACCCAAAGACCTAGCTGGCCTGAAGGGCCCCCAGGGGGCCCCCAAGCAGCCCCTCTCAATTTGGGTCTGGGGGCTTTCGTTGGGCATGGAACCTGGGAGATTCCTGCAAGGTTGCAGTTCGCGGCCCGAGAAGCACTCTCCGGCCAACATGCCCAACTGCAGCAACAGCTCCCAAAGCGAAGGAGCCAGGACCCAAAGACCTAGCTGGCCTGAAGGGCCCCCAGGGGGCCCCCAAGCAGCCCCTCTCCATTTGGGTCGGGGGGCTTTAGTTGGGCCGGGAACCTGAGAGGTACCTGCAAGGTTGCAGTTCGCGGCCGGACAAGCACTCTCCGGCCAACATGCCCAACTGCAGCAACAGCTCCCAAAGCGAAGGAGCCAGGACCCAAAGACCTAGCTGGCCTGAAGGGCCCCCAGGGGGCCCCCAAGCAGCCCCTCTCCATTTGGGTCTGGGGGCTTTTGTTGGGCCGGGAACCTGGGAGATTCCTGCAAGGTTGCAGTTCGAGGCCCGAGAAGCACTCTCCGGCCAACATGCCCAACTGCAGCAACAGCTCCCAAACCGAATGAGCCAGGACACAAAGACCTAGCTGGCCTGAAGGGCCCCCATGGGGCCCCCAAGGAGCTCCTCTCCATTTGGGTCTGGGGGCTTTAGTTGGGCCGGGAACCTGGGAGGTACCTGCAAGGTTGCAGTTCGCGGCCGGAGAAGCACTCTCCGGCCAACATGCCCAACTGCAGCAACAGCTCCCAAAGCGAAGGAGCCAGGACCCAAAGACCTAGCTGGCCTGAAGGGCCCCCAGGGGGCCCCCAAGCAGCCCCTCTCCATTTGGGTCTGGGGGCTTTCTTTAGGCTGAGAACCTGGGAGATACCAGCAAGGTTGCAGTTCGCGGCCCGAGAAGCACTCTCCGGCCAACATGCCCAATATCCAGCAACAGCTCCCAAAGCGAAGGAGCCAGGACCCAAAGACCTAGCTGGCCTGAAGGGCCCCCAGAAGGCCCCCAAGCAGCCCCTCTCCATTTGGGTCTGGTGGCTTTCGTTGGGCATGTATACCTGAGAGGTACCTGCAAGTTACAGTTCGCGGCCCGAGAAGCACTCTCCGGCCAACATGCCCAACTGCAGCAACAGCTCCCAAACCGAAGGAGCCAGGACCCAAAGACCTAGCTGGCCTGAAGGGCCCCCAGGGGGCCCCCAAGGAGCTCCTCTCCATTTGGGTCTGGGGGCTTTAGTTGGGCCGGGAACCTGGGAGGTACCTGCAAGGTTGCAGTTCGCGGCCGGAGAAGCACTCTCCGGCCAACATGCCCAACTGCAGCAACAGCTCCCAAAGCGAAGGAGCCAGGACCCAAAGACCTAGCTGGCCTGAAGGGCCCCCAGGGGGCCCCCAAGCAGCCCCTCTCCATTTGGGTCTGGGGGCTTTTGTTGGGCCGGGAACCTGGGAGATTCCTGCAAGGTTGCAGTTCGAGGCCCGAGAAGCACTCTCCGGCCAACATGCCCAACTGCAGCAACAGCTCCCAAACCGAAGGAGCCAGGACCCAAAGACCTAGCTGGCCTGAAGGGCCCCCAGGGGGCCCCCAAGCAGCCCCTCTCCATTTGGGTCTGGGGGCTTTCGTTGGGCATGTATACCTGAGAGGTACCTGCAAGGTTACAGTTCGCGGCCCGAGAAGCACTCTCCGGCCAACATGCTCAACTGCAGCAACAGCTCCCAAACCGAAGGAGCCAGGACCCAAAGACCTAGCTGGCCTGAAGTGCCCCCAGGGGGTCCCCAAGCAGCCCCTCTCCATTTGGGTCTGGGGGCTTTCGTTGGGCGGGGAACCTGGGAGATTCATGCAAGGTTGCAGTTCGCGGCCCGAGAAGCACTCTCCGGCCAACATGCACAACTGCAGCAACAGCTCCCAAACCGAAGGAGCCAGGACCCAAAGACCTAGCTGGCCTGAAGGGCCCCCAGGGGGCCCCCAAGCAGACCCTCTCCATTTGGGTCTGGGGGCTTTTGTTGGGCCGGGAACCTGGGAGATTCCTGCAAGGATGCAGTTCGAGACCCGAGAAGCACTCTCCGGCCAACATGCCCAACTGCAGCAACAGCTCCCAAACCGAATGAGCCAGGACCCAAAGACCTAGCTGGCCTGAAGGGCCCCCAGGGGGCCCCCAAGCAGCCCCTCTCCATTTGGGTCTGGGGGCTTTCGTTGGGCATGTATACCTGAGAGGTACCTGCAAGGTTACAGTTCGCGGCCCGAGAAGCACTCTCCGGCCAACATGCTCAACTGCAGCAACAGCTCCCAAACCGAAGGAGCCAGGACCCAAAGACCTAGCTGGCCTGAAGTGCCCCCAGGGGGTCCCCAAGCAGCCCCTCTCCATTTGGGTCTGGGGGCTTTCGTTGGGCGGGGAACCTGGGAGATTCATGCAAGGTTGCAGTTCGCGGCCCGAGAAGCACTCTCCGGCCAACATGCCCAACTGCAGCAACAGCTCCCAAACCGAAGGAGCCAGGACCCAAAGACCTAGCTGGCCTGAAGGGCCCCCAGGGGGCCCCCAAGCAGCCCCTCTCAATTTGGGTCTGGGGGCTTTAGTTGGGCCGGGAACCTGGGAGATTCTTGCAAAGTTGCAGTTCGCGGCCGGAGAAGCACTCTCCGGCCAACATGCCCAACTGCAGCAACAGCTCCCAAAGCGAAGGAGCCAGGACCCAAAGACCTAGCTGGCCTGAAGGGCCCCCAGGGGGCCCCCAAGCAGCCCCTCTCCATTTGGGTCTGGGGGCTTTCTTTAGGCTGAGAACCTGGGAGATACCAGCAAGGTTGCAGTTCGCGGACCGAGAAGCACTCTCCGGCCAACATGCCCAATATCCAGCAACAGCTCCCAAAGCGAAGGAGCCAGGACCCAAAGACCTAGCTGGCCTGAAGGGCCCCCAGAAGGCCACCAAGCAGCCCCTCTCAATTTGGGTCTGGTGGCTTTCGTTGGGCATGTATACCTGAGAGGTACCTGCAAGTTACAGTTCGAGGCCCGAGAAGCACTCTCCGGCCAACATGCCCAACTGCAGCAACAGCTCCCAAACCGAAGGAGCCAGGACCCAAAGACCTAGCTGGCCTGAAGGGCCCCCAGGGGGCCCCCAAGGAGCTCCTCTCCATTTGGGTCTGGGGGCTTTAGTTGGGCCGGGAACCTGAGAGGTACCTGCAAGGTTGCAGTTCGCGGCCGGAGAAGCACTCTCCGGCCAACATGCCCAACTGCAGCAACAGCTCCCAAACCGAAGGAGCCAGGACCCAAAGACCTAGCTGGCCTGAAGGGCCCCCAGGGGGCCCCCAAGCAGCCCCTCTCCATTTGGGTCTGGGGGCTTTTGTTGGGCCGGGAACCTGGGAGATTCCTGCAAGGTTGCAGTTCGCAGCCCGAGAAGCACTCTCCGGCCAACATGCCCAACTGCAGCAACAGCTCCCAAACCGAATGAGCCAGGACACAAAGACCTAGCTGGCCTGAAGGGCCCCCAGGGGGCCCCCAAGCAGCCCCTCTCCATTTAGGTCTGGGGGCTTTCGTTGGGCATGTATACCTGAGAGGTACCTGCAAGGTTACAGTTCGCGGCCCGAGAAGCGTTCTCCGGCCAACATGCTCAACTGCAGCAACAGCTCCCAAACCGAAGGAGCCAGGACCCAAAGACCTAGCTGGCCTGAAGTGCCCCCAGGGGGTCCCCAAGCAGCCCCTCTCCATTTGGGTCTGGGGGCTTTCGTTGGGCGGGGAACCTGGGAGATTCATGCAAGGTTGCAGTTCGCGGCCCGAGAAGCACTCTCCGGCCAACATGCACAACTGCAGCAACAGCTCCCAAACCGAAGGAGCCAGGACCCAAAGACCTAGCTGGCCTGAAGGGCCCCCAGGGGGCCCCCAAGCAGCCCCTCTCAATTTGGGTCTGGGGGCTTTAGTTGGGCCGGGAACCTGGGAGAATCCTGCAAGGTTGCAGTTCGTGGCCGGAGAAGCACTCTCCGGCCAACATGCCCAACTGCAGCAACAGCTCCCAAAGCGAAGGAGCCAGGACCCAAAGACCTAGCTGGCCTGAAGGGCCCCCAGGGGGCCCCCAAGCAGCCCCTCTCCATTTGGGTCTGGGGGCTTTCTTTAGGCTGAGAACCTGGGAGATACCAGCAAGGTTGCAGTTCGCGGACCGAGAAGCACTCTCCGGCCAACATGCCCAATATCCAGCAACAGCTCCCAAAGCGAAGGAGCCAGGACCCAAAGACCTAGCTGGCCTGAAGGGCCCCCAGAAGGCCACCAAGCAGCCCCTCTCCATTTGGGTCTGGGGGCTTTAGTTGGGCCGGGAACCTGGGAGATTCCTGCAAGGTTGCAGTTCGCGGCCCGAGAAGCACTCTCCGGCCAACATGCCCAACTGCAGCAACAGCTCCCAAAGTGAAGGAGCCAGGACCCAAAGACCTAGCTGGCCTGAAGTGCCCCCAGGGGGCCCCCAAGCAGCCCCTCTCCATTTGGGTCTGGGGGCTTACGTTGGGCCGGGAACCTGGGAGAATCCTGCAAGGTTGCAGTTCGCGGCCCGAGAAGCACTCTCCGGCCAACATGCCCAACTGCAGCAACAGCTCCCAAAGCGAAGGAGCCAGGACCCAAAGACCTAGCTGGCCTGAAGGGCCCCCAGGGGGCCCCCAAGCAGCCCCTCTCAATTTGGGTCTGGGGGCTTTCGTTGGGCATGTATACCTGAGAGGTACCTGCAAGGTTACAGTTCGCGACCCGAGAAGCACTCTCCGGCCAACATGCCCAACTGCAGCAACAGCTCCCAAACCGAAGGAGCCAGGACCCAAAGACCTAGCTGGCCTGAAGGGCCCCCAGGGGGTCCCCAAGCAGCCCCTCTCCATTTGGGTCTGGGGGCTTTCGTTGGGCAGGGAACCTGGGAGATTCATGCAAGGTTGCAGTTCGCGGCCCGAGAAGCACTCTCCGGCCAACATGCACAACTGCAGCAACAGCTCCCAAAGCGAAGGAGCCAGGACCCAAAGACCTAGCTGGCCTGAAGGGCCCCCAGGGGGCCCCCAAGCAGCCCCTCTCAATTTGGGTCTGGGGGCTTTCGTTGGGCATGGAACCTGGGAGATTCCTGCAAGGTTGCAGTTCGCGGCCCGAGAAGCACTCTCCGGCCAACATGCCCAACTGCAGCAACAGCTCCCAAACCGAAGGAGCCAGGACCCAAAGACCTAGCTGGCCTGAAGTGCCCCCAGGGGGTCCCCAAGCAGCCCCTCTCCATTTGGGTCTGGGGGCTTTCGTTGGGCGGGGAACCTGGGAGATTCATGCAAGGTTGCAGTTCGCGGCCCGAGAAGCACTCTCCGGCCAACATGCACAACTGCAGCAACAGCTCCCAAACCGAAGGAGCCAGGACCCAAAGACCTAGCTGGCCTGAAGGGCCCCCAGGGGGCCCGCAAGCAGTCCCTCTCAATTTGGGTCTGGGGGCTTTAGTTGGGCCGGGAACCTGGGAGAATCCTGCAAGGTTGCAGTTCGTGGCCGGAGAAGCACTCTCCGGCCAACATGCCCAACTGCAGCAACAGCTCCCAAAGCGAAGGAGCCAGGACCCAAAGACCTAGCTGGCCTGAAGGGCCCCCAGGGGGTCCCCAAGCAGCCCCTCTCCATTTGGGTCTGGGGGCTTTCTTTAGGCTGAGAACCTGGGAGATACCAGCAAGGTTGCAGTTCGCGGACCGAGAAGCACTCTCCGGCCAACATGCCAAATATCCAGCAACAGCTCCCAAAGCGAAGGAGCCAGGACCCAAAGACCTAGCTGGCCTGAAGGGCCCCCAGGGGGCCCCCAAGCAGCCCCTCTCAATTTGGGTCTGGGGGCTTTCGTTGGGCATGTATACCTGAGAGGTACCTGCAAGGTTACAGTTCGCGACCCGAGAAGCACTCTCCGGCCAACATGCCCAACTGCAGCAACAGCTCCCAAACCGAAGGAGCCAGGACCCAAAGACCTAGCTGGCCTGAAGGGCCCCCAGGGGGTCCCCAAGCAGCCCCTCTCCATTTGGGTCTGGGGGCTTTCGTTGGGCAGGGAACCTGGGAGATTCATGCAAGGTTGCAGTTCGCGGCCCGAGAAGCACTCTCCGGCCAACATGCCCAACTGCAGCAACAGCTCCCAAACCGAAGGAGCCAGGACCCAAAGACCTAGCTGGCCTGAAGGGCCCCCAGGGGGCCCCCAAGCAGCCCCTCTCAATTTGGGTCTGGGGGCTTTCGTTGGGCATGGAACCTGGGAGATTCCTGCAAGGTTGCAGTTCGCGGCCCGAGAAGCACTCTCCGGCCAACATGCCCAACTGCAGCAACAGCTCCCAAACCGAAGGAGCCAGGACCCAAAGACCTAGCTGGCCTGAAGGGCCCCCAGGGGGCCCCCAAGCAGACCCTCTCCATTTGGGTCTGAGTGCTTTTGTTGGGCCGGGAACCTGGGAGATTCCTGCAAGGTTGCAGTTCGAGGCCCGAGAAGCACTCTCCGGCCAACATGCCCAACTGCAGCAACAGCTCCCAAACCGAAGGAGCCAGGACCCAAAGACCTAGCTGGCCTGAAGGGCCCCCAAGGGGCCCCCAAGCAGCCCCTCTCAATTTGGGTCTGGGGGCTTTCGTTGGGCCGGGAACCTGGGAGATTCCTGCAAGGTTGCAGTTCGAGGCCCGAGAAGCACTCTCCGGCCAACATGCCCAACTGCAGCAACAGCTCCCAAACCGAATGAGCCAGGACCCAAAGACCTAGCTGGCCTGAAGGGCCCCCAGGGGGCCCCCAAGCAGCCCCTCTCCATTTGGGTCTGGGGGCTTTCGTTGGGCATGTATACCTGAGAGGTACCTGCAAGGTTACAGTTCGCGGCCCGAGAAGCACTCTCCGGCCAACATGCCCAACTGCAGCAACAGCTCCCAAAGCGAAGGAGCCAGGACCCAAAGACCTAGCTGGCCTGAAGTGCCCCCAAGGGGCCCCCAAGCAGCCCCTCTCAATTTGGGTCTGGGGGCTTTCGTTGGGCCGGGAACCTGGGAGGTACCTGCAAGGTTGCAGTTGGCGGCCCGAGAAGCACTCTCCGGCCAACATGCCCAACTGCAGCAACAGCTCCCAAACCGAAGGAGCCAGGACCCAAAGACCTAGCTGGCCTGAAGGGCCCCCAGGGGGCCCCCAAGCAGCCCCTCTCCATTTGGGTCTGGGGGCTTTAGTTGGGCCGGGAACCTGGGAGGTACCTGCAAGGTTGCAGTTCGCGGCCCGAGAAGCACTCTCCGGCCAACATGCCCAACTGCAGCAACAGCTCCCAAACCGAAGGAGCCAGGACCCAAAGACCTAGCTGGCCTGAAGGGCCCCCAGGGGGGCCCCAAGCAGCCCCTCTCAATTTGGGTCTGGGGTCTTTCGTTGGGCCGGGAACCTGGGAGAATCCTGCAAGGTTGCAGTTCGCGTCCCGAGAAGCACTCTCCGGCCAACATGCACAACTGCAGCAACAGCTCCCAAACCGAAGGAGCCAGGACCCAAAGACCTAGCTGGCCTGAAGGGCCCCCAGGGGGCCCCCAAGCAGCCCCTCTCCATTTGGGTCTGGGGGCTTTCGTTGGGCCGGGAACCTGGGAGAATCCTGCAAGGTTGCAGTTCGCGGCCCGAGAAGCACTCTCCGGCCAACATGTCCAACGTCCAGCAACAGCTCCCAAAGCGAAGGAGCCAGGACCCAAAGACCTAGCTGGCCTGAAGGGCCCCCAGGGGGCCCCCAAGCAGCTTCTCTCAATTTGGGTCTGGGGGCTTTCGTTGGGCATGGAACCTGGGAGGTACCTGCCAGGTTGCAGTTGGCGGCCCGAGAAGCACTCTCCGGCCAACATGCCCAACTGCAGCAACAGCTCCCAAACCGAAGGAGCCAGGACCCAAAGACCTAGCTGGCCTGAAGGGCCCCCAGGGGGCCCCCAAGCAGCCCCTCTCAATTTGGGTCTGGGGGCTTTCGTTGGGCCGGGAACCTGGGAGAATCCTGCAAGGTTGCAGTTCGCGGCCCGAGAAGCACTCTCCGGCCAACATGCCCAACTGCAGCAACAGCTCCCAAACCGAAGGAGCCAGGACACAAAGACCTAGCTGGCCTGAAGGGCCCCCAGGGGACCCCCAAGCAGCCCCTCTCAATTTGGGTCTGGGGGCTTTCGTTGGGCCGGGAACCTGAGAGGTACCTGCAAGGTTGCAGTTCGCAGCCCGAGAAGCACTCTCCGGCCAACATGCCCAACTGCAGCAACAGCTCCCAAACCGAAGGAGCCAGGACCCAAAGACCTAGCTGGCCTGAAGGGCCCCAAGGGGGGACCCAAGGAGCTCCTCTCCATTTGGGTCTGGGGGCTTTCGTTGGGCCGGGAACCTGGGAGGTACCTGCAAGGTTGCAGTTCGCGGCCCGAGAAGCATTCTCCGGCCAACATGCCCAACTGCAGCAACAGCTCCCAAACCGAAGGAGCCAGGACCCAAAGACCTAGCTGGCCTGAAGGGCCCCCAGGGGGCCCCCAAGCAGCCCCTCTCCATTTGGGTCTGGGGGCTTTTGTTGGGCCGGGAACCTGGGAGATTCCTGCAAGGTTGCAGTTCGAGGCCCGAGAAGCACTCTCCGGCCAACATGCCCAACTGCAGCAACAGCTCCCAAACCGAAGGAGCCAGGACACAAAGACCTAGCTGGCCTGAAGGGCCCCCAGGGGGCCCCCAAGCAGCCCCTCTCCATTTGGGTCTGGGGGCTTTCGTTGGGCATGTATACCTGAGAGGTACCTGCAAGGTTACAGTTCGCGGCCCGAGAAGCACTCTCCGGCCAACATGCCCAACTGCAGCAACAGCTCCCAAAGCGAAGGAGCCAGGACCCAAAGACCTAGCTGGCCTGAAGAGTCCCCAGGGGGCCCCCAAGCAGCCCCTCTCCATTTGGGTCTGGGGGCTTTCGTTGGGCCGGGAACCTGGGAGAATCCTGCAAGGTTGCAGTTCGCGGCCCGAGAAGCACTCTCCGGCCAACATGCCCAACTGCAGCAACAGCTCCCAAAGCGAAGGAGCCAGGACCCAAAGACCTAGCTGGCCTGAAGGGCCCCCAGGGGGCCCCCAAACAGCCCCTCTCAATTTGGGTCTGGGGGCTTTCATTGGGCATGGAACCTGGGAGATTCCTGCAAGGTTGCAGTTCGCGGCCCGAGAAGCACTCTCCGGCCAACATGCCCAACTGCAGCAACAGCTCCCAAACCGAAGGAGCCAGGACCCAAAGACCTAGCTGGCCTGAAGGGCCCCCATGGGGCCCCCAAGGAGCTCCTCTCCATTTGGGTCTGGGGGCTTTAGTTGGGCCGGGAACCTGGGAGGTACCTGCAAGGTTGCAGTTCGCGGCCGGAGAAGCACTCTCCGGCCAACATGCCCAACTGCACCAACAGCTCCCAAAGCGAAGGAGCCAGGACCCAAAGACCTAGCTGGCCTGAAGGGCCCCCAGGGGGCCCCCAAGCAGCCCCTCTCAATTTGGGTCTGGGGGCTTTCGTTGGGCCGGGAACCTGGGAGGTACCTGCAAGGTTGCAGTTCGCGGCCGGAGAAGCACTCTCCGGCCAACATGCCCAACTGCAGCAACAGCTCCCAAACCGAAGGAGCCAGGACCCAAAGACCTAGCTGGCCTGAAGGGCCCCCAGGGGGCCCCCAAGCAGCCCCTCTCAATTTGGGTCTGGGGGCTTTCGTTGGCCATGGAACCTGTTATTTTCCTGCAAGGTTGCAGTTCGCGGCCCGAGAAGCACTCTCCGGCCAACATGCCCAACTGCAGCAACAGCTCCCAAACCGAAGGAGCCAGGACCCAAAGACCTAGCTGGCCTGAAGGGCCCCCATGGGGCCCCCAAGGAGCTCCTCTCCATTTGGGTCTGGGGGCTTTAGTTGGGCCGGGAACCTGGGAGGTACCTGCAAGGTTGCAGTTCGCGGCCGGAGAAGCACTCTCCGGCCAACATGCCCAACTGCAGCAACAGCTCCCAAACCGAAGGAGCCAGGACCCAAAGACCTAGCTGGCCTGAAGGGCCCCCAGGGGGCCCCCAAGCAGCCCCTCTCCATTTGGGTCTGGGGGCTTTTGTTGGGCCGGGAACCTGGGAGATTCCTGCAAGGTTGCAGTTCGAGGCCCGAGAAGCACTCTCCGGCCAACATGCCCAACTGCAGCAACAGCTCCCAAACCGAAGGAGCCAGGACACAAAGACCTAGCTGGCCTGAAGGGCCCCCAGGGGGCCCCCAAGCAGCCCCTCTCCATTTGGGTCTGGGGGCTTTCGTTGGGCATGTATACCTGAGAGGTACCTGCAAGGTTACAGTTCGCGGCCCGAGAAGCACTCTCCGGCCAACATGCCCAACTGCAGCAACAGCTCCCAAAGCGAAGGAGCCAGGACCCAAAGACCTAGCTGGCCTGAAGAGTCCCCAGGGGGCCCCCAAGCAGCCCCTCTCCATTTGGGTCTGGGGGCTTTCGTTGGGCCGGGAACCTGGGAGAATCCTGCAAGGTTGCAGTTCGCGGCCCGAGAAGCACTCTCCGGCCAACATGTCCAACGTCCAGCAACAGCTCCCAAAGCGAAGGAGCCAGGACCCAAAGACCTAGCTGGCCTGAAGGGCCCCCAGGGGGCCCCCAAGTAGCTTCTCTCAATTTGGGTCTGGGGGCTTTCGTTGGGCATGGAACCTGGGAGGTACCTGCCAGGTTGCAGTTCGCGGCCCGAGAAGCACTCTCCGGCCAACATGCCCAACTGCAGCAACAGCTCCCAAACCGAAGGAGCCAGGACCCAAAGACCTAGCTGGCCTGAAGGGCCCCCAGGGGGCCCCCAAGCAGCCCCTCTCAATTTGGGTCTGGGGGCTTTCGTTGGGCCGGGAACCTGGGAGAATCCTGCAAGGTTGCAGTTCGCGGCCCGAGAAGCACTCTCCGGCCAACATGCCCAACTGCAGCAACAGCTCCCAAACCGAAGGAGCCAGGACACAAAGACCTAGCTGGCCTGAAGGGCCCCCAGGGGACCCCCAAGCAGCCCCTCTCTATTTGGGTCTGGGGGCTTTCGTTGGGCCGGGAACCTGGGAGGTACCTGCAAGGTTGCAGTTCGCAGCCCGAGAAGCACTCTCCGGCCAACATGCCCAACTGCAGCAACAGCTCCCAAACCGAAGGAGCCAGGACCCAAAGACCTAGCTGGCCTGAAGGGCCCCCAGGGGGGACCCAAGGAGCTCCTCTCCATTTGGGTCTGGGGGCTTTCATTGGGCCGGGAACCTGGGAGGTACCTGCAAGGTTGCAGTTCGCGGCCCGAGAAGCACTCTCCGGCCAACATGCCCAACTGCAGCAACAGCTCCCAAACCGAAGGAGCCAGGACCCAAAGACCTAGCTGGCCTGAAGGGCCCCCAGGGGGCCCCCAAGCAGCCCCTCTCCATTTGGGTCTGGGGGCTTTTGTTGGGCCGGGAACCTGGGAGATTCCTGCAAGGTTGCAGTTCGAGGCCCGAGAAGCACTCTCCGGCCAACATGCCCAACTGCAGCAACAGCTCCCAAACCGAAGGAGCCAGGACACAAAGACCTAGCTGGCCTGAAGGGCCCCCAGGGGGCCCCCAAGCAGCCCCTCTCCATTTGGGTCTGGGGGCTTTCGTTGGGCATGTATACCTGAGAGGTACCTGCAAGGTTACAGTTCGCAGCCCGAGAAGCACTCTCCGGCCAACATGCCCAACTGCAGCAACAGCTCCCAAACCGAAGGAGCCAGGACCCAAAGACCTAGCTGGCCTGAAGGGCCCCCATGGGGCCCCCAAGGAGCTCCTCTCCATTTGGGTCTGGGGGCTTTAGTTGGGCCGGGAACCTGGGAGGTACCTGCAAGGTTGCAGTTCGCGGCCGGAGAAGCACTCTCCGGCCAACATGCCCAACTGCAGCAACAGCTCCCAAAGCGAAGGAGCCAGGACCCAAAGACCTAGCTGGCCTGAAGGGCCCCCAGGGGGCCCCCAAGCAGCCCCTCTCCATTTGGGTCTGGGGGCTTTTGTTGGGCCGGGAACCTGGGAGATTCCTGCAAGGTTGCAGTTCGAGGCCCGAGAAGCACTCTCCGGCCAACATGCCCAACTGCAGCAACAGCTCCCAAACCGAAGGAGCCAGGACACAAAGACCTAGCTGGCCTGAAGGGCCCCCAGGGGGCCCCCAAGCAGCCCCTCTCCATTTGGGTCTGGGGGCTTTCGTTGGGCCGGGAACCTGGGAGGTACCTGCAAGGTTGCAGTTCGCGGCCGGAGAAGCACTCTCCGGCCAACATGCCCAACTGCAGCAACAGCTCCCAAACCGAAGGAGCCAGGACCCAAAGACCTAGCTGGCCTGAAGGGCCCCCAGGGGGCCCCCAAGCAGCCCCTCTCAATTTGGGTCTGGGGGCTTTCGTTGGCCATGGAACCTGGGATTTTCCTGCAAGGTTGCAGTTCGCGGCCCGAGAAGCACTCTCCGGCCAACATGCCCAACTGCAGCAACAGCTCCCAAACCGAAGGAGCCAGGACCCAAAGACCTAGCTGGCCTGAAGGGCCCCCAGGGGGCCCCCAAGGAGCTCCTCTCCATTTGGGTCTGGGGGCTTTAGTTGGGCCGGGAACCTGGGAGGTACCTGCAAGGTTGCAGTTCGCGGCCGGAGAAGCACTCTCCGGCCAACATGCCCAACTGCAGCAACAGCTCCCAAAGCGAAGGAGCCAGGACCCAAAGACCTAGCTGGCCTGAAGGGCCCCCAGGGGGCCCCCAAGCAGCCCCTCTCCATTTGGGTCTGGGGGCTTTTGTTGGGCCGGGAACCTGGGAGATTCCTGCAAGGTTGCAGTTCGAGGCCCGAGAAGCACTCTCCGGCCAACATGCCCAACTGCAGCAACAGCTCCCAAACCGAAGGAGCCAGGACACAAAGACCTAGCTGGCCTGAAGGGCCCCCAGGGGGCCCCCAAGCAGCCCCTCTCCATTTGGGTCTGGGGGCTTTCGTTGGGCATGTATACCTGAGAGGTACCTGCAAGGTTACAGTTCGCGGCCCGAGAAGCACTCTCCGGCCAACATGCCCAACTGCAGCAACAGCTCCCAAAGCGAAGGAGCCAGGACCCAAAGAACTAGCTGGCCTGAAGAGTCCCCAGGGGGCCCCCAAGCAGCCCCTCTCCATTTGGGTCTGGGGGCTTTCGTTGGGCCGGGAACCTGGGAGAATCCTGCAAGGTTGCAGTTCGCGGCCCGAGAAGCACTCTCCGGCCAACATGTCCAACGTCCAGCAACAGCTCCCAAAGCGAAGGAGCCAGGACCCAAAGACCTAGCTGGCCTGAAGGGCCCCCAGGGGGCCCCCAAGTAGCTTCTCTCAATTTGGGTCTGGGGGCTTTCGTTGGGCATGGAACCTGGGAGGTACCTGCCAGGTTGCAGTTCGCGGCCCGAGAAGCACTCTCCGGCCAACATGCCCAACTGCAGCAACAGCTCCCAAACCGAAGGAGCCAGGACCCAAAGACCTAGCTGGCCTGAAGGGCCCCCAGGGGGCCCCCAAGCAGCCCCTCTCAATTTGGGTCTGGGGGCTTTCGTTGGGCCGGGAACCTGGGAGAATCCTGCAAGGTTGCAGTTCGCGGCCCGAGAAGCACTCTCCGGCCAACATGCCCAACTGCAGCAACAGCTCCCAAACCGAAGGAGCCAGGACACAAAGACCTAGCTGGCCTGAAGGGCCCCCAGGGGACCCCCAAGCAGCCCCTCTCAATTTGGGTCTGGGGGCTTTCGTTGGGCCGGGAACCTGGGAGGTACCTGCAAGGTTGCAGTTCGCAGCCCGAGAAGCACTCTCCGGCCAACATGCCCAACTGCAGCAACAGCTCCCAAACCGAAGGAGCCAGGACCCAAAGACCTAGCTGGCCTGAAGGGCCCCCAGGGGGGACCCAAGGAGCTCCTCTCCATTTGGGTCTGGGGGCTTTCATTGGGCCGGGAACCTGGGAGGTACCTGCAAGGTTGCAGTTCGCGGCCCGAGAAGCACTCTCCGGCCAACATGCCCAACTGCAGCAACAGCTCCCAAACCGAAGGAGCCAGGACCCAAAGACCTAGCTGGCCTGAAGGGCCCCCAGGGGGCCCCCAAGCAGCCCCTCTCCATTTGGGTCTGGGGGCTTTTGTTGGGCCGGGAACCTGGGAGATTCCTGCAAGGTTGCAGTTCGAGGCCCGAGAAGCACTCTCCGGCCAACATGCCCAACTGCAGCAACAGCTCCCAAACCGAAGGAGCCAGGACACAAAGACCTAGCTGGCCTGAAGGGCCCCCAGGGGGCCCCCAAGCAGCCCCTCTCCATTTGGGTCTGGGGGCTTTCGATGGGCATGTATACCTGAGAGGTACCTGCAAGGTTACAGTTCGCAGCCCGAGAAGCACTCTCCGGCCAACATGCCCAACTGCAGCAACAGCTCCCAAACCGAAGGAGCCAGGACCCAAAGACCTAGCTGGCCTGAAGGGCCCCCAGGGGGCCCCCAAGGAGCTCCTCTCCATTTGGGTCTGGGGGCTTTAGTTGGGCCGGGAACCTGGGAGGTACCTGCAAGGTTGCAGTTCGCGGCCGGAGAAGCACTCTCCGGCCAACATGCCCAACTGCAGCAACAGCTCCCAAAGCGAAGGAGCCAGGACCCAAAGACCTAGCTGGCCTGAAGGGCCCCCAGGGGGCCCCCAAGCAGCCCCTCTCCATTTGGGTCTGGGGGCTTTTGTTGGGCCGGGAACCTGGGAGATTCCTGCAAGGTTGCAGTTCGCGGCCCGAGAAGCACTCTCCGGCCAACATGCCCAACTGCAGCAACAGCTCCCAAACCGAAGGAGCCAGGACACAAAGACCTAGCTGGCCTGAAGGGCCCCCAGGGGGCCCCCAAGCAGCCCCTCTCCATTTGGGTCTGGGGGCTTTCGTTGGGCCGGGAACCTGGGAGGTACCTGCAAGGTTGCAGTTCGCGGCCGGAGAAGCACTCTCCGGCCAACATGCCCAACTGCAGCAACAGCTCCCAAACTGAAGGAGCCAGGACCCAAAGACCTAGCTGGCCTGAAGGGCCCCCAGGGGGCCCCCAAGCAGCCCCTCTCAATTTGGGTCTGGGGGCTTTCGTTGGCCATGGAACCTGGGATTTTCCTGCAAGGTTGCAGTTCGCGGCCCGAGAAGCACTCTCCGGCCAACATGCCCAACTGCAGCAACAGCTCCCAAACCGAAGGAGCCAGGACCCAAAGACCTAGCTGGCCTGAAGGGCCCCCATGGGGCCCCCAAGGAGCTCCTCTCCATTTGGGTCTGGGGGCTTTAGTTGGGCCGGGAACCTGGGAGGTACCTGCAAGGTTGCAGTTCGCGGCCGGAGAAGCACTCTCCGGCCAACATGCCCAACTGCAGCAACAGCTCCCAAAGCGAAGGAGCCAGGACCCAAAGACCTAGCTGGCCTGAAGGGCCCCCAGGGGGCCCCCAAGCAGCCCCTCTCCATTTGGGTCTGGGGGCTTTTGTTGGGCCGGGAACCTGGGAGATTCCTGCAAGGTTGCAGTTCGAGGCCCGAGAAGCACTCTCCGGCCAACATGCCCAACTGCAGCAACAGCTCCCAAACCGAAGGAGCCAGGACACAAAGACCTAGCTGGCCTGAAGGGCCCCCAGGGGGCCCCCAAGCAGCCCCTCTCCATTTGGGTCTGGGGGCTTTCGTTGGGCATGTATACCTGAGAGGTACCTGCAAGGTTACAGTTCGCGGCCCGAGAAGCACTCTCCGGCCAACATGCCCAACTGCAGCAACAGCTCCCAAAGCGAAGGAGCCAGGACACAAAGAACTAGCTGGCCTGAAGAGTCCCCAGGGGGCCCCCAAGCAGCCCCTCTCCATTTGGGTCTGGGGGCTTTCGTTGGGCCGGGAACCTGGGAGAATCCTGCAAGGTTGCAGTTCGCGGCCCGAGAAGCACTCTCCGGCCAACATGTCCAACTGCAGCAACAGCTCCCAAAGCGAAGGAGCCAGGACCCAAAGACCTAGCTGGCCTGAAGAGTCCCCAGGGGGCCCCCAAACAGCCCCTCTCAATTTGGGTCTGGGGGCTTTCATTGGGCATGGAACCTGGGAGATTCCTGCAAGGTTGCAGTTCGCGGCCCGAGAAGCACTCTCCGGCCAACATGCCCAACTGCAGCAACAGCTCCCAAACCGAAGGAGCCAGGACCCAAAGACCTAGCTGGCCTGAAGGGCCCCCATGGGGCCCCCAAGGAGCTCCTCTCCATTTGGGTCTGGGGGCTTTAGTTGGGCCGGGAACCTGGGAGGTACCTGCAAGGTTGCAGTTCGCGGCCGGAGAAGCACTCTCCGGCCAACATGCCCAACTGCAGCAACAGCTCCCAAAGCGAAGGAGCCAGGACCCAAAGACCTAGCTGGCCTGAAGGGCCCCCAGGGGTCCCCCAAGCAGCCCCTCTCAATTTGGGTCTGGGGGCTTTCGTTGGGCCGGGAACCTGGGAGGTACCTGCAAGGTTGCAGTTCGCGGCCGGAGAAGCACTCTCCGGCCAACATGCCCAACTGCAGCAACAGCTCCCAAACCGAAGGAGCCAGGACCCAAAGACCTAGCTGGCCTGAAGGGCCCCCAGGGGGCCCCCAAGCAGCCCCTCTCCATTTGGGTCTGGGGGCTTTCGTTGGCCATGGAAACTGGGATTTTCCTGCAAGGTTGCAGTTCGCGGCCCGAGAAGCACTCTCCGGCCAACATGCCCAACTGCAGCAACAGCTCCCAAAGCGAAGGAGCCAGGACCCAAAGACCTAGCTGGCCTGAAGGGCCCCCATGGGGCCCCCAAGGAGCTCCTCTCCATTTGGGTCTGGGGGCTTTAGTTGGGCCGGGAACCTGGGAGGTACCTGCAAGGTTGCAGTTCGCGGCCGGAGAAGCACTCTCCGGCCAACATGCCCAACTGCAGCAACAGCTCCCAAAGCGAAGGAGCCAGGACCCAAAGACCTAGCTGGCCTGAAGGGCCCCCAGGGGGCCCCCAAGCAGCCCCTCTCCATTTGGGTCTGGGGGCTTTTGTTGGGCCGGGAACCTGGGAGATTCCTGCAAGGTTGCAGTTCGAGGCCCGAGAAGCACTCTCCGGCCAACATGCCCAACTGCAGCAAAAGCTCCCAAACCGAAGGAGCCAGGACACAAAGACCTAGCTGGCCTGAAGGGCCCCCAGGGGGCCCCCAAGCAGCCCCTCTCCATTTGGGTCTGGGGGCTTTCGTTGGGCATGTATACCTGAGAGGTACCTGCAAGGTTACAGTTCGCGGCCCGAGAAGCACTCTCCGGCCAACATGCCCAACTGCAGCAACAGCTCCCAAAGCGAAGGAGCCAGGACCCAAAGACCTAGCTGGCCTGAAGAGTCCCCAGGGGGCCCCCAAACAGCCCCTCTCAATTTGGGTCTGGGGGCTTTCATTGGGCATGGAACCTGGGAGATTCCTGCAAGGTTGCAGTTCGCGGCCCGAGAAGCACTCTCCGGCCAACATGCCCAACTGCAGCAACAGCTCCCAAACCGAAGGAGCCAGGACCCAAAGACCTAGCTGGCCTGAAGGGCCCCCATGGGGCCCCCAAGGAGCTCCTCTCCATTTGGGTCTGGGGGCTTTAGTTGGGCCGGGAACCTGGGAGGTACCTGCAAGGTTGCAGTTCGCGGCCGGAGAAGCACTCTCCGGCCAACATGCCCAACTGCAGCAACAGCTCCCAAACCGAAGGAGCCAGGACCCAAAGACCTAGCTGGCCTGAAGGGCCCCCAGGGGGCCCCCAAGCAGCCCCTCTCAATTTGGGTCTGGGGGCTTTCGTTGGGCCGGGAACCTGGGAGGTACCTGCAAGGTTGCAGTTCGCGGCCCGAGAAGCACTCTCCGGCCAACATGCCCAACTGCAGCAACAGCTCCCAAACCGAAGGAGCCAGGACCCAAAGACCTAGCTGGCCTGAAGGGCCCCCAGGGGGCCCCCAAGCAGCCCCTCTCAATTTGGGTCTGGGGGCTTTCGTTGGGCCGGGAACCTGGGAGGTACCTGCAAGGTTGCAGTTCGCGGCCGGAGAAGCACTCTCCGGCCAACATGCCCAACTGCAGCAACAGCTCCCAAACCGAAGGAGCCAGGACCCAAAGACCTAGCTGGCCTGAAGGGCCCCCATGGGGCCCCCAAGGATCTCCTCTCCATTTGGGTCTGGGGGCTTTAGTTGGGCCGGGAACCTGGGAGAATCCTGCAAGGTTGCAGTTCGCGGCCCGAGAAGCACTCTCCGGCCAACATGCCCAACTGCAGCAACAGCTCCCAAAGCGAAGGAGCCAGGACCCAAAGACCTAGCTGGCCTGAAGGGCCCCCAGGGGGCCCCCAAGGAGCTCCTCTCCATTTGGGTCTGGGGGCTTTAGTTGGGCTGGGAACCTGGGAGGTACCTGCAAGGTTGCAGTTCGCGGCCGGAGAAGCACTCTCCGGCCAACATGCCCAACTGCAGCAACAGCTCCCAAAGCGAAGGAGCCAGGACCCAAAGACCTAGCTGGCCTGAAGGGCCCCCAGGGGGCCCCCAAGCAGACCCTCTCCATTTGGGTCTGGGGGCTTTTGTTGGGCCGGGAACCTGGGAGAATCCTGCAAGGTTGCAGTTCGCGGCCCGAGAAGCACTCTCCGGCCAACATGCCCAACTGCAGCAACAGCTCCCAAAGCGAAGGAGCCAGGACCCAAAGACCTAGCTGGCCTGAAGGGCCCCCAAGGGGCCCCCAAGCAGCCCCTCTCAATTTGGGTCTGGGGGCTTTCGTTGGGCCGGGAACCTGGGAGATTCCTGCAAGGTTGCAGTTCGAGGCCCGAGAAGCACTCTCCGGCCAACATGCCCAACTGCAGCAACAGCTCCCAAACCGAATGAGCCAGGACCCAAAGACCTAGCTGGCCTGAAGGGCCCCCAGGGGGCCCCCAAGCAGCCCCTCTCAATTTGGGTCTGGGGGCTTTCTTTGGGCATGTATACCTGAGAGTTACCTGCAAGTTTACAGTTCGCGGCCCGAGAAGCACTCTCCGGCCAACATGCTCAACTGCAGCAACAGCTCCCAAACCGAAGGAGCCAGGACCCAAAGACCTAGCTGGCCTGAAGTGCCCCCAGGGGGTCCCCAAGCAGCCCCTCTCCATTTGGGTCTGGGGGCTTTCGTTGGGCGGGGAACCTGGGAGATTCATGCAAGGTTGCAGTTCGCGGCCCGAGAAGCACTCTCCGGCCAACATGCCCAATATCCAGCAACAGCTCCCAAAGCGAAGGAGCCAGGACCCAAAGACCTAGCTGGCCTGAAGGGCCCCCAGGGGGCCCCCAAGCAGCCCCTCTCAATTTGGGTCTGGGGGCTTTCGTTGGGCATGGAACCTGGGAGATTCCTGCAAAGTTGCAGTTCGCGGCCCGAGAAGCACTCTCCGGCCAACATGCCCAACTGCAGCAACAGCTCCCAAACCGAAGGAGCCAGGACCCAAAGACCTAGCTGGCCTGAAGGGCCCCCATGGAGCCCCCAAGGAGCTCCTATCCATTTGGGTCTGGGGGCTTTAGTTGGGCCGGGAACCTGGGAGGTACCTGCAAGGTTGCAGTTCGCGGCCGGAGAAGCACTCTCCGGCCAACATGCACAACTACAGCAACAGCTCCTAAACCGAAGGAGCCAGGACCCAAAGACCTAGCTGGCCTGAAGGGCCCCCAAGGGGCCCCCAAGCAGCCCCTCTCCATTTGGGTCTGGGGGCTTTCGTTGGGCCGGGAACCTGGCAGGTACCTGCAAGGTTGCAGTTGGCAACCCGAGAAGCACTCTCCGGCCAACATGCCCAACTGCAGCAACAGCTCCCAAACCGAAGGAGCCAGGACCCAAAGACCTAGCTGGCCTGAAGGGCCCCCAGGGGGCCCCCAAGCAGCCCCTCTCCATTTGGGTCTGGGGGCTTTCGTTGGGCCGGGAACCTGGGAGAATCCTGCAAGGTTGCAGTTCGCGGCCCGAGAAGCACTCTCCGGCCAACATGCCCAACTGCAGCAACAGCTCCCAAACCGAAGGAGCCAGGACCCAAAGACCTAGCTGGCCTGAAGGGCCCCCAGGGGGCCCCCAAGCAGCCCCTCTCCATTTGGGTCTGGGGGCTTTCGTTGGGCCGGGAACCTGGGAGGTACCTGCAAGGTTGCAGTTCGCGGCCCGAGAAGCACTCTCCGGCCAACATGCCCAACTGCAGCAACAGCTCCCAAACCGAAGGAGCCAGGACCCAAAGACCTAGCTGGCCTGAAGGGCCCCCAGGGGGGCCCCAAGCAGCCCCTCTCAATTTGGGTCTGGGGTCTTTCGTTGGGCCGGGAACCTGGCAGGTACCTGCAAGGTTGCAGTTCGCGTCCCGAGAAGCACTCTCCGGCCAACATGCCCAACTGCAGCAACAGCTCCCAAACCGAAGGAGCCAGGACCCAAAGACCTAGCTGGCCTGAAGGGCCCCCAGGGGGCCCCCAAGCAGCCCCTCTCCATTTGGGTCTGGGGGCTTTCGTTGGGCCGGGAACCTGGGAGAATCCTGCAAGGTTGCAGTTCGCGGCCGGAGAAGCACTCTCCGGCCAACATGTCCAACGTCCAGCAACAGCTCCCAAACCGAAGGAGCCAGGACCCAAAGACCTAGCTGGCCTGAAGGGCCCCCAGGGGACCCCCAAGCAGCCCCTATCCATTTGGGTCTGGGGGCTTTCGTTGGGCCGGGAACCTGGGAGGTACCTGCAAGGTTGCAGTTCGCAGCCCGAGAAGCACTCTCCGGCCAACATGCCCAACTGCAGCAACAGCTCCCAAACCGAAGGAGCCAGGACCCAAAGACCTAGCTGGCCTGAAGGGCCCCCAGGGGGGCCCCAAGGAGCTCCTCTCCATTTGGGTCTGGGGGCTTTAGTTGGGCCGGGAACCTGGGAGGTACCTGCAAGGTTGCAGTTCGCGGCTGGAGAAGCATTCTCCGGCCAACATGCCCAACTGCAGCAACAGCTCCCAAAGCGAAGGAGCCAGGACCCAAAGACCTAGCTGGCCTGAAGGGCCCCCAGGGGGCCCCCAAGCAGCCCCTCTCCATTTGGGTCTGGGGGCTTTCGTTGGGCCGGGAACCTGGGAGATTCCTGCAACGTTGCAGTTCGAGGCCCGAGAAGCACTCTCCGGCCAACATGCCCAACTGCAGCAACAGCTCCCAAACCGAAGGAGCCAGGACCCAAAGACCTAGCTGGCCTGAAGGGCCCCAAGGGGGCCCCCAAGCAGCCCCTCTCCATTTGGGTCTGGGGGCTTTCGTTGGGCATGTATACCTGAGAGGTACCTGCAAGGTTACATTTCGCGGCCCGAGAAGCACTCTCCGGCCAACATGCCCAACTGCAGCAACAGCTCCCAAACCGAAGGAGCCAGGACCCAAAGACATAGCTGGCCTGAAGGGCCCCCAGGGGTCCCCCAAGCAGCCCCTCTCCATTTGGGTCTGGGGGCTTTCGTTGGGCAGGGAACCTGGGAGATTCCTTCAAGGTTGCAGTTCGCGGCCCGAGAAGCACTCTCCGCCCAACATGCCCAACTGCAGCAACAGCTCCCAAACCGAAGGAGCCAGGACCCAAAGACCTAGCTGGCCTGAAGGGCCCCCAGGGGGGCCCCCAAACAGCCCCTCTCCATTTGGGTCTGGGGGCTTTCGTTGGGCATGGAACCTGGGAGATTCCTGCAAGGTTGCAGTTCGCGGCCCGAGAAGCACTCTCCGGCCAACATGCCCAACTGCAGCAACAGCTCCCAAAGCGAAGGAGCCAGGACCCAAAGACCTAGCTGGCCTGAAGGGCCCCCAGGGGGCCCCCAAGGAGCTCCTCTCCATTTGGGTCGGGGGGCTTTAGTTGGGCCGGGAACCTGAGAGGTACCTGCAAGGTTGCGGTTCGCGGCCCGAGAAGCACTCTCCGGCCAACATGCCCAACTGCAGCAACAGCTCCCAAAGCGAAGGAGCCAGGACCCAAAGACCTAGCTGGCCTGAAGGGCCCCCATGGGGCCCCCAAGGATCTCCTCTCCATTTGGGTCTGGGGGCTTTAGTTGGGCCGGGAACCTGGGAGGTACCTGCAAGGTTGCAGTTCGCGGCCGGAGAAGCACTCTCCGGCCAACATGCACAACTGCAGCAACAGCTCCCAAACCGAAGGAGCCAGGACCCAAAGACCTAGCTGGCCTGAAGGGCCCCCAGGGGGCCCCCAAGGAGCTCCTCTCCATTTGGGTCTGGGGGCTTTCGTTGGGCCGGGAACCAGGGAGGTACCTGCAAGGTTGCAGTTCGCGGCCGGAGAAGCACTCTCCGGCCAACATTCCCAACTGCAGCAACAGCTCCCTAACCGAAGGAGCCAGGACCCAAAGACCTAGCTGGCCTGAAGGGCCCCCAGGGGGCCCCCAAGCAGCCCCTCTCCATTTGGGTCTGGGGGCTTTTGTTGGGCATGGAACCTGGGAGATTCCTGCAAGGTTGCAGTTCGAGGTCCGAGAAGCACTCTCCGGCCAACATGCCCAACTGCAGCAACAGCTCCCAAACCGAATGAGCCAGGACACAAAGACCTAGCTGGCCTGAAGGGCCCCCAGGGGGCCCCCAAGCAGCCCCTCTCAATTTGGGTCTGGGGGCTTTCGTTGGGCATGTATACCTGGGAGGTACCTGCAAGGTTGCAGTTCGCAGCCCGAGAAGCACTCTCCGGCCAACATGCCCAACTGCAGCAACAGCTCCCAAACCGAAGGAGCCAGGACCCAAAGACCTAGCTGGCCTGAAGGGCCCCCAGGGGGCCCCCAAGCAGCCCCTCTCCATTTGGGTCTGGGGGCTTTCGTTGGGCAGGGGAACCTGGGAGATTCATGCAAGGTTGCAGTTCGCGGCCCGAGAAGCACTCTCCGGCCAACATGCCCAACTGCAGCAACAGCTCCCAAAGCGAAGGAGCCAGGACCCAAAGACCTAGCTGGCCTGAAGGGCCCCCAGGGGGCCCCCAAGCAGCCCCTCTCAATTTGGGTCTGGGGGCTTTCGTTGGGCATGGAACCTGGGAGATTCCTGCAAGGTTGCAGTTCGCGACCCGAGAAGCACTCTCCGGCCAACATGCCCAACTGCAGCAACAGCTCCCAAAGCGAAGGAGCCAGGACCCAAAGACCTAGCTGGCCTGAAGGGCCCCCAGGGGGCCCCCAAGCAGCCCCTCTCCATTTGGGTCTGGGGGCTTTCGTTGGGCCGGGAACCTGGGAGGTACCTGCAAGGTTGCAGTTCGCGGCCCGAGAAGCACTCTCCGGCCAACATGCCCAACTGCAGCAACAGCTCCCAAACCGAAGGAGCCAGGACCCAAAGACCTAGCTGGCCTGAAGGGCCCCCAGGGGGGCCCCAAGCAGCCCCTCTCAATTTGGGTCTGGGGTCTTTCGTTGGGCCGGGAACCTGGCAGGTACCTGCAAGGTTGCAGTTCGCGTCCCGAGAAGCACTCTCCGGCCAACATGCCCAACTGCAGCAACAGCTCCCAAACCGAAGGAGCCAGGACCCAAAGACCTAGCTGGCCTGAAGGGCCCCCAGGGGGCCCCCAAGCAGCCCCTCTCCATTTGGGTCTGGGGGCTTTCGTTGGGCCGGGAACCTGGGAGAATCCTGCAAGGTTGCAGTTCGCGGCCGGAGAAGCACTCTCCGGCCAACATGTCCAACGTCCAGCAACAGCTCCCAAACCGAAGGAGCCAGGACCCAAAGACCTAGCTGGCCTGAAGGGCCCCCAGGGGACCCCCAAGCAGCCCCTATCCATTTGGGTCTGGGGGCTTTCGTTGGGCCGGGAACCTGGGAGGTACCTGCAAGGTTGCAGTTCGCAGCCCGAGAAGCACTCTCCGGCCAACATGCCCAACTGCAGCAACAGCTCCCAAACCGAAGGAGCCAGGACACAAAGACCTAGCTGGCCTGAAGGGCCCCCAGGGGGGCCCCAAGGAGCTCCTCTCCATTTGGGTCTGGGGGCTTTAGTTGGGCCGGGAACCTGGGAGGTACCTGCAAGGTTGCAGTTCGCGGCTGGAGAAGCATTCTCCGGCCAACATGCCCAACTGCAGCAACAGCTCCCAAAGCGAAGGAGCCAGGACCCAAAGACCTAGCTGGCCTGAAGGGCCCCCAGGGGGCCCCCAAGCAGCCCCTCTCCATTTGGGTCTGGGGGCTTTCGTTGGGCCGGGAACCTGGGAGATTCCTGCAACGTTGCAGTTCGAGGCCCGAGAAGCACTCTCCGGCCAACATGCCCAACTGCAGCAACAGCTCCCAAACCGAAGGAGCCAGGACCCAAAGACCTAGCTGGCCTGAAGGGCCCCAAGGGGGCCCCCAAGCAGCCCCTCTCCATTTGGGTCTGGGGGCTTTCGTTGGGCATGTATACCTGAGAGGTACCTGCAAGGTTACATTTCGCGGCCCGAGAAGCACTCTCCGGCCAACATGCCCAACTGCAGCAACAGCTCCCAAACCGAAGGAGCCAGGACCCAAAGACATAGCTGGCCTGAAGGGCCCCCAGGGGTCCCCCAAGCAGCCCCTCTCCATTTGGGTCTGGGGGCTTTCGTTGGGCAGGGAACCTGGGAGATTCCTTCAAGGTTGCAGTTCGCGGCCCGAGAAGCACTCTCCGCCCAACATGCCCAACTGCAGCAACAGCTCCCAAACCGAAGGAGCCAGGACCCAAAGACCTAGCTGGCCTGAAGGGCCCCCAGGGGGGCCCCCAAACAGCCCCTCTCCATTTGGGTCTGGGGGCTTTCGTTGGGCATGGAACCTGGGAGATTCCTGCAAGGTTGCAGTTCGCGGCCCGAGAAGCACTCTCCGGCCAACATGCCCAACTGCAGCAACAGCTCCCAAAGCGAAGGAGCCAGGACCCAAAGACCTAGCTGGCCTGAAGGGCCCCCAGGGGGCCCCCAAGGAGCTCCTCTCCATTTGGGTCGGGGGGCTTTAGTTGGGCCGGGAACCTGAGAGGTACCTGCAAGGTTGCGGTTCGCGGCCCGAGAAGCACTCTCCGGCCAACATGCCCAACTGCAGCAACAGCTCCCAAAGCGAAGGAGCCAGGACCCAAAGACCTAGCTGGCCTGAAGGGCCCCCATGGGGCCCCCAAGGATCTCCTCTCCATTTGGGTCTGGGGGCTTTAGTTGGGCCGGGAACCTGGGAGGTACCTGCAAGGTTGCAGTTCGCGGCCGGAGAAGCACTCTCCGGCCAACATGCACAACTGCAGCAACAGCTCCCAAACCGAAGGAGCCAGGACCCAAAGACCTAGCTGGCCTGAAGGGCCCCCAGGGGGCCCCCAAGGAGCTCCTCTCCATTTGGGTCTGGGGGCTTTCGTTGGGCCGGGAACCTGGGAGGTACCTGCAAGGTTGCAGTTCGCGGCCGGAGAAGCACTCTCCGGCCAACATTCCCAACTGCAGCAACAGCTCCCTAACCGAAGGAGCCAGGACCCAAAGACCTAGCTGGCCTGAAGGGCCCCCAGGGGGCCCCCAAGCAGCCCCTCTCCATTTGGGTCTGGGGGCTTTTGTTGGGCATGGAACCTGGGAGATTCCTGCAAGGTTGCAGTTCGAGGTCCGAGAAGCACTCTCCGGCCAACATGCCCAACTGCAGCAACAGCTCCCAAACCGAATGAGCCAGGACACAAAGACCTAGCTGGCCTGAAGGGCCCCCAGGGGGCCCCCAAGCAGCCCCTCTCAATTTGGGTCTGGGGGCTTTCGTTGGGCATGTATACCTGGGAGGTACCTGCAAGGTTGCAGTTCGCAGCCCGAGAAGCACTCTCCGGCCAACATGCCCAACTGCAGCAACAGCTCCCAAACCGAAGGAGCCAGGACCCAAAGACCTAGCTGGCCTGAAGGGCCCCCAGGGGGCCCCCAAGCAGCCCCTCTCCATTTGGGTCTGGGGGCTTTCGTTGGGCAGGGGAACCTGGGAGATTCATGCAAGGTTGCAGTTCGCGGCCCGAGAAGCACTCTCCGGCCAACATGCCCAACTGCAGCAACAGCTCCCAAAGCGAAGGAGCCAGGACCCAAAGACCTAGCTGGCCTGAAGGGCCCCCAGGGGGCCCCCAAGCAGCCCCTCTCAATTTGGGTCTGGGGGCTTTCGTTGGGCATGGAACCTGGGAGATTCCTGCAAGGTTGCAGTTCGCGACCCGAGAAGCACTCTCCGGCCAACATGCCCAACTGCAGCAACAGCTCCCAAAGCGAATGAGCCAGGACCCAAAGACCTAGCTGGCCTGAAGGGCCCCCAGGGGGCCCCCAAGCAGCCCCTCTCCATTTGGGTCTGGGGGCTTTCGTTGGGCCGGGAACCTGGGAGGTACCTGCAAGGTTGCAGTTCGCAGCCCGAGAAGCACTCTCCGGCCAACATGCCCAACTGCAGCAACAGCTCCCAAACCGAAGGAGCCAGGACCCAAAGACCTAGCTGGCCTGAAGTGCCCCCAGGGGGCCCCCAAGCAGCCCCTCTCCATTTGGGTCTGGGGGCTTTCGTTGGGCCGGGAACCTGGGAGAATCCTGCAAGGTTGCAGTTCGAGGCCCGAGAAGCACTCTCCGGCCAACATGCCCAACTGCAGCAACAGCTCCCAAACCGAAGGAGCCAGGACCCAAAGACCTAGCTGGCCTGAAGGGCCCCCAGGGGGCCCCCAAGCAGCCCCTCTCAATTTGGGTCTGGGGGCTTTCGTTGGGCCGGGAACCTGGGAGAATCCTGCAAGTTTGCAGTTCGTGGCCGGAGAAGCACTCTCCGGCCAACATGCCCAACTGCAGCAACAGCTCCCAAACCGAAGGAGCCAGGACCCAAAGACCTAGCTGGCCTGAAGGGCCCCCAGGGGGCCCCCAAGCAGCCCCTCTCAATTTGGGTCTGGGGGCTTTCTTTAGGCTGAGAACCTGGGAGATACCAGCAAGGTTGCAGTTCGCGGACCGAGAAGCACTCTCCGGCCAACATGCCCAATATCCAGCAACAGCTCCCAAAGCGAAGGAGCCAGGACCCAAAGACCTAGCTGGCCTGAAGGGCCCCCAGGGGGCCCCCAAGCAGCCCCTCTCCATTTGGGTCTGGGGGCTTTCGTTGGGCCGGGAACCTGGGAGATTCCTGCAAGGTTGCAGTTCGCGGCCCGAGAAGCACTCTCCGGCCAACATGCCCAACTGCAGCAACAGCTCCCAAAGCGAAGGAGCCAGGACCCAAAGACCTAGCTGGCCTGAAGGGCCCCCAGGGGGCCCCCAAGCAGCCCCTCTCCATTTGGGTCTGGGGGCTTTCGTTGGGCCGGGAACCTGGGAGGTACCTGCAAGGTTGCAGTTCGCGGCCCGAGAAGCACTCTCCGGCCAACATGCCCAACTGCAGCAACAGCTCCCAAACCGAAGGAGCCAGGACCCAAAGACCTAGCTGGCCTGAAGGGCCCCCAGGGGGCCCCCAAGCAGCCCCTCTCAATTTGGGTCTGGGGTCTTTCGTTGGGCCGGGAACCTGGGAGGTACCTGCAAGGTTGCAGTTCGCGGCCCGAGAAGCACTCTCCGGCCAACATGCCCAACTGCAGCAACAGCTCCCAAAGCGAAGGAGCCAGGACCCAAAGACCTAGCTGGCCTGAAGGGCCCCCAGGGGGCCCCCAAGCAGCCCCTCTCCATTTGGGTCTGGGGGCTTTCGTTGGGCCGGGAACCTGGGAGAATCCTGCAAGGTTGCAGTTCGCGGCCCGAGAAGCACTCTCTGGCCAACATGCCCAACTGCAGCAACAGCTCCCAAAGCGAAGGAGCCAGGACCCAAAGACCTAGCTGGCCTGAAGGGCCCCCAGGGGGCCCCCAAGCAGCCCCTCTCAATTTGGGTCTGGGGGCTTTCGTTGGGCCGGGAACCTGGGAGGTACCTGCAAGGTTGCAGTTCGCGGCCCGAGAAGCACTCTCCGGCCAACATGCCCAACTGCAGCAACAGCTCCCAAACCGAAGGAGCCAGGACCCAAAGACCTAGCTGGCCTGAAGGGCCCCCAGGGGGGCCCCAAGGAGCTCCTCTCCATTTGGGTCTGGGGGCTTTCATTGGGCCGGGGACCTGGGAGGTACCTGCAAGGTTGCAGTTCGCGACCGGAGAAGCATTCTCCGGCCAACATGCCCAACTGCAGCAACAGCTCCCAAAGCGAAGGAGCCAGGACCCAAAGACCTAGCTGGCCTGAAGGGCCCCCAGGGGGCCCCCAAGCAGCCCCTCTCCATTTGGGTCTGGGGGCTTTTGTTGGGCCGGGAACCTGGGAGATTCCTGCAAGGTTGCAGTTCGCGGCCCGAGAAGCACTCTCCGGCCAACATGCCCAACTGCAGCAACAGCTCCCAAAGCGAAGGAGCCAGGACCCAAACACCTAGCTGGCCGAAGTGCCCCCAGGGGGCCCCCAAGCAGCCCCTCTCCATTTGGGTCTGGGGGCTTTCGTTGGGCCGGGAACCTGGGAGGTACCTGCAAGGTTGCAGTTCGCGGCCCGAGAAGCACTCTCCGGCCAACATGCCCAACTGCAGCAACAGCTCCCAAAGCGAAGGAGCCAGGACCCAAAGACCTAGCTGGCCTGAAGGGCCCCCAGGGGGCCCCCAAGCAGCCCCTCTCAATTTGGGTCTGGGGGCTTTCGTTGGGCCGGGAACCTGGGAGGTACCTGCAAGGTTGCAGTTCGCGGTCGGAGAAGCACTCTCCGGCCAACATGCCCAACTGCAGCAACAGCTCCCAAACCGAAGGAGCCAGGACCCAAAGACCTAGCTGGCCTGAAGGGCCCCCAGGGGGCCCCCAAGCAGCCCCTCTCAATTTGGGTCTGGGGGCTTTCGTTGGGCCGGGAACCTGGGAGAATCCTGCAAGGTTGCAGTTCACGGCCCGAGAAGCACTCTCCGGCCAACATGCCCAACTGCAGCAACAGCTCCCAAACCGAAGGAGCCAGGACCCAAAGACCTAGCTGGCCTGAAGGGCCCCCAGGGGGCCCCCAAGCAGCCCCTCTCAATTTGGGTCTGGGGGCTTTCGTTGGGCCGGGAACCTGGGAGGTACCTGCAAGGTTGCAGTTCGCGGCCCGAGAAGCACTCTCCGGCCAACATGCCCAACTGCAGCAACAGCTCCCAAAGCGAAGGAGCCAGGACCCAAAGACCTAGCTGGCCTGAAGGGCCCCCAGGGGGCCCCCAAGCAGCCCCTCTCCATTTGGGTCTGGGGGCTTTCGTTGGGCCGGGAACCTGGGAGATTCCTGCAAGGTTGCAGTTCGCGGCCGGAGAAGCACTCTCCGGCCAACATGCCCAACTGCAGCAACAGCTCCCAAAGCGAAGGAGCCAGGACCCAAAGACCTAGCTGGCCTGAAGGGCCCCCAGGGGGCCCCCAAGCAGCCCCTCTCCATTTGGGTCTGGGGGCTTTTGTTGGGCCGGGAACAAGGAGATTCCTGCAAGGTTGCAGTTCGAGGCCCGAGAAGCACTCTCCGGCCAACATGCCCAACTGCAGCAACAGCTCCCAAACCGAAGGAGCCAGGACACAAAGACCTAGCTGGCCTGAAGGGCCCCCAGGGGGCCCCCAAGCAGCCCCTCTCCATTTGGGTCTGGGGGCTTTCGTTGGGCATGTATACCTGAGAGGTACCTGCAAGGTTACAGTTCGCGGCCCGAGAAGCACTCTCCGGCCAACATGCCCAACTGCAGCAACAGCTCCCAAACCGAAGGAGCCAGGACCCAAAGACCTAGCTGGCCTGAAGGGCCCCCAGGGGTCCCCCAAGCAGCCCCTCTCCATTTGGGTCTGGGGGCTTTCGTTGGGCGGGGAACCTGGGAGATTCATGCAAGGTTGCAGTTCGCGGCCCGAGAAGCACTCTCCGGCCAACATGCCCAACTGCAGCAACAGCTCCCAAACCGAAGGAGCCAGGACCCAAAGACCTAGCTGGCCTGAAGGGCCCCCAGGGGGCCCCCAAGCAGCCCCTCTCCATTTGGGTCTGGGGGCTTTCGTTGGTCATGGAACCTGGGAGATTCCTTCAAGGTTGCAGTTCGCGGCCCGTGAAGCACTCTCCGGCCAACATGCCCAACTGCAGCAACAGCTCCCAAACCGAAGGAGCCAGGACCCAAAGACCTAGCTGGCCTGAAGGGCCCCCATGGGGCCCCCAAGGAGCTCCTCTCCATTTGGGTCTGGGGGCTTTAGTTGGGCCGGGAACCTGGGAGGTACCTGCAAGGTTGAAGTTCGCGGCCGGAGAAGCACTCTCCGGCCAACATGCCCAACTGCAGCAACAGCTCCCAAAGCGAAGGAGCCAGGACCCAAAGACCTAGCTGGCCTGAAGGGCCCCCAGGGGGCCCCCAAGCAGCCCCTCTCCATTTGGGTCTGGGGGCTTTTGTTGGGCCGGGAACCTGGGAGATTCCTGCAAGGTTGCAGTTCGCGGCCCGAGAAGCACTCTCCGGCCAACATGCCCAACTGCAGCAACAGCTCCCAAACCGAAGGAGCCAGGACCCAAAGACCTAGCTGGCCTGAAGGGCCCCCAGGGGGCCCCCAAGCAGCCCCTCTCAATTTGGGTCTGGGGGCTTTCGTTGGGCCGGGGACCTGGGAGGTACCTGCAAGGTTGCAGTTCGCGGCCCGAGAAGCACTCTCCGGCCAACATGCCCAACTGCAGCAACAGCTCCCAAAGCGAAGGAGCCAGGACCCAAAGACCTAGCTGGCCTGAAGGGCCCCCAGGGGGCCCCCAAGCAGCCCCTCTCAATTTGGGTCTGGGGGCTTTCGTTGGGCCGGGAACCTGGGAGATTCCTGCAAGGTTGCATTTCGCGGCCCGAGAAGCACTCTCCGGCCAACATGCCCAACTGCAGCAACAGCTCCCAAACCGAAGGAGCCAGGACCCAAAGACCTAGCTGGCCTGAAGGGCCCCCAGGGGGTCCCCAAGGAGCTCCTCTCCATTTGGGTCTGGGGGCTTTTGTTGGGCCGGGAACCTGGGAGATTCCTGCAAGGTTGCAGTTCGAGGCCCGAGAAGCACTCTCCGGCCAACATGCCCAACTGCAGCAACAGCTCCCAAACCGAAGGAGCCAGGACCCAAAGACCTAGCTGGCCTGAAGGGCCCCCAGGGGGCCCCCAAGCAGCCCCTCTCCATTTGGGTCTGGGGGCTTTCGTTGGGTATGTATACCTGAGTGGTACCTGCAAGGTTAAAGTTCGCGGCCCGAGAAGCACTCTCCGGCCAACATGCTCAACTGCAGCAACAGCTCCCAAAGCGAAGGAGCCAGGACCCAAAGACCTAGCTGGCCTGAAGTGCCCCCAGGGGGTCCCCAAGCAGCCCCTCTCCATTTGGGTCTGGGGGCTTTCATTGGGCGGGGAACCTGGGAGATTCATGCAAGGTTGCAGTTCGCGGCCCGAGAAGCACTCTCCGGCCAACATGCACAACTGCAGCAACAGCTCCCAAAGCGAAGGAGCCAGGACCCAAAGACCTAGCTGGCCTGAAGGGCCCCCAGGGGGCCCCCAAGCAGCCCCTCTCCATTTGGGTCTGGGGGCTTTCGTTGGGCCGGGAACCTGGGAGATTCCTGCAAGGTTGCAGTTCGCGGCCGGAGAAGCACTCTCCGGCCAACATGCCCAACTGCAGCAACAGCTCCCAAAGCGAAGGAGCCAGGACCCAAAGACCTAGCTGGCCTGAAGGGCCCCCAGGGGGCCCCCAAGCAGCCCCTCTCCATTTGGGTCTGGGAGCTTTCTTTAGGCTGAGAACCTGGGAGATACCAGCAAGGTTGCAGTTCACGGACCGAGAAGCACTCTCCGGCCAACATGCCCAATATCCAGCAACAGCTCCCAAAGAGAAGGAGCCAGGACCCAAAGACCTAGCTGGCCTGAAGGGCCCCCAGAAGGCCACCAAGCAGCCCCTCTCCATTTGGGTCTGGGGGCTTTAGTTGGGCCGGGAACCTGGGAGGTACCTGCAAGGTTGCAGTTCGCGGCCGGAGAAGCACTCTCCGGCCAACATGCCCAACTGCAGCAACAGCTCCCAAAGCGAAGGAGCCAGGACCCAAAGACCTAGCTGGCCTGAAGTGACCCCAGGGGGCCCCCAAGCAGCCCCTCTCCATTTGGGTCTGGGGGCTTTCGTTGGGCCGGGAACCTGGCAGGTACCTGCAAGGTTGCAGTTCGCGGCCCGAGAAGCACTCTCCGGCCAACATGCCCAACTGCAGCAACAGCTCCCAAACCGAAGGAGCCAGGACCCAAAGACCTAGCTGGCCTGAAGGGCCCCCAGGGGGCCCCCAAGCAGCCCCTCTCCATTTGGGTCTGGGGGCTTTCGTTGGGCATGGAACCTGGGAGGTACCTGCAAGGTTGCAGTTCGCGGCCCGAGAAGCACTCTCCGGCCAACATGCCCAACTGCAGCAACAGCTCCCAAACCGAAGGAGCCAGGACCCAAAGACCTAGCTGGCCTGAAGGGCCCCCAGGGGGCCCCCAAGCAGCCCCTCTCAATTTGGGTCTGGGGGCTTTCGTTGGGCCGGGAACCTGGGAGGTACCTGCAAGGTTGCAGTTCGCGGCCCGAGAAGCACTCTCCGGCCAACATGCCCAACTGCAGCAACAGCTCCCAAACCGAAGGAGCCAGGACCCAAAGACCTAGCTTGCCTGAAGGGCCCCCAGGGGGCCCCCAAGCAGCCCCTCTCCATTTGGGTCTGGGGGCTTTCGTTGGGCCGGGAACCTGGGAGAATCCTGCAAGGTTGCAGTTCGCGGCCCGAGAAGCACTCTCCGGCCAACATGCCCAACTGCAGCAACAGCTCCCAAACCGAAGGAGCCAGGACCCAAAGACCTAGCTGGCCTGAAGGGCCCCCAGGGGGCCCCCAAGCAGCCCCTCTCCATTTGGGTCTGGGGGCTTTCGTTGGGCCGGGAACCTGGGAGGTACCTGCAAGGTTGCAGTTCGCGGCCCGAGAAGCACTCTCCGGCCAACATGCCCAACTGCAGCAACAGCTCCCAAAGCGAAGGAGCCAGGACCCAAAGACCTAGCTGGCCTGAAGGGCCCCCAGGGGGCCCCCAAGCAGCCCCTCTCCATTTGGGTCTGGGGGCTTTCGTTGGGCCGGGAACCTGGGAGGTACCTGCAAGGTTGCAGTTCGCGGCCGGAGAAGCACTCTCCGGCCAACATGCCCAACTGCAGCAACAGCTCCCAAAGCGAAGGAGCCAGGACCCAAAGACCTAGCTGGCCTGAAGGGCCCCCAGGGGGCCCCCAAGCAGCCCCTCTCCATTTGGGTCTGGGGGCTTTTGTTGGGCCGGGAACCTGGGAGATTCCTGCAAGGTTGCAGTTCGCGGCCCGAGAAGCACTCTCCGGCCAACATGCCCAACTGCAGCAACAGCTCCCAAAGCGAAGGAGCCAGGACCCAAAGACCTAGCTGGCCTGATGGGCCCCCAGGGGGCCCCCAAGCAGCCCCTCTCAATTTGGGTCTGGGGGCTTTCGTTGGGCATGGAACCTGGGAGATTCCTGCAAGGTTGCAGTTCGCGGCCCGAGAAGCACTCTCCGGCCAACATGCCCAACTGCAGCAACAGCTCCCAAACCGAAGGAGCCAGGACCCCAAGACCTAGCTGGCCTGAAGGGCCCCCAGGGGGCCCCCAAGGAGCTCCTCTCCATTTGGGTCGGGGGTCTTTAGTTGGGCCGGGAACCTGAGAGGTACCTGCAAGGTTGCAGTTCGCGGCCAGAGAAGCACTCTCCGGCCAACATGCCCAACTGCAGCAACAGCTCCCAAACCGAAGGAGCCAGGACCCAAAGACCTAGCTGGCCTGAAGGGCCCCCAGGGGGCCCCCAAGCAGCCCCTCTCCATTTGGGTCTGGGGGCTTTTGTTGGGCCGGGAACCTGGGAGATTCCTGCAAGGTTGCAGTTCGAGGCCCGAGAAGCACTCTCCGGCCAACATGCCCAACTGCAGCAACAGCTCCCAAACCGAAGGAGCCAGGACACAAAGACCTAGCTGGCCTGAAGGGCCCCCAGGGGGCCCCCAAGCAGCCCCTCTCAATTTGGGTCTGGGGGCTTTCGTTGGGCCGGGAACCTGGGAGGTACCTGCAAGGTTGCAGTTCGCGGCCCGAGAAGCACTCTCCGGCCAACATGCCCAACTGCAGCAACAGCTCCCAAAGCGAAGGAGCCAGGACCCAAAGACCTAGCTGGCCTGAAGGGCCCCCAGGGGGCCCCCAAGCAGCCCCTCTCCATTTGGGTCTGGGGGCTTTCGTTGGGCCGGGAACCTGGGAGGTACCTGCAAGGTTGCAGTTCGCGGCCGGAGAAGCACTCTCCGGCCAACATGCCCAATATCCAGCAACAGCTCCCAAAGCGAAGGAGCCAGGACCCAAAGACCTAGCTGGCCTGAAGGGCCCCCAGAAGGCCACCAAGCAGCCCCTCTCCATTTGGGTCTGGGGGCTTTCGTTGGGCATGGAACCTGGGAGATTCCTGCAAGGTTGCAGTTCGCGGCCCGAGAAGCACTCTCCGGCCAACATGCCCAACTGCAGCAACAGCTCCCAAAGCGAAGGAGCCAGGACCCAAAGACCTAGCTGGCCTGAAGTGCCCCCAGGGGGTCCCCAAGCAGCCCCTCTCCATTTGGGTCTGGGGGCTTTCGTTGGGCGGGGAACCTGGGAGATTCATGCAAGGTTGCAGTTCGCGGCCCGAGAAGCACTCTCCGGCCAACATGCCCAACTGCAGCAACAGCTCCCAAAGCGAAGGAGCCAGGACCCAAAGACCTAGCTGGCCTGAAGGGCCCCCAGGGGGCCCCCAAGCAGCCCCTCTCAATTTGGGTCTGAGGGCTTTCGTTGGGCCGGGAACCTGGGAGATTCCTGCAAGGTTGCAGTTCGCGGCCGCAGAAGCACTCTCCGGCCAACATGCCCAACTGCAGCAACAGCTCCCAAAGCGAAGGAGCCAGGACCCAAAGACCTAGCTGGCCTGAAGGGCCCCCAGGGGGCCCCCAAGCAGCCCCTCTCCATTTGGGTCTGGGGGCTTTCTTTAGGCTGAGAACCTGGGAGATACCAGCAAGGTTGCAGTTCGCGGACCGAGAAGCACTCTCCGGCCAACATGCCCAATATCCAGCAACAGCTCCCAAAGCGAAGGAGCCAGGACCCAAAGACCTAGCTGGCCTGAAGGGCCCCCAGAAGGCCACCAAGCAGCCCCTCTCCATTTGGGTCTGGGGGCTTTAGTTGGGCCGGGAACCTGGGAGGTACCTGCAAGGTTGCAGTTCGCGGCCGGAGAAGCACTCTCCGGCCAACATGCACAACTGCAGCAACAGCTCCCAAACCGAAGGAGCCAGGACCCAAAGACCTAGCTGGCCTGAAGTGCCCCCAGGGGGCCCCCAAGCAGCCCCTCTCCATTTGGGTCTGGGGGCTTTCGTTGGGCCGGGAACCTGGGAGAATCCTGCAAGGTTGCAGTTCGCGGCCCGAGAAGCACTCTCCGGCCAACATGCCCAACTGCAGCAACAGCTCCCAAACCGAAGGAGCCAGGACCCAAAGACCTAGCTGGCCTGAAGGGCCCCCAGGGGGCCCCCAAGCAGCCCCTCTCAATTTGGGTCTGGGGGCTTTCGTTGGGCATGGAACCTGGGAGGTACCTGCAAGGTTGCAGTTCGCGGCCCGAGAAGCACTCTCCGGCCAACATGCCCAACTGCAGCAACAGCTCCCAAACCGAAGGAGCCAGGACCCAAAGACCTAGCTGGCCTGAAGGGCCCCCAGGGGGCCCCCAAGCAGCCCCTCTCCATTTGGGTCTGGGGGCTTTTGTTGGGCCGGGAACCTGGGAGATTCCTGCAAGGTTGCAGTTCGAGGCCCGAGAAGCACTCTCCGGCCAACATGCCCAACTGCAGCAACAGCTCCCAAACCGAAGGAGCCAGGACCCAAAGACCTAGCTGGCCTGAAGGGCCCCCAGGGGGCCCCCAAGCAGCCCCTCTCCATTTGGGTCTGGGGGCTTTTGTTGGGCCGGGAACCTGGGAGATTCCTGCAAGGTTGCAGTTCGAGGCCCGAGAAGCACTCTCCGGCCAACATGCCCAACTGCAGCAACAGCTCCCAAACCGAATGAGCCAGGACACAAAGACCTAGCTGGCCTGAAGGGCCCCCAGGGGGCCCCCAAGCAGCCCCTCTCAATTTGGGTCTGGGGGCTTTAGTTGGGCCGGGAACCTGGGAGGTACCTGCAAGGTTGCAGTTCGCGGCCGGAGAAGCACTCTCCGGCCAACATGCCCAACTGCAGCAACAGCTCCCAAAGCGAAGGAGCCAGGACCCAAAGACCTAGCTGGCCTGAAGGGCCCCCAGGGGGCCCCCAAGCAGCCCCTCTCCATTTGGGTCTGAGGGCTTTCGTTGGGCCGGGAACCTGGGAGATTCCTGCAAGGTTGCAGTTCGCGGCCGGAGAAGCACTCTCCGGCCAACATGCCCAACTGCAGCAACAGCTCCCAAAGCGAAGGAGCCAGGACCCAAAGACCTAGCTGGCCTGAAGGGCCCCCAGGGGGCCCCCAAGCAGCCCCTCTCAATTTGGGTCTGGGGGCTTTCTTTAGGCTGAGAACCTGGGAGATACCAGCAAGGTTGCAGTTCGCGGCCCGAGAAGCACTCTCCGGCCAACATGCCCAACTGCAGCAACAGCTCCCAAACCGAAGGAGCCAGGACCCAAAGACCTAGCTGGCCTGAAGGGCCCCCAGGGGGCCCCCAAGCAGCCCCTCTCCATTTGGGTCTGGGGGCTTTCGTTGGGCCGGGAACCTGGGAGGTACCTGCAAGGTTGCAGTTCGCGGCCCGAGAAGCACTCTCCGGCCAACATGCCCAACTGCAGCAACAGCTCCCAAACCGAAGGAGCCAGGACCCAAAGACCTAGCTGGCCTGAAGGGCCCCCAGGGGGCCCCCAAGCAGCCCCTCTCCATTTGGGTCTGGGGGCTTTCGTTGGGCCGGGAACCTGGGAGGTACCTGCAAGGTTGCAGTTCTCGGCCGGAGAAGCACTCTCCGGCCAACATGCCCAACTGCAGCAACAGCTCCCAAAGCGAAGGAGCCAGGACCCAAAGACCTAGCTGGCCTGAAGGGCCCCCAGGGGACCCCCAAGCAGCCCCTCTCAATTTGGGTCTGGGGGCTTTAGTTGGGCATGGAACCTGGGAGAATCCTGCAAGGTTGCAGTTCGCGGCCCGAGAAGCACTCTCCGGCCAACATGCCCAACTGCAGCAACAGCTCCCAAACCGAAGGAGCCAGGACCCAAAGACCTAGCTGGCCTGAAGGGCCCCCAGGGGGCCCCCAAGCAGCCCCTCTCCATTTGGGTCTGGGGGCTTTCGTTGGGCCGGGATCTTGGGAGGTACCTGCAAGGTTGCAGTTCGCGGCCCGAGAAGCACTCTCCGGCCAACATGCCCAACTGCAGCAACAGCTCCCAAACCGAAGGAGCCAGGACCCAAAGACCTAGCTGGCCTGAAGGGCCCCCAGGGGGCCCCCAAGCAGCCCCTCTCAATTTGGGTCTGGGGGCTTTCGTTGGGCCGGGAACCTGGGAGAATCCTGCAAGGTTGCAGTTCGCGGCCCGAGAAGCACTCTCCGGCCAACATGCCCAACTGCAGCAACAGCTCCCAAACCGAAGGAGCCAGGACCCAAAGACCTAGCTGGCCTGAAGGGCCCCCAGGGGGCCCCCAAGCAGCCCCTCTCAATTTGGGTCTGGGGGCTTTCGTTGGGCCGGGAACCTGGGAGAATCCTGCAAGGTTGCAGTTCGCGGCCCGAGAAGCACTCTCCGGCCAACATGCCCAACTGCAGCAACAGCTCCCAAACCGAAGGAGCCAGGACCCAAAGACCTAGCTGGCCTGAAGGGCCCCCAGGGGGCCCCCAAGCAGCCCCTCTCCATTTGGGTCTGGGGGCTTTCGTTGGGCCGGGAACCTGGGAGGTACCTGCAAGGTTGCAGTTCGCGGCCGGAGAAGCATTCTCCGGCCAACATGCCCAACTGCAGCAACAGCTCCCAAAGCGAAGGAGCCAGGACCCAAAGACCTAGCTGGCCTGAAGGGCCCCCAGGGGGCCCCCAAGCAGCCCCTCTCCATTTGGGTCTGGGGGCTTTCGTTGGGCGGGGAAACTGGGAGATTCATGCAAGGTTGCAGTTCGCGGCCCGAGAAGCACTCTCCGGCCAACATGCCCAACTGCAGCAACAGCTCCCAAAACGAAGGAGCCAGGACCCAAAGACCTAGCTGGCCTGAAGGGCCCCCAGGGGGCCCCCAAGCAGCCCCTCTCAATTTGGGTCTGGGGGCTTTCGTTGGGCATGGAACCTGGGAGATTCCTGCAAGGTTGCAGTTCGCGGCCCGAGAAGCACTCTCCGGCCAACATGCCCAACTGCAGCAACAGCTCCCAAAGCGAAGGAGCCAGGACCCAAAGACCTAGCTGGCCTGAAGGGCCCCCAGGGGGCCCCCAAGGAGCTCCTCTCCATTTGGGTCTGGGGGCTTTAGTTGGGCCGGGAACCTGAGAGGTACCTGCAAGGTTGCAGTTCGCGGCCGGAGAAGCACTCTCCGGCCAACATGCCCAACTGCAGCAACAGCTCCCAAACCGAAGGAGCCAGGACCCAAAGACCTAGCTGGCCTGAAGGGCCCCCAGGGGGCCCCCAAGCAGCCCCTCTCCATTTGGGTCTGGGGGCTTTTGTTGGGCCGGGAACCTGGGAGATTCCTGCAAGGTTGCAGTTCGAGGCCCGAGAAGCACTCTCCGTCCAACATGCCCAACTGCAGCAACAGCTCCCAAACCGAAGGAGCCAGGACACAAAGACCTAGCTGGCCTGAAGGGCCCCCATGGGGCCCCCAAGGAGCTCTTCTCCATTTGGGTCTGGGGGCTTTCGTTGGGCCGGGAACCTGGGAGGTACCTGCAAGGTTGCAGTTCGCGGCCGGAGAAGCACTCTCCGGCCAACATGCCCAACTGCAGCAACAGCTCCCAAAGCGAAGGAGCCAGGACCCAAAGACCTAGCTGGCCTGAAGGGCCCCCAGGGGGCCCCCAAGCAGCCCCTCTCCATTTGGGTCTGGGGGCTTTCGTTGGGCCGGGAACCTGGCAGGTACCTGCAAGGTTGAAGTTCGCGGCCGGAGAAGCACTCTCCGGCCAACATGCCCAACTGCAGCAACAGCTCCCAAAGCGAAGGAGCCAGGACCCAAAGACCTAGCTGGCCTGAAGGGCCCCCAGGGGGCCCCCAAGCAGCCCCTCTCCATTTGGGTCTGGGGGCTTTAGTTGGGCCGGGAACCTGGGAGATTCCTGCAAGGTTGCAGTTCGAGGCCCGAGAAGCACTCTCCGGCCAACATGCACAACTGCAGCAACAGCTCCCAAACCGAATGAGCCAGGACACAAAGACCTAGCTGGCCTGAAGGGCCCCCATGGGGCCCCCAAGGAGCTCCTCTCCATTTGGGTCTGGGGGCTTTAGTTGGGCCGGGAACCTGGGAGGTACCTGCAAGGTTGCAGTTCGCGGCCGGAGAAGCACTCTCCGGCCAACACGCACAACTGCAGCAACAGCTCCCAAACCGAAGGAGCCAGGACCCAAAGACCTAGCTGGCCTGAAGGGCCCCCAGGGGGCCCCCAAGCAGCCCCTCTCAATTTGGGTCTGGGGGCTTTCGTTGGGCCGGGAACCTGGGAGAATCCTGCAAGGTTGCAGTTCGCGACCCGAGAAGCACTCTCCGGCCAACATGCCCAACTGCAGCAACAGCTCCCAAACCGAAGGAGCCAGGACACAAAGACCTAGCTGGCCTGAAGGGCCCCCAGGGGGCCCCCAAGCAGCCCTTCTCCATTTGGGTCTGGGGGCTTTCGTTGGGCATGTATACCTGAGAGGTACCTGCAAGGTTACAGTTCGCGGCCCGAGAAGCACTCTCCGGCCAACATGCTCAACTGCAGCAACAGCTCCCAAACCGAAGGAGCCAGGACCCAAAGACCTAGCTGGCCTGAAGGGCCCCCAGGGGGCCCCCAAGCAGCCCCTCTCAATTTGGGTCTGAGGGCTTTCGTTGGGCCGGGAACCTGGGAGATTCCTGCAAGGTTGCAGTTCGCGGCCGGAGAAGCACTCTCCGGCCAACATGCCCAACTGCAGCAACAGCTCCCAAAGCGAAGGAGCCAGGACCCAAAGACCTAGCTGGCCTGAAGGGCCCCCAGGGGGCCCCCAAGCAGCCCCTCTCCATTTGGGTCTGGGGGCTTTCTTTAGGCTGAGAACCTGGGAGATACCAGCAAGGTTGCAGTTCGCGGACCGAGAAGCACTCTCCGGCCAACATGCCCAATATCCAGCAACAGCTCCCAAAGCGAAGGAGCCAGGACCCAAAGACCTAGCTGGCCTGAAGGGCCCCCAGAAGGCCACAAAGCAGCCCCTCTCCATTTGGGTCTGGGGGCTTTAGTTGGGCCGGGAACCTGGGAGGTACCTGCAAGGTTGCAGTTCGCGGCCGGAGAAGCACTCTCCGGCCAACATGCCCAACTGCAGCAACAGCTCCCAAAGCGAAGGAGCCAGGACCCAAAGACCTAGCTGGCCTGAAGTGCCCCCAGGGGGCCCCCAAGCAGCCCCTCTCCATTTGGGTCTGGGGGCTTTCGTTGGGCCGGGAACCTGGGAGAATCCTGCAAGGTTGCAGTTCGCGGCCCGAGAAGCACTCTCCGGCCAACATGCCCAACTGCAGCAACAGCTCCCAAACCGAAGGAGCCAGGACCCAAAGACCTAGCTGGCCTGAAGGGCCCCCAGGGGGCCCCCAAGCAGCCCCTCTCCATTTGGGTCTGGGGGCTTTCGTTGGGCATGGAACCTGGGAGGTACCTGCAAGGTTGCAGTTCGCGGACCGAGAAGCACTCTCCGGCCAACATGCCCAACAGCAGCAACAGCTCCCAAACCGAAGGAGCCAGGACCCAAAGACCTAGCTGGCCTGAAGGGCCCCCAGGGGGCCCCCAAGCAGCCCCTCTCCATTTGGGTCTGGGGGCTTTTGTTGGGCCGGGAACCTGGGAGATTCCTGCAAGGTTGCAGTTCGAGGCCCGAGAAGCACTCTCCGGCCAACATGCCCAACTGCAGCAACAGCTCCCAAACCGAATGAGCCAGGACACAAAGACCTAGCTGGCCTGAAGGGCCCCCAGGGGGCCCCCAAGCAGCCCCTCTCAATTTGGGTCTGGAGGCTTTAGTTGGGCCGGGAACCTGGGAGGTACCTGCAAGGTTGCAGTTCGCGGCCGGAGAAGCACTCTCCGGCCAACATGCCCAACTGCAGCAACAGCTCCCAAAGCGAAGGAGCCAGGACCCAAAGACCTAGCTGGCCTGAAGGGCCCCCAGGGGGCCCCCAAGCAGCCCCTCTCCATTTGGGTCTGGGGGCTTTCGTTGGGCCGGGAACCTGGGAGAATCCTGCAAGGTTGCAGTTCGTGGCCCGAGAAGCACTCTCCGGCCAACATGCCCAACTGCAGCAACAGCTCCCAAACCGAAGGAGCCAGGACCCAAAGACCTAGCTGGCCTGAAGGGCCCCCAGGGGGCCCCCAAGGAGCTCCTCTCCATTTGGGTCTGGGGGCTTTAGTTGGGCCGGGAACCTGGGAGGTACCTGCAAGGTTGCAGTTCGCGGCCGGAGAAGCACTCTCCGGCCAACATGCCCAACTGCAGCAACAGCTCCCAAAGCGAAGGAGCCAGGACCCAAAGACCTAGCTGGCCTGAAGGGCCCCCAGGGGGCCCCCAAGCAGCCCCTCTCCATTTGGGTCTGGGGGCTTTTGTTGGGCCGGGAACCTGGGAGATTCCTGCAAGGTTGCAGTTCGAGGCCCGAGAAGCACTCTCCGGCCAACATGCCCAACTGCAGCAACAGCTCCCAAACCGAATGAGCCAGGACACAAAGACCTAGCTGGCCTGAAGGGCCCCCAGGGGGCCCCCAAGCAGCCCCTCTCCATTTGGGTCTGGGGGCTTTCTTTAGGCTGAGAACCTGGGAGATACCAGCAAGGTTGCAGTTCGCGGACCGAGAAGCACTCTCCGGCCAACATGCCCAATATCCAGCAACAGCTCCCAAAGCGAAGGAGCCAGGACCCAAAGACCTAGCTGGCCTGAAGGGCCCCCAGAAGGCCACCAAGCAGCCCCTCTCCATTTGGGTCTGGGGGCTTTAGTTGGGCCGGGAACCTGGGAGGTACCTGCAAGGTTGCAGTTCGCGGCCGGAGAAGCACTCTCCGGCCAACATGCCCAACTGCAGCAACAGCTCCCAAACCGAAGGAGCCAGGACCCAAAGACCTAGCTGGCCTGAAGTGCCCCCAGGGGGCCCCCAAGCAGCCCCTCTCCATTTGGGTCTGGGGGCTTTCGTTGGGCCGGGAACCTGGGAGAATCCTGCAAGGTTGCAGTTCGCGGCCCGAGAAGCACTCTCCGGCCAACATGCCCAACTGCAGCAACAGCTCCCAAACCGAAGGAGCCAGGACCCAAAGACCTAGCTGGCCTGAAGGGCCCCCAGGGGGCCCCCAAGCAGCCCCTCTCCATTTGGGTCTGGGGGCTTTCGTTGGGCATGGAACCTGGGAGATACCAGCAAGGTTGCAGTTCGCGGCCCGAGAAGCACTCTCCGGCCAACATGCCCAACTGCAGCAACAGCTCCCAAACCGAAGGAGCCAGGACCCAAAGACCTAGCTGGCCTGAAGGGCCCCCAGGGGGCCCCCAAGCAGCCCCTCTCCATTTGGGTCTGGGGGCTTTCTTTAGGCTGAGAACCTGGGAGATACCAGCAAGGTTGCAGTTCGCGGACCGAGAAGCACTCTCCGGCCAACATGCCCAATATCCAGCAACAGCTCCCAAAGCGAAGGAGCCAGGACCCAAAGACCTAGCTGGCCTGAAGGGCCCCCAGAAGGCCACCAAGCAGCCCCTCTCCATTTGGGTCTGGGGGCTTTCGTTGGGCCGGGAACCTGGGAGGTACCTGCAAGGTTGCAGTTCGCGGCCCGAGAAGCACTCTCCGGCCAACATGCCCAACTGCAGCAACAGCTCCCAAACCGAAGGAGCCAGGACCCAAAGACCTAGCTGGCCTGAAGTGCCCCCAGGGGGCCCCCAAGCAGCCCCTCTCCATTTGGGTCTGGGGGCTTTCGTTGGGCCGGGAACCTGGGAGAATCCTGCAAGGTTGCAGTTCGCGGCCCGAGAAGCACTCTCCGGCCAACATGCCCAACTGCAGCAACAGCTCCCAAACCGAATGAGCCAGGACACAAAGACCTAGCTGGCCTGAAGGGCCCCCAGGGGGCCCCCAAGCAGCCCCTCTCAATTTGGGTCTGGGGGCTTTAGTTGGGCCGGGAACCTGGGAGGTACCTGCAAGGTTGCAGTTCGCGGCCGGAGAAGCACTCTCCGGCCAACATGCCCAACTGCAGCAACAGCTCCCAAAGCGAAGGAGCCAGGACCCAAAGACCTAGCTGGCCTGAAGTGCCCCCAGGGGTCCCCCAAGCAGCCCCTCTCCATTTGGGTCTGGGGTCTTTCGTTGGGCCGGGAACCTGGGAGGTACCTGCAAGGTTGCAGTTCGTGGCCCGAGAAGCACTCTCCGGCCAACATGCCCAACTGCAGCAACAGCTCCCAAACCGAAGGAGCCAGGACCCAAAGACCTAGCTGGCCTGAAGGGCCCCCAGGGGGTCCCCAAGCAGCCCCTCTCCATTTGGGTCTGGGGGCTTTCGTTGGGCGTGGAACCTGGGAGGTACCTGCAAGGTTGCAGTTCGCGGCCCGAGAAGCACTCTCCGGCCAACAAGCCCAACTGCAGCAACAGCTCCCAAACCGAAGGAGCCAGGACCCAAAGACCTAGCTGGCCTGAAGGGCCCCCATGGGGCCCCCAAGGAGCTCCTCTCCATTTGGGTCTGGGGGCTTTAGTTGGGCCGGGAACCTGGGAGGTACCTGCAAGGTTGCAGTTCGCGGCCCGAGAAGCACTCTCCGGCCAACATGCCCAACTGCAGCAACAGCTCCCAAACCGAAGGAGCCAGGACCCAAAGACCTAGCTGGCCTGAAGGGCCCCCAGGGGGTCCCCAAGCAGCCCCTCTCCATTTGGGTCTGGGGGCTTTCGTTGGGCCGGGAACCTGGGAGGTACCTGCAAGGTTGCAGTTCGCGGCCCGAGAAGCACTCTCCGGCCAACATGCACAACTGCAGCAACAGCTCCCAAACCGAAGGAGCCAGGACCCAAAGACCTAGCTGGCCTGAAGGGCCCCCAGGGTGCCCCCAAGCAGCCCCTCTCAATTTGGGTCTGGGGGCTTTTGTTGGGCCGGGAACCTGGGAGGTACCTGCAAGGTTGCAGTTCTCGGCCGGAGAAGCACTCTCCGGCCAACATGCCCAACTGCAGCAACAGCTCCCAAAGCGAAGGAGCCAGGACCCAAAGACCTAGCTGGCCTGAAGGGCCCCCAGGGGGCCCCAAGCAGCCCCTCTCCATTTGGGTCTGGGGGCTTTCGTTGCGCATGGAACCTGGGAGAATCCTGCAAGGTTGCAGTTCGCGGCCCGAGAAGCACTCTCCGGCCAACATGCCCAACTGCAGCAACAGCTCCCAAACCGAAGGAGCCAGGACCCAAAGACCTAGCTGGCCTGAAGGGCCCCCAGGGGGCCCCCAAGCAGCCCCTCTCCATTTGGGTCTGGGGGCTTTCGTTGGGCCGGGAACCTGGGAGGTACCTGCAAGGTTGCAGTTCGCGGCCCGAGAAGCACTCTCCGGCCAACATGCCCAACTGCAGCAACAGCTCCCAAACCGAAGGAGCCAGGACCCAAAGACCTAGCTGGCCTGAAGGGCCCCCAGGGGGCCCCCAAGCAGCCCCTCTCAATTTGGGTCTGGGGGCTTTCGTTGGGCCGGGAACCTGGGAAAATCCTGCAAGGTTGCAGCTCGCGGCCCGAGAAGCACTCTCCGGCCAACATGCCCAACTGCAGCAACAGCTCCCAAACCGAAGGAGCCAGGACCCAAAGACCTAGCTGGCCTGAAGGGCCCCCAGGGGGCCCCCAAGCAGCCCCTCTCAATTTGGGTCTGGGGGCTTTCGTTGGGCCGGGAACCTGGGAGGTACCTGCAAGGTTGCAGTTCGCGGCCCGAGAAGCACTCTCCGGCCAACATGCCCAACTGCAGCAACAGCTCCCAAACCGAAGGAGCCAGGACCCAAAGACCTAGCTGGCCTGAAGGGCCCCCAGGGGGCCCCCAAGCAGCCCCTCTCAATTTGGGTCTGGGGGCTTTCGTTGGGCATGGAACCTGGGAGGTACCTGCAAGGTTGCAGTTCGCGGCCCGAGAAGCACTCTCCGGCCAACATGCCCAACTGCAGCAACAGCTCCCAAACCGAAGGAGCCAGGACCCAAAGACCTAGCTGGCCTGAAGGGCCCCCAGGGGGCCCCCAAGCAGCCCCTCTCCATTTGGGTCTGGGGGCTTTTGTTGGGCCGGGAACCTGGGAGATTCCTGCAAGGTTGCAGTTCGAGGCCCGAGAAGCACTCTCCGGCCAACATGCCCAACTGCAGCAACAGCTCCCAAACCGAAGGAGCCAGGACACAAAGACCTAGCTGGCCTGAAGGGCCCCCAGGGGGCCCCCAAGCAGCCCCTCTCCATTTGGGTCTGGGGGCTTTAGTTGGGCCGGGAACCTGGGAGGTACCTGCAAGGTTGCAGTTCGCGGCCGGAGAAGCACTCTCCGGCCAACATGCCCAACTGCAGCAACAGCTCCCAAAGCGAAGGAGCCAGGACCCAAAGACCTAGCTGGCCTGAAGGGCCCCCAGGGGGCCCCCAAGCAGCCCCTCTCAATTTGGGTCTGGGGGCTTTCGTTGGGCCGGGAACCTGGGAGATTCCTGCAAGGTTGCAGTTCGCGGCCGGAGAAGCACTCTCCGGCCAACATGCCCAACTGCAGCAACAGCTCCCAAAGCGAAGGAGCCAGGACCCAAAGACCTAGCTGGCCTGAAGGGCCCCCAGGGGGCCCCCAAGCAGCCCCTCTCCATTTGGGTCTGGGGGCTTTCTTTAGGCTGAGAAACTGGGAGATACCAGCAAGGTTGCAGTTCGTGGCCCGAGAAGCACTCTCCGGCCAACATGCCCAACTGCAGCAACAGCTCCCAAACCGAAGGAGCCAGGACCCAAAGACCTAGCTGGCCTGAAGGGCCCCCAGGGGGCCCCCAAGCAGCCCCTCTCCATTTGGGTCTGGGGGCTTTCGTTGGGCGTGGAACCTGGGAGGTACCTGCAAGGTTGCAGTTCGCGGCCCGAGAAGCACTCTCCGGCCAACAAGCCCAACTGCAGCAACAGCTCCCAAACCGAAGGAGCCAGGACCCAAAGACCTAGCTGGCCTGAAGGGCCCCCATGGGGCCCCCAAGGAGCTCCTCTCCATTTGGGTCTGGGGGCTTTAGTTGGGCCGGGAACCTGGGAGGTACCTGCAAGGTTGCAGTTCGCGGCCCGAGAAGCACTCTCCGGCCAACATGCCCAACTGCAGCAACAGCTCCCAAACCGAAGGAGCCAGGACCCAAAGACCTAGCTGGCCTGAAGGGCCCCCAGGGGGTCCCCAAGCAGCCCCTCTCCATTTGGGTCTGGGGGCTTTCGTTGGGCCGGGAACCTGGGAGGTACCTGCAAGGTTGCAGTTCGCGGCCCGAGAAGCACTCTCCGGCCAACATGCACAACTGCAGCAACAGCTCCCAAACCGAAGGAGCCAGGACCCAAAGACCTAGCTGGCCTGAAGGGCCCCCAGGGTGCCCCCAAGCAGCCCCTCTCAATTTGGGTCTGGGGGCTTTTGTTGGGCCGGGAACCTGGGAGGTACCTGCAAGGTTGCAGTTCTCGGCCGGAGAAGCACTCTCCGGCCAACATGCCCAACTGCAGCAACAGCTCCCAAAGCGAAGGAGCCAGGACCCAAAGACCTAGCTGGCCTGAAGGGCCCCCAGGGGGCCCCCAAGCAGCCCCTCTCCATTTGGGTCTGGGGGCTTTCGTTGGGCATGGAACCTGGGAGAATCCTGCAAGGTTGCAGTTCGCGGCCCGAGAAGCACTCTCCGGCCAACATGCCCAACTGCAGCAACAGCTCCCAAACCGAAGGAGCCAGGACCCAAAGACCTAGCTGGCCTGAAGGGCCCCCAGGGGGCCCCCAAGCAGCCCCTCTCCATTTGGGTCTGGGGGCTTTCGTTGGGCCGGGAACCTGGGAGGTACCTGCAAGGTTGCAGTTCGCGGCCCGAGAAGCACTCTCCGGCCAACATGCCCAACTGCAGCAACAGCTCCCAAACCGAAGGAGCCAGGACCCAAAGACCTAGCTGGCCTGAAGGGCCCCCAGGGGGCCCCCAAGCAGCCCCTCTCCATTTGGGTCTGGGGGCTTTTGTTGGGCCGGGAACCTGGGAGATTCCTGCAAGGTTGCAGTTCGAGGCCCGAGAAGCACTCTCCGGCCAACATGCCCAACTGCAGCAACAGCTCCCAAACCGAAGGAGCCAGGACACAAAGACCTAGCTGGCCTGAAGGGCCCCCAGGGGGCCCCCAAGCAGCCCCTCTCAATTTGGGTCTGGGGGCTTTCGTTGGGCCGGGAACCTGGGAGGTACCTGCAAGGTTGCAGTTCGCGGCCCGAGAAGCACTCTCCGGCCAACATGCCCAACTGCAGCAACAGCTCCCAAACCGAAGGAGCCAGGACCCAAAGACCTAGCTGGCCTGAAGGGCCCCCAGGGGGCCCCCAAGCAGCCCCTCTCAATTTGGGTCTGGGGGCTTTCGTTGGGCATGGAACCTGGGAGGTACCTGCAAGGTTGCAGTTCGCGGCCCGAGAAGTACTCTCCGGCCAACATGCCCAACTGCAGCAACAGCTCCCAAACCGAAGGAGCCAGGACCCAAAGACCTAGCTGGCCTGAAGGGCCCCCAGGGGGCCCCCAAGCAGCCCCTCTCCATTTGGGTCTGGGGGCTTTTGTTGGGCCGGGAACCTGGGAGATTCCTGCAAGGTTGCAGTTCGAGGCCCGAGAAGCACTCTCCGGCCAACATGCCCAACTGCAGCAACAGCTCCCAAACCGAAGGAGCCAGGACACAAAGACCTAGCTGGCCTGAAGGGCCCCCAGGGGGCCCCCAAGCAGCCCCTCTCCATTTGGGTCTGGGGGCTTTAGTTGGGCCGGGAACCTGGGAGGTACCTGCAAGGTTGCAGTTCGCGGCCGGAGAAGCACTCTCCGGCCAACATGCCCAACTGCAGCAACAGCTCCCAAAGCGAAGGAGCCAGGACCCAAAGACCTAGCTGGCCTGAAGGGCCCCCAGGGGGCCCCCAAGCAGCCCCTCTCAATTTGGGTCTGGGGGCTTTCGTTGGGCCGGGAACCTGGGAGATTCCTGCAAGGTTGCAGTTCGCGGCCGGAGAAGCACTCTCCGGCCAACATGCCCAACTGCAGCAACAGCTCCCAAAGCGAAGGAGCCAGGACCCAAAGACCTAGCTGGCCTGAAGGGCCCCCAGGGGGCCCCCAAGCAGCCCCTCTCCATTTGGGTCTGGGGGCTTTCTTTAGGCTGAGAAACTGGGAGATACCAGCAAGGTTGCAGTTCGCGGACCGAGAAGCACTCTCCGGCCAACATGCCCAATATCCAGCAACAGCTCCCAAAGCGAAGGAGCCAGGACCCAAAGACCTAGCTGGCCTGAAGGGCCCCCAGAAGGCCACCAAGCAGCCCCTCTCCATTTGGGTCTGGGGGCTTTCGTTGGGCCGGGAACCTGGGAGGTACCTGCAAGGTTGCAGTTCGCTGCCGGAGAAGCATTCTCCGGCCAACATGCCCAACTGCAGCAACAGCTCCCAAAGCGAAGGAGCCAGGACCCAAAGACCTAGCTGGCCTGAAGTGCCCCCAGGGGGCCCCCAAGCAGCCCCTCTCCATTTGGGTCTGAGGGCTTTCGTTGGGCCGGGAACCTGGGAGAATCCTGCAAGGTTGCAGTTCGCGGCCCGAGAAGCACTCTCCGGCCAACATGCCCAACTGCAGCAACAGCTCCCAAAGCGAAGGAGCCAGGACCCAAAGACCTAGCTGGCCTGAAGGGCCCCCAGGGGGCCCCCAAGCAGCCCCTCTCCATTTGGGTCTGGGGGCTTTCGTTGGGCATGAAACCTGGGAGGTACCTGCAAGGTTGCAGTTCGCGGCCCGAGAAGCACTCTCCGGCCAACAAGCCCAACTGCAGCAACAGCTCCCAAACCGAAGGAGCCAGGACCCAAAGACCTAGCTGGCCTGAAGGGCCCCCAGGGGGCCCCCAAGGAGCTCCTCTCCATTTGGGTCTGGGGGCTTTAGTTGGGCCGGGAACCTGGGAGGTACCTGCAAGGTTGCAGTTCGCGGCCCGAGAAGCACTCTCCGGCCAACATGCCCAACTGCAGCAACAGCTCCCAAACCGAAGGAGCCAGGACCCAAAGACCTAGCTGGCCTGAAGGGCCCCCAGGGGGCCCCCAAGCAGCCCCTCTCCATTTGGGTCTGGGGGCTTTCGTTGGGCCGGGAACCTGGGAGGTACCTGCAAGGTTGCAGTTCGCGGCCCGAGAAGCACTCTCCGGCCAACATGCCCAACTGCAGCAACAGCTCCCAAACCGAAGGAGCCAGGACCCAAAGACCTAGCTGGCCTGAAGGGCCCCCAGGGGGCCCCCAAGCAGCCCCTCTCAATTTGGGTCTGGGGGCTTTCGTTGGGCATGGAACCTGGGAGGTACCTGCAAGGTTGCAGTTCGCGGCCCGAGAAGCACTCTCCGGCCAACATGCCCAACTGCAGCAACAGCTCCCAAACCGAAGGAGCCAGGACCCAAAGACCTAGCTGGCCTGAAGGGCCCCCAGGGGGCCCCCAAGCAGCCCCTCTCCATTTGGGTCTGGGGGCTTTTGTTGGGCCGGGAACCTGGGAGATTCCTGCAAGGTTGCAGTTCGAGGCCCGAGAAGCACTCTCCGGCCAACATGCCCAACTGCAGCAACAGCTCCCAAACCGAAGGAGCCAGGACACAAAGACCTAGCTGGCCTGAAGGGCCCCCAGGGGGCCCCCAAGCAGCCCCTCTCCATTTGGGTCTGGGGGCTTTAGTTGGGCCGGGAACCTGGGAGGTACCTGCAAGGTTGCAGTTCGCGGCCGGAGAAGCACTCTCCGGCCAACATGCCCAACTGCAGCAACAGCTCCCAAAGCGAAGGAGCCAGGACCCAAAGACCTAGCTGGCCTGAAGGGCCCCCAGGGGGCCCCCAAGCAGCCCCTCTCAATTTGGGTCTGGGGGCTTTCGTTGGGCCGGGAACCTGGGAGATTCCTGCAAGGTTGCAGTTCGCGGCCGGAGAAGCACTCTCCGGCCAACATGCCCAACTGCAGCAACAGCTCCCAAAGCGAAGGAGCCAGGACCCAAAGACCTAGCTGGCCTGAAGGGCCCCCAGGGGGCCCCCAAGCAGCCCCTCTCCATTTGGGTCTGGGGGCTTTCTTTAGGCTGAGAAACTGGGAGATACCAGCAAGGTTGCAGTTCGCGGACCGAGAAGCACTCTCCGGCCAACATGCCCAATATCCAGCAACAGCTCCCAAAGCGAAGGAGCCAGGACCCAAAGACCTAGCTGGCCTGAAGGGCCCCCAGAAGGCCACCAAGCAGCCCCTCTCCATTTGGGTCTGGGGGCTTTCGTTGGGCCGGGAACCTGGGAGGTACCTGCAAGGTTGCAGTTCGCTGCCGGAGAAGCATTCTCCGGCCAACATGCCCAACTGCAGCAACAGCTCCCAAAGCGAAGGAGCCAGGACCCAAAGACCTAGCTGGCCTGAAGTGCCCCCAGGGGGCCCCCAAGCAGCCCCTCTCCATTTGGGTCTGAGGGCTTTCGTTGGGCCGGGAACCTGGGAGAATCCTGCAAGGTTGCAGTTCGCGGCCCGAGAAGCACTCTCCGGCCAACATGCCCAACTGCAGCAACAGCTCCCAAAGCGAAGGAGCCAGGACCCAAAGACCTAGCTGGCCTGAAGGGCCCCCAGGGGGCCCCCAAGCAGCCCCTCTCCATTTGGGTCTGGGGGCTTTCGTTGGGCATGAAACCTGGGAGGTACCTGCAAGGTTGCAGTTCGCGGCCCGAGAAGCACTCTCCGGCCAACAAGCCCAACTGCAGCAACAGCTCCCAAACCGAAGGAGCCAGGACCCAAAGACCTAGCTGGCCTGAAGGGCCCCCAGGGGGCCCCCAAGGAGCTCCTCTCCATTTGGGTCTGGGGGCTTTAGTTGGGCCGGGAACCTGGGAGGTACCTGCAAGGTTGCAGTTCGCGGCCCGAGAAGCACTCTCCGGCCAACATGCCCAACTGCAGCAACAGCTCCCAAACCGAAGGAGCCAGGACCCAAAGACCTAGCTGGCCTGAAGGGCCCCCAGGGGGCCCCCAAGCAGCCCCTCTCCATTTGGGTCTGGGGGCTTTCGTTGGGCCGGGAACCTGGGAGGTACCTGCAAGGTTGCAGTTCGCGGCCGGAGAAGCACTCTCCGGCCAACATGCCCAACTGCAGCAACAGCTCCCAAAGCGAAGGAGCCAGGACCCAAAGACCTAGCTGGCCTGAAGGGCCCCCAGGGGGCCCCCAAGCAGCCCCTCTCAATTTGGGTCTGGGGGCTTTCGTTGGGCCGGGAACCTGGGAGGTACCTGCAAGGTTGCAGTTCGCGGCCGGAGAAGCACTCTCCGGCCAACATGCCCAACTGCAGCAACAGCTCCCAAACCGAAGGAGCCAGGACCCAAAGACCTAGCTGGCCTGAAGGGCCCCCAGGGGGCCCCCAAGCAGCCCCTCTCAATTTGGGTCTGGGGGCTTTCGTTGGGCATGGAACCTGGGAGGTACCTGCAAGGTTGCAGTTCGCGGCCCGAGAAGCACTCTCCGGCCAACATGCCCAACTGCAGCAACAGCTCCCAAACCGAAGGAGCCAGGACCCAAAGACCTAGCTGGCCTGAAGGGCCCCCAGGGGGCCCCCAAGCAGCCCCTCTCCATTTGGGTCTGGGGGCTTTTGTTGGGCCGGGAACCTGGGAGATTCCTGCAAGGTTGCAGTTCGAGGCCCGAGAAGCACTCTCCGGCCAACATGCCCAACTGCAGCAACAGCTCCCAAACCGAAGGAGCCAGGACACAAAGACCTAGCTGGCCTGAAGGGCCCCCAGGGGGCCCCCAAGCAGCCCCTCTCAATTTGGGTCTGGGGGCTTTAGTTGGGCCGGGAACCTGGGAGGTACCTGCAAGGTTGCAGTTCGCGGCCGGAGAAGCACTCTCCGGCCAACATGCCCAACTGCAGCAACAGCTCCCAAAGCGAAGGAGCCAGGACCCAAAGACCTAGCTGGCCTGAAGGGCCCCCATTGGGCCCCCAAGCAGCCCCTCTCAATTTGGGTCTGGGGGCTTTCGTTGGGCCGGGAACCTGGGAGATTCCTGCAAGGTTGCAGTTCGCGGCCGGAGAAGCACTCTCCGGCCAACATGCCCAACTGCAGCAACAGCTCCCAAAGCGAAGGAGCCAGGACCCAAAGACCTAGCTGGCCTGAAGGGCCCCCAGGGGGCCCCCAAGCAGCCCCTCTCCATTTGGGTCTGGGGGCTTTCTTTAGGCTGAGAAACTGGGAGATACCAGCAAGGTTGCAGTTCGCGGACCGAGAAGCACTCTCCGGCCAACATGCCCAATATCCAGCAACAGCTCCCAAAGCGAAGGAGCCAGGACCCAAAGACCTAGCTGGCCTGAAGGGCCCCCAGAAGGCCACCAAGCAGCCCCTCTCCATTTGGGTCTGGGGGCTTTCGTTGGGCCGGGAACCTGGGAGGTACCTGCAAGGTTGCAGTTCGCGGCCGGAGAAGCATTCTCCGGCCAACATGCCCAACTGCAGCAACAGCTCCCAAAGCGAAGGAGCCAGGACCCAAAGACCTAGCTGGCCTGAAGTGCCCCCAGGGGGCCCCCAAGCAGCCCCTCTCCATTTGGGTCTGAGGGCTTTCGTTGGGCCGGGAACCTGGGAGAATCCTGCAAGGTTGCAGTTCGCGGCCCGAGAAGCACTCTCCGGCCAACATGCCCAACTGCAGCAACAGCTCCCAAAGCGAAGGAGCCAGGACCCAAAGACCTAGCTGGCCTGAAGGGCCCCCAGGGGGCCCCCAAGCAGCCCCTCTCCATTTGGGTCTGGGGGCTTTCGTTGGGCATGAAACCTGGGAGGTACCTGCAAGGTTGCAGTTCGCGGCCCGAGAAGCACTCTCCGGCCAACAAGCCCAACTGCAGCAACAGCTCCCAAACCGAAGGAGCCAGGACCCAAAGACCTAGCTGGCCTGAAGGGCCCCCAGGGGGCCCCCAAGGAGCTCCTCTCCATTTGGGTCTGGGGGCTTTAGTTGGGCCGGGAACCTGGGACGTACCTGCAAGGTTGCAGTTCGCGGCCCGAGAAGCACTCTCCGGCCAACATGCCCAACTGCAGCAACAGCTCCCAAAGCGAAGGAGCCAGGACCCAAAGACCTAGCTGGCCTGAAGGGCCCCCAGGGGGCCCCCAAGCAGCCCCTCTCCATTTGGGTCTGGGGGCTTTCGTTGGGCCGGGAACCTGGGAGGTACCTGCAAGGTTGCAGTTCGCGGCCGGAGAAGCACTCTCCGGCCAACATGCCCAACTGCAGCAACAGCTCCCAAAGCGAAGGAGCCAGGACCCAAAGACCTAGCTGGCCTGAAGGGCCCCCAGGGGGCCCCCAAGCAGCCCCTCTCAATTTGGGTCTGGGGGCTTTCGTTGGGCCGGGAACCTGGGAGGTACCTGCAAGGTTGCAGTTCGCGGCCGGAGAAGCACTCTCCGGCCAACATGCCCAACTGCAGCAACAGCTCCCAAAGCGAAGGAGCCAGGACCCAAAGACCTAGCTGGCCTGAAGGGCCCCCAGGGGGCCCCCAAGCAGCCCCTCTCCATTTGGGTCTGGGGGCTTTCGTTGGGCCGGGAACCTGGGAGATACCAGCAAGGTTGCAGTTCGCGGCCCGAGAAGCACTCTCCGGCCAACATGCCCAACTGCAGCAACAGCTCCCAAAGCGAAGGAGCCAGGACCCAAAGACCTAGCTGGCCTGAAGGGCCCCCAGGGGGCCCCCAAGCAGCCCCTCTCCATTTGGGTCTGGGGGCTTTCGTTGGGCATGAAACCTGGGAGGTACCTGCAAGGTTGCAGTTCGCGGCCCGAGAAGCACTCTCCGGCCAACAAGCCCAACTGCAGCAACAGCTCCCAAACCGAAGGAGCCAGGACCCAAAGACCTAGCTGGCCTGAAGGGCCCCCATGGGGCCCCCAAGGAGCTCCTCTCCATTTGGGTCTGGGGGCTTTAGTTGGGCCGGGAACCTGGGAGGTACCTGCAAGGTTGCAGTTCGCGGCCCGAGAAGCACTCTCCGGCCAACATGCCCAACTGCAGCAACAGCTCCCAAAGCGAAGGAGCCAGGACCCAAAGACCTAGCTGGCCTGAAGGGCCCCCAGGGGGCCCCCAAGCAGCCCCTCTCCATTTGGGTCTGGGGGCTTTCGTTGGGCCGGGAACCTGGGAGGTACCTGCAAGGTTGCAGTTCGCGGCCGGAGAAGCACTCTCCGGCCAACATGCACAACTGCAGCAACAGCTCCCAAACCGAAGGAGCCAGGACCCAAAGACCTAGCTGGCCTGAAGGGCCCCCAGGGGGCCCCCAAGCAGCCCCTCTCAATTTGGGTCTGGGGGCTTTCGTTGGGCCGGGAACCTGGGAGGTACCTGCAAGGTTGCAGTTCTCGGCCGGAGAAGCACTCTCCGGCCAACATGCCCAACTGCAGCAACAGCTCCCAAACCGAAGGAGCCAGGACCCAAAGACCTAGCTGGCCTGAAGGGCCCCCAGGGGGCCCCCAAGCAGCCCCTCTCAATTTGGGTCTGGGGGCTTTCGTTGGGCATGGAACCTGGGAGGTACCTGCAAGGTTGCAGTTCGCGGCCCGAGAAGCACTCTCCGGCCAACATGCACAACTGCAGCAACAGCTCCCAAACCGAAGGAGCCAGGACCCAAAGACCTAGCTGGCCTGAAGGGCCCCCAGGGGGCCCCCAAGCAGCCCCTCTCCATTTGGGTCTGGGGGCTTTCGTTGGGCCGGGAACCTGGGAGGTACCTGCAAGGTTGCAGTTCGCGGCCGGAGAAGCACTCTCCGGCCAACATGCCCAACTGCAGCAACAGCTCCCAAACCGAAGGAGCCAGGACCCAAAGACCTAGCTGGCCTGAAGGGCCCCCAGGGGGCCCCCAAGCAGCCCCTCTCCATTTGGGTCTGGGGGCTTTCGTTGGGCCGGGAACCTGGGAGAATCCTGCAAGGTTGCAGTTCGCGGCCCGAGAAGCACTCTCCGGCCAACATGCCCAACTGCAGCAACAGCTCCCAAACCGAAGGAGCCAGGACCCAAAGACCTAGCTGGCCTGAAGGGCCCCCAGGGGGCCCCCAAGCAGCCCCTCTCAATTTGGGTCTGGGGGCTTTCGTTGGGCCGGGAACCTGGGAGGTACCTGCAAGGTTGCATTTGGCGGCCCGAGAAGCACTCTCCGGCCAACATGCCCAACTGCAGCAACAGCTCCCAAACCGAAGGAGCCAGGACCCAAAGACCTAGCTGGCCTGAAGGGCCCCCAGGGGGCCCCCAAGCAGCCCCTCTCCATTTGGGTCTGGGGGCTTTCGTTGGGCCGGGAACCTGGGAGGTACCTGCAAGGTTGCAGTTCGCGGCCGGAGAAGCATTCTCCGGCCAACATGCCCAACTGCAGCAACAGCTCCCAAAGCGAAGGAGCCAGGACCCAAAGACCTAGCTGGCCTGAAGGGCCCCCAGGGGGCCCCCAAGCAGCCCCTCTCCATTTGGGTCTGGGGGCTTTCGTTGGGCGGGGAACCTGGGAGATTCATGCAAGGTTGCAGTTCGCGGCCCGAGAAGCACTCTCCGGCCAACATGCCCAACTGCAGCAACAGCTCCCAAACCGAAGGAGCCAGGACCCAAAGACCTAGCTGGCCTGAAGGGCCCCCAGGGGGCCCCCAAGCAGCCCCTCTCAATTTGGGTCTGGGGGCTTTCGTTGGGCATGGAACCTGGGAGATTCCTGCAAGGTTGCAGTTCGCGGCCCGAGAAGCACTCTCCGGCCAACATGCCCAACTGCAGCAACAGCTCCCAAACCGAAGGAGCCAGGACCCAAAGACATAGATGGCCTGAAGGGCCCCCAGGGGGCCCCCAAGGAGCTCCTCTCCATTTGGGTCTGGGGGCTTTAGTTGGGCCGGGAACCTGAGAGGTACCTGCAAGGTTGCAGTTCGCGGCCGGAGAAGCACTCTCCGGCCAACATGCCCAACTGCAGCAACAGCTCCCAAAGCGAAGGAGCCAGGACCCAAAGACCTAGCTGGCCTGAAGGGCCCCCAGGGGGCCCCCAAGCAGCCCCTCTCCATTTGGGTCTGGGGGCTTTTGTTGGGCCGGGAACCTGGGAGATTCCTGCAAGGTTGCAGTTCGCGGCCCGAGAAGCACTCTCCGGCCAACATGCCCAACTGCAGCAACAGCTCCCAAACCGAATGAGCCAGGACACAAAGACCTAGCTGGCCTGAAGGGCCCCCATGGGGCCCCCAAGGAGCTCGTCTCCATTTGGGTCTGGGGGCTTTAGTTGGGCCGGGAACCTGGGAGGTACCTGCAAGGTTGCAGTTCGCGGCCGGAGAAGCACTCTCCGGCCAACATGCCCAACTGCAGCAACAGCTCCCAAAGCGAAGGAGCCAGGACCCAAAGACCTAGCTGGCCTGAAGGGCCCCCAGGGGGCCCCCAAGCAGCCCCTCTCCATTTGGGTCTGGGGGCTTTCGTTGGGCCGGGAACCTGGCAGGTACCTGCAAGGTTGCAGTTCGCGGCCCGAGAAGCACTCTCCAGCCAACATGCCCAACTGCAGCAACAGCTCCCAAACCGAAGGAGCCAGGACCCAAAGACCTAGCTGGCCTGAAGGGCCCCCAGGGGGCCCCCAAGCAGCCCCTCTCAATTTGGGTCTGGGGGCTTTAGTTGGGCCGGGAACCTGAGAGGTACCTGCAAGGTTGCAGTTCGCGGCCCGAGAAGCACTCTCCGGCCAACATGCCCAACTGCAGCAACAGCTCCCAAAGCGAAGGAGCCAGGACCCAAAGACCTAGCTGGCCTGAAGGGCCCCCAGGGGGCCCCCAAGCAGCCCCTCTCAATTTGGGTCTGGGGGCTTTCGTTGGGCCGGGAACCTGGGAGGTACCTGCAAGGTTGCAGTTCGCGGCCGGAGAAGCACTCTCCGGCCAACATGCCCAACTGCAGCAACAGCTCCCAAACCGAAGGAGCCAGGACCCAAAGACCTAGCTGGCCTGAAGGGCCCCCAGGGGGCCCCCAAGCAGCCCCTCTCAATTTGGGTCTGGGGGCTTTCGTTGGGCATGGAACCTGGGAGGTACCTGCAAGGTTGCAGTTCGCGGCCCGAGAAGCACTCTCCGGCCAACATGCCCAACTGCAGCAACAGCTCCCAAACCGAAGGAGCCAGGACCCAAAGACCTAGCTGGCCTGAAGGGCCCCCAGGGGGCCCCCAAGCAGCCCCTCTCCATTTGGGTCTGGGGGCTTTTGTTGGGCCGGGAACCTGGGAGATTCCTGCAAGGTTGCAGTTCGAGGCCCGAGAAGCACTCTCCGGCCAACATGCCCAACTGCAGCAACAGCTCCCAAACCGAAGGAGCCAGGACACAAAGACCTAGCTGGCCTGAAGGGCCCCCAGGGGGCCCCCAAGCAGCCCCTCTCAATTTGGGTCTGGGGGCTTTAGTTGGGCCGGGAACCTGGGAGGTACCTGCAAGGTTGCAGTTCGCGGCCCGAGAAGCACTCTCCGGCCAACATGCCCAACTGCAGCAACAGCTCCCAAAGCGAAGGAGCCAGGACCCAAAGACCTAGCTGGCCTGAAGGGCCCCCAGGGGGCCCCCAAGCAGCCCCTCTCAATTTGGGTCTGGGGGCTTTCGTTGGGCCGGGAACCTGGGAGATTCCTGCAAGGTTGCAGTTCGCGGCCGCAGAAGCACTCTCCGGCCAACATGCCCAACTGCAGCAACAGCTCCCAAAGCGAAGGAGCCAGGACCCAAAGACCTAGCTGGCCTGAAGGGCCCCCAGGGGGCCCCCAAGCAGCCCCTCTCCATTTGGGTCTGGGGGCTTTCTTTAGGCTGAGAAACTGGGAGATACCAGCAAGGTTGCAGTTCGCGGACCGAGAAGCACTCTCCGGCCAACATGCCCAATATCCAGCAACAGCTCCCAAAGCGAAGGAGCCAGGACCCAAAGACCTAGCTGGCCTGAAGGGCCCCCAGAAGGCCACCAAGCAGCCCCTCTCCATTTGGGTCTGGGGGCTTTCGTTGGGCATGGAACCTGGGAGGTACCTGCAAGGTTGCAGTTCGCGGCCGGAGAAGCATTCTCCGGCCAACATGCCCAACTGCAGCAACAGCTCCCAAAGCGAAGGAGCCAGGACCCAAAGACCTAGCTGGCCTCAAGTGCCCCCAGGGGGCCCCCAAGCAGCCCCTCTCCATTTGGGTCTGAGGGCTTTCGTTGGGCCGGGAACCTGGGAGAATCCTGCAAGGTTGCAGTTCGCGGCCCGAGAAGCACTCTCCGGCCAACATGCCCAACTGCAGCAACAGCTCCCAAAGCGAAGGAGCCAGGACCCAAAGACCTAGCTGGCCTGAAGGGCCCCCAGGGGGCCCCCAAGCAGCCCCTCTCCATTTGGGTCTGGGGGCTTTCGTTGGGCATGAAACCTGGGAGGTACCTGCAAGGTTGCAGTTCGCGGCCCGAGAAGCACTCTCCGGCCAACAAGCCCAACTGCAGCAACAGCTCCCAAACCGAAGGAGCCAGGACCCAAAGACCTAGCTGGCCTGAAGGGCCCCCATGGGGCCCCCAAGGAGCTCCTCTCCATTTGGGTCTGGGGGCTTTAGTTGGGCCGGGAACCTGGGAGGTACCTGCAAGGTTGCAGTTCGCGGCCCGAGAAGCACTCTCCGGCCAACATGCCCAACTGCAGCAACAGCTCCCAAAGCGAAGGAGCCAGGACCCAAAGACCTAGCTGGCCTGAAGGGCCCCCAGGGGGCCCCCAAGCAGCCCCTCTCCATTTGGGTCTGGGGGCTTTCGTTGGGCCGGGAACCTGGGAGGTACCTGCAAGGTTGCAGTTCGCGGCCGGAGAAGCACTCTCCGGCCAACATGCCCAACTGCAGCAACAGCTCCCAAAGCGAAGGAGCCAGGACCCAAAGACCTAGCTGGCCTGAAGGGCCCCCAGGGGGCCCCCAAGCAGCCCCTCTCAATTTGGGTCTGGGGGCTTTCGTTGGGCCGGGAACCTGGGAGGTACCTGCAAGGTTGCAGTTCGCGGCCGGAGAAGCACTCTCCGGCCAACATGCCCAACTGCAGCAACAGCTCCCAAAGCGAAGGAGCCAGGACCCAAAGACCTAGCTGGCCTGAAGGGCCCCCAGGGGGCCCCCAAGCAGCCCCTCTCCATTTGGGTCTGGGGGCTTTCTTTAGGCTGAGAAACTGGGAGATACCAGCAAGGTTGCAGTTCGCGGACCGAGAAGCACTCTCCGGCCAACATGCCCAATATCCAGCAACAGCTCCCAAAGCGAAGGAGCCAGGACCCAAAGACCTAGCTGGCCTGAAGGGCCCCCAGAAGGCCACCAAGCAGCCCCTCTCCATTTGGGTCTGGGGGCTTTCGTTGGGCCGGGAACCTGGGAGGTACCAGCAAGGTTGCAGTTCGCGGCCGGAGAAGCATTCTCCGGCCAACATACCCAACTGCAGCAACAGCTCCCAAAGCGAAGGAGCCAGGACCCAAAGACCTAGCTGGCCTGAAGGGCCCCCAGGGGGCCCCCAAGCAGCCCCTCTCCATTTGGGTCTGAGGGCTTTCGTTGGGCCGGGAACCTGGGAGAATCCTGCAAGGTTGCAGTTCGCGGCCCGAGAAGCACTCTCCGGCCAACATGCCCAACTGCAGCAACAGCTCCCAAACCGAAGGAGCCAGGACCCAAAGACCTAGCTGGCCTGAAGGGCCCCCAGGGGGCCCCCAAGCAGCCCCTCTCCATTTGGGTCTGGGGGCTTTCGTTGGGCCGGGAACCTGAGAGGTACCTGCAAGGTTGCAGTTCGCGGCCGGAGAAGCACTCTCCGGCCAACATGCCCAACTGCAGCAACAGCTCCCAAAGCGAAGGAGCCAGGACCCAAAGACCTAGCTGGCCTGAAGGGCCCCCAGGGGGCCCCCAAGCAGCCCCTCTCCATTTGGGTCTGGGGGCTTTCGTTGGGCATGTATACCTGAGAGGTACCTGCAAGGTTACAGTTCGCGGCCCGAGAAGCACTCTCCGGCCAACATGCCCAACTGCAGCAACAGCTCCCAAAGCGAAGGAGCCAGGACCCAAAGACCTAGCTGGCCTGAAGTGCCCCCAGGGGGTCCCCAAGCAGCCCCTCTCCATTTGGGTCTGGGGGCTTTCGTTTGGCGGGGAACCTGGGAGATTCATGCAAGGTTGCAGTTCGCGGCCCGAGAAGCACTCTCCGGCCAACATGCCCAACTGCAGCAACAGCTCCCAAAGCGAAGGAGCCAGGACCCAAAGACCTAGCTGGCCTGAAGGGCCCCCAGGGGGCCCCCAAGCAGCCCCTCTCAATTTGGGTCTGGGGGCTTTCGTTGGGCCGGGAACCTGGGAGATTCCTGCAAGGTTGCAGTTCGCAGCCGGAGAAGCACTCTCCGGCCAACATGCCCAACTGCAGCAACAGCTCCCAAACCGAAGGAGCCAGGACCCAAAGACCTAGCTGGCCTGAAGTGCCCCCAGGGGGCCCCCAAGCAGCCCCTCTCCATTTGGGTCTGGGGGCTTTCGTTGGGCCGGGAACCTGGGAGAATCCTGCAAGGTTGCAGTTCGCGGCCCGAGAAGCACTCTCCGGCCAACATGCCCAACTGCAGCAACAGCTCCCAAACCGAAGGAGCCAGGACCCAAAGACCTAGCTGGCCTGAAGGGCCCCCAGGGGCCCCCAAGCAGCCCCTCTCCATTTGGGTCTGGGGGCTTTCGTTGGGCCGGGAACCTGGGAGGTACCTGCAAGGTTGCAGTTCGCGGCCCGAGAAGCACTCTCCGGCCAACATGCCCAACTGCAGCAACAGCTCCCAAACCGAAGGAGCCAGGACCCAAAGACCTAGCTGGCCTGAAGGGCCCCCAGGGGGCCCCCAAGCAGCCCCTCTCAATTTGGGTCTGGGGGCTTTTGTTGGGCCGGGAACCTGGGAGATTCCTGCAAGGTTGCAGTTCGAGGCCCGAGAAGCACTCTCCGGCCAACATGCCCAACTGCAGCAACAGCTCCCAAACCGAAGGAGCCAGGACACAAAGACCTAGCTGGCCTGAAGGGCCCCCAGGGGGCCCCCAAGCAGCCCCTCTCAATTTGGGTCTGGGGGCTTTAGTTGGGCCGGGAACCTGAGAGGTACCTGCAAGGTTGCAGTTCGAGGCCCGAGAAGCACTCTCCGGCCAACATGCCCAACTGCAGCAACAGCTCCCAAAGCGAAGGAGCCAGGACCCAAAGACCTAGCTGGCCTGAAGGGCCCCCAGGGGGCCCCCAAGCAGCCCCTCTCCATTTGGGTCTGGGGGCTTTCGTTGGGCCGGGAACCTGGGAGGTACCTGCAAGGTTGCAGTTCGCGGCCCGAGAAGCACTCTCCGGCCAACATGCCCAACTGCAGCAACAGCTCCCAAAGCGAAGGAGCCAGGACCCAAAGACCTAGCTGGCCTGAAGGGCCCCCAGGGGGCCCCCAAGCAGCCCCTCTCCATTTGGGTCTGGGGGCTTTCGTTGGGCCGGGAACCTGGGAGGTACCTGCAAGGTTGCAGTTCGCGGCCGGAGAAGCACTCTCCGGCCAACATGCCCAACTGCAGCAACAGCTCCCAAACCGAAGGAGCCAGGACCCAAAGACCTAGCTGGCCTGAAGTGCCCCCAGGGGGCCCCCAAGCAGCCCCTCTCAATTTGGGTCTGGGGGCTTTCGTTGGGCCGGGAACCTGGGAGGTACCTGCAAGGTTGCAGTTCGCAGCCGGAGAAGCACTCTCCGGCCAACATGCCCAACTGCAGCAACAGCTCCCAAACCGAAGGAGCCAGGACCCAAAGACCTAGCTGGCCTGAAGGGCCCCCAGGGGGCCCCCAAGCAGCCCCTCTCAATTTGGGTCTGGGGGCTTTCGTTGGGCCGGGAACCTGGGAGGTACCTGCAAGGTTGCAGTTCGCAGCCCGAGAAGCACTCTCCGGCCAACATGCCCAACTGCAGCAACAGCTCCCAAACCGAAGGAGCCAGGACCCAAAGACCTAGCTGGCCTGAAGGGCCCCCAGGGGGCCCCCAAGCAGCCCCTCTCAATTTGGGTCTGGGGGTTTTCGTTGGGCCGGGAACCTGGGAGGTACCTGCAAGGTTGCAGTTCGCGGCCGGAGAAGCATTCTCCGGCCAACATGCCCAACTGCAGCAACAGCTCCCAAAGCGAAGGAGCCAGGACCCAAAGACCTAGCTGGCCTGAAGGGCCCCCAGGGGGCCCCCAAGCAGCCCCTCTCCATTTGGGTCTGGGGGCTTTCGTTGGGCCGGGAACCTGGGAGATTCCTGCAAGGTTGCAGTTCGCGGCCCGAGAAGCACTCTCCGGCCAACATGCCCAACTGCAGCAACAGCTCCCAAAGCGAAGGAGCCAGGACCCAAAGACCTAGCTGGCCTGAAGGGCCCCCAGGGGGCCCCCAAGCAGCCCCTCTCCATTTGGGTCTGGGGGCTTTCGTTGGGCATGTATACCTGAGAGGTACCTGCAAGGTTACAGTTCGCGGCCCGAGAAGCACTCTCCGGCCAACATGCCCAACTGCAGCAACAGCTCCCAAAGCGAAGGAGCCAGGACCCAAAGACCTAGCTGGCCTGAAGGGCCCCCAGGGGGCCCCCAAGCAGCCCCTCTCCATTTGGGTCTGGGGGCTTTTGTTTGGCCGGGAACCTGGGAGATTCCTGCAAGGTTGCAGTTCGAGGCCCGAGAAGCACTCTCCGGCCAACATGCCCAACTGCAGCAACAGCTCCCAAACCGAATGAGCCAGGACACAAAGACCTAGCTGGCCTGAAGGGCCCCCAGGGGGCCCCCAAGCAGCCCCTCTCAATTTGGGTCTGGGGGCTTTAGTTGGGCCGGGAACCTGGGAGGTACCTGCAAGGTTGCAGTTCGCGGCCGGAGAAGCACTCTCCGGCCAACATGCCCAACTGCAGCAACAGCTCCCAAAGCGAAGGAGCCAGGACCCAAAGACCTAGCTGGCCTGAAGTGCCCCCAGGGGGCCCCCAAGCAGCCCCTCTCCATTTGGGTCTGGGGGCTTTCGTTGGGCCGGGAACCTGGGAGAATCCTGCAAGGTTGCAGTTCGTGGCCCGAGAAGCGCTCTCCGGCCAACATGCCCAACTGCAGCAACAGCTCCCAAACCGAAGGAGCCAGGACCCAAAGACCTAGCTGGCCTGAAGGGCCCCCAGGGGGCCCCCAAGCAGCCCCTCTCAATTTGGGTCTGGGGGCTTTCGTTGGGCCGGGAACCTGGGAGATTCCTGCAAGGTTGCAGTTCGCGGCCCGAGAAGCACTCTCCGGCCAACATGCCCAACTGCAGCAACAGCTCCCAAAGCGAAGGAGCCAGGACCCAAAGACCTAGCTGGCCTGAAGGGCCCCCAGGGGGCCCCCAAGCAGCCCCTCTCCATTTGGGTCTGGGGGCTTTCTTTAGGCTGAGAACCTGGGAGATACCAGAAAGGTTGCAGTTCGCGGACCGAGAAGCACTCTCCGGCCAACATGCCCAATATCCAGCAACAGCTCCCAAAGCGAAGGAGCCAGGACCCAAAGACCTAGCTGGCCTGAAGGGCCCCCAGGGGGCCCCCAAGCAGCCCCTCTCCATTTGGGTCTGGGGGCTTTCGTTGGGCATGTATACCTGAGAGGTACCTGCAAGTTACAGTTCGCGGCCCGAGAAGCACTCTCCGGCCAACATGCCCAACTGCAGCAACAGCTCCCAAACCGAAGGAGCCAGGACCCAAAGACCTAGCTGGCCTGAAGGGCCCCCAGGGGGCCCCCAAGCAGCCCCTCTCAATTTGGGTCTGGGGGCTTTCGTTGGGCCGGGAACCTGGGAGGTACCTGCAAGGTTGCAGTTCTCGGCCGGAGAAGCACTCTCCGGCCAACATGCCCAACTGCAGCAACAGCTCCCAAACCGAAGGAGCCAGGACCCAAAGACCTAGCTGGCCTGAAGGGCCCCCAGGGGGCCCCCAAGCAGCCCCTCTCAATTTGGGTCTGGGGGCTTTCGTTGGGCATGGAACCTGGGAGAATCCTGCAAGGTTGCAGTTCGCGGCCCGAGAAGCACTCTCCGGCCAACATGCCCAACTGCAGCAACAGCTCCCAAACCGAAGGAGCCAGGACCCAAAGACCTAGCTGGCCTGAAGGGCCCCCAGGGGGCCCCCAAGCAGCCCCTCTCAATTTGGGTCTGGGGGCTTTCGTTGGGCCGGGAACCTGGGAGGTACCTGCAAGGTTGCAGTTCGCGGCCCGAGAAGCACTCTCCGGCCAACATGCCCAACTGCAGCAACAGCTCCCAAAGCGAAGGAGCCAGGACCCAAAGACCTAGCTGGCCTGAAGGGCCCCCAGGGGGCCCCCAAGCAGCCCCTCTCAATTTGGGTCTGGGGGTTTCGTTGGGCCGGGAACCTGGGAGAATCCTGCAAGGTTGCAGTTCGCGGCCCGAGAAGCACTCTCCGGCCAACATGCCCAACTGCAGCAACAGCTCCCAAACCGAAGGAGCCAGGACCCAAAGACCTAGCTGGCCTGAAGGGCCCCCAGGGGGCCCCCAAGCAGCCCCTCTCAATTTGGGTCTGGGGGCTTTCGTTGGGCCGGGAACCTGGGAGGTACCTGCAAGGTTGCAGTTCGCGGCCCGAGAAGCACTCTCCGGCCAACATGCCCAACTGCAGCAACAGCTCCCAAACCGAAGGAGCCAGGACCCAAAGACCTAGCTGGCCTGAAGGGCCCCCAGGGGGCCCCCAAGCAGCCCCTCTCCATTTGGGTCTGGGGGCTTTCGTTGGGCCGGGAACCTGGGAGGTACCTGCAAGGTTGCAGTTCGCGGCCGGAGAAGCATTCTCCGGCCAACATGCCCAACTGCAGCAACAGCTCCCAAAGCGAAGGAGCCAGGACCCAAAGACCTAGCTGGCCTGAAGGGCCCCCAGGGGGCCCCCAAGCAGCCCCTCTCCATTTGGGTCTGGGGGCTTTCGTTGGGCGGGGAACCTGGGAGATTCATGCAAGGTTGCAGTTCGCGGCCCGAGAAGCACTCTCCGGCCAACATGCCCAACTGCAGCAACAGCTCCCAAAGCGAAGGAGCCAGGACCCAAAGACCTAGCTGGCCTGAAGGGCCCCCAGGGGGCCCCCAAGCAGCCCCTCTCCATTTGGGTCTGGGGGCTTTCGTTGGGCATGGAACCTGGGAGGTACCTGCAAGGTTGCAGTTGGCGGCCCGAGAAGCACTCTCCGGCCAACATGCCCAACTGCAGCAACAGCTCCCAAACCGAAGGAGCCAGGACCCAAAGACCTAGCTGGCCTGAAGGGCCCCCAGGGGGCCCCCAAGCAGCCCCTCTCCATTTGGGTCTGGGGGCTTTCGTTGGGCCGGGAACCTGGGAGGTACCTGCAAGGTTGCAGTTCGCGGCCGGAGAAGCATTCTCCGGCCAACATGCCCAACTGCAGCAACAGCTCCCAAACCGAAGGAGCCAGGACCCAAAGACCTAGCTGGCCTGAAGGGCCCCCAGGGGGCCCCCAAGCAGCCCCTCTCCATTTGGGTCTGGGGGCTTTCGTTGGGCGGGGAACCTGGGAGATTCATGCAAGGTTGCAGTTCGCGGCACGAGAAGCACTCTCCGGCCAACATGCCCAACTGCAGCAACAGCTCCCAAAGCGAAGGAGCCAGGACCCAAAGACCTAGCTGGCCTGAAGGGCCCCCAGGGGGCCCCCAAGCAGCCCCTCTCAATTTGGGTCTGGGGGCTTTCGTTGGGCATGGAACCTGGGAGATTCCTGCAAGGTTGCAGTTCGCGGCCCGAGAAGCACTCTCCGGCCAACATGCCCAACTGCAGCAACAGCTCCCAAACCGAAGGAGCCAGGACCCAAAGACATAGCTGGCCTGAAGGGCCCCCAGGGGGCCCCCAAGGAGCTCCTCTCCATTTGGGTCTGGGGGCTTTAGTTGGGCCGGGAACCTGAGAGGTACCTGCAAGGTTGCAGTTCGCGGCCGGAGAAGCACTCTCCGGCCAACATGCCCAACTGCAGCAACAGCTCCCAAAGCGAAGGAGCCAGGACCCAAAGACCTAGCTGGCCTGAAGGGCCCCCAGGGGGCCCCCAAGCAGCCCCTCTCCATTTGGGTCTGGGGGCTTTTGTTGGGCCGGGAACCTGGGAGATTCCTGCAAGGTTGCAGTTCGAGGCCCGAGAAGCACTCTCCGGCCAACATGCCCAACTGCAGCAACAGCTCCCAAACCGAATGAGCCAGGACGCAAAGACCTAGCTGGCCTGAAGGGCCCCCATGGGGCCCCCAAGGAGCTCGTCTCCATTTGGGTCTGGGGGCTTTAGTTGGGCCGGGAACCTGGGAGGTACCTGCAAGGTTGCAGTTCGCGGCCGGAGAAGCACTCTCCGGCCAACATGCCCAACTGCAGCAACAGCTCCCAAAGCGAAGGAGCCAGGACCCAAAGACCTAGCTGGCCTGAAGGGCCCCCAGGGGGCCCCCAAGCAGCCCCTCTCCATTTGGGTCTGGGGGCTTTCGTTGGGCCGGGAACCTGGCAGGTACCTGCAAGGTTGCAGTTCGCGGCCCGAGAAGCACTCTCCGGCCAACATGCCCAACTGCAGCAACAGCTCCCAAACCGAAGGAGCCAGGACCCAAAGACCTAGCTGGCCTGAAGGGCCCCCAGGGGGCCCCCAAGCAGCCCCTCTCAATTTGGGTCTGGGGGCTTTAGTTGGGCCGGGAACCTGAGAGGTACCTGCAAGGTTGCAGTTCGCGGCCGGAGAAGCACTCTCCGGCCAACATGCCCAACTGCAGCAACAGCTCCCAAAGCGAAGGAGCCAGGACCCAAAGACCTAGCTGGCCTGAAGGGCCCCCAGGGGGCCCCCAAGCAGCCCCTCTCCATTTGGGTCTGGGGGCTTTCGTTGGGCATGTATACCTGAGAGGTACCTGCAAGGTTACAGTTCGCGGCCCGAGAAGCACTCTCCGGCCAACATGCCCAACTGCAGCAACAGCTCCCAAAGCGAAGGAGCCAGGACCCAAAGACCTAGCTGGCCTGAAGTGCCCCCAGGGGGTCCCCAAGCAGCCCCTCTCCATTTGGGTCTGGGGGCTTTCGTTGGGCGGGGAACCTGGGAGATTCATGCAAGGTTGCAGTTCGCGGCCCGAGAAGCACTCTCCGGCCAACATGCCCAACTGCAGCAACAGCTCCCAAACCGAAGGAGCCAGGACCCAAAGACCTAGCTGGCCTGAAGGGCCCCCAGGGGGCCCCCAAGCAGCCCCTCTCAATTTGGGTCTGGGGGCTTTTGTTGGGCCGGGAACCTGGGAGATTCCTGCAAGGTTGCAGTTCGAGGCCGGAGAAGCACTCTACGGCCAACATGCCCAACTGCAGCAACAGCTCCCAAACCGAATGAGCCAGGACACAAAGACCTAGCTGGCCTGAAGGGCCCCCAAGGGGACCCCAAGCAGCCCCTCTCAATTTGGGTCTGGGGGCTTTAGTTGGGCCGGGAACCTGAGAGGTACCTGCAAGGTTGCAGTTCGAGGCCCGAGAAGCACTCTCCGGCCAACATGCCCAACTGCAGCAACAGCTCCCAAAGCGAAGGAGCCAGGACCCAAAGACCTAGCTGGCCTGAAGGGCCCCCAGGGGGCCCCCAAGCAGCCCCTCTCCATTTGGGTCTGGGGGCTTTCGTTGGGCCGGGAACCTGGTAGGTACCTGCAAGGTTGCAGTTCGCGGCCCGAGAAGCACTCTCCGGCCAACATGCCCAACTGCAGCAACAGCTCCCAAACCGAAGGAGCCAGGACCCAAAGACCTAGCTGGCCTGAAGGGCCCCCAGGGGGCCCCCAAGCAGCCCCTCTCCATTTGGGTCTGGGGGCTTTCGTTGGGCCGGGAACCTGGGAGGTACCTGCAAGGTTGCAGTTCGCGGCCGGAGAAGCACTCTCCGGCCAACATGCCCAACTGCAGCAACAGCTCCCAAACCGAAGGAGCCAGGACCCAAAGACCTAGCTGGCCTGAAGTGCCCCCAGGGGGCCCCCAAGCAGCCCCTCTCAATTTGGGTCTGGGGGCTTTCGTTGGGCCGGGAACCTGGGAGGTACCTGCAAGGTTGCAGTTCGCAGCCGGAGAAGCACTCTCCGGCCAACATGCCCAACTGCAGCAACAGCTCCCAAACCGAAGGAGCCAGGACCCAAAGACCTAGCTGGCCTGAAGGGCCCCCAGGGGGCCCCCAAGCAGCCCCTCTCAATTTGGGTCTGGGGGCTTTCGTTGGGCCGGGAACCTGGGAGGTACCTGCAAGGTTGCAGTTCGCAGCCCGAGAAGCACTCTCCGGCCAACATGCCCAACTGCAGCAACAGCTCCCAAACCGAAGGAGCCAGGACCCAAAGACCTAGCTGGCCTGAAGGGCCCCCAGGGGGCCCCCAAGCAGCCCCTCTCAATTTGGGTCTGGGGGCTTTCGTTGGGCCGGGAACCTGGGAGGTACCTGCAAGGTTGCAGTTCGCGGCCGGAGAAGCATTCTCCGGCCAACATGCCCAACTGCAGCAACAGCTCCCAAAGCGAAGGAGCCAGGACCCAAAGACCTAGCTGGCCTGAAGGGCCCCCAGGGGGCCCCCAAGCAGCCCCTCTCCATTTGGGTCTGGGGGCTTTTGTTGGGCCGGGAACCTGGGAGATTCCTGCAAGGTTGCAGTTCGCGGCCCGAGAAGCACTCTCCGGCCAACATGCCCAACTGCAGCAACAGCTCCCAAAGCGAAGGAGCCAGGACCCAAAGACCTAGCTGGCCTGAAGGGCCCCCAGGGGGCCCCCAAGCAGCCCCTCTCCATTTGGGTCTGGGGGCTTTCGTTGGGCATGTATACCTGAGAGGTACCTGCAAGGTTGCAGTTGGCGGCCCGAGAAGCACTCTCCGGCCAACATGCCCAACTGCAGCAACAGCTCCCAAAGCGAAGGAGCCAGGACCCAAAGACCTAGCTGGCCTGAAGGGCCCCCAGGGGGCCCCCAAGCAGCCCCTCTCCATTTGGGTCTGGGGGCTTTTGTTTGGCCGGGAACCTGGGAGATTCCTGCAAGGTTGCAGTTCGAGGCCCGAGAAGCACTCTCCGGCCAACATGCCCAACTGCAGCAACAGCTCCCAAACCGAATGAGCCAGGACACAAAGACCTAGCTGGCCTGAAGGGCCCCCAGGGGGCCCCCAAGCAGCCCCTCTCCATTTGGGTCTGGGGGCTTTCGTTGGGCCGGGAACCTGGGAGAATCCTGCAAGGTTGCAGTTCGTGGCCCGAGAAGCACTCTCCGGCCAACATGCCCAACTGCAGCAACAGCTCCCAAACCGAAGGAGCCAGGACCCAAAGACCTAGCTGGCCTGAAGGGCCCCCAGGGGGCCCCCAAGCAGCCCCTCTCAATTTGGGTCTGGGGGCTTTCGTTGGGCCGGGAACCTGGGAGATTCCTGCAAGGTTGCAGTTCGCGGCCCGAGAAGCACTCTCCGGCCAACATGCCCAACTGCAGCAACAGCTCCCAAAGCGAAGGAGCCAGGACCCAAAGACCTAGCTGGCCTGAAGGGCCCCCAGGGGGCCCCCAAGCAGCCCCTCTCCATTTGGGTCTGGGGGCTTTCTTTAGGCTGAGAACCTGGGAGATACCAGCAAGGTTGCAGTTCGCGGACCGAGAAGCACTCTCCGGCCAACATGCCCAACTGCAGCAACAGCTCCCAAACCGAAGGAGCCAGGACCCAAAGACCTAGCTGGCCTGAAGGGCCCCCAGGGGGCCCCCAAGCAGCCCCTCTCAATTTGGGTCTGGGGGCTTTCGTTGGGCCGGGAACCTGGGAGGTACCTGCAAGGTTGCAGTTCTCGGCCGGAGAAGCACTCTCCGGCCAACATGCCCAACTGCAGCAACAGCTCCCAAACCGAAGGAGCCAGGACCCAAAGACCTAGCTGGCCTGAAGGGCCCCCAGGGGGCCCCCAAGCAGCCCCTCTCAATTTGGGTCTGGGGGCTTTCGTTGGGCATGGAACCTGGGAGAATCCTGCAAGGTTGCAGTTCGCGGCCCGAGAAGCACTCTCCGGCCAACATGCCCAACTGCAGCAACAGCTCCCAAACCGAAGGAGCCAGGACCCAAAGACCTAGCTGGCCTGAAGGGCCCCCAGGGGGCCCCCAAGCAGCCCCTCTCAATTTGGGTCTGGGGGCTTTCGTTGGGCCGGGAACCTGGGAGGTACCTGCAAGGTTGCAGTTCGCGGCCCGAGAAGCACTCTCCGGCCAACATGCCCAACTGCAGCAACAGCTCCCAAAGCGAAGGAGCCAGGACCCAAAGACCTAGCTGGCCTGAAGGGCCCCCAGGGGGCCCCCAAGCAGCCCCTCTCAATTTGGGTCTGGGGGCTTTCGTTGGGCCGGGAACCTGGGAGAATCCTGCAAGGTTGCAGTTCGCGGCCCGAGAAGCACTCTCCGGCCAACATGCCCAACTGCAGCAACAGCTCCCAAACCGAAGGAGCCAGGACCCAAAGACCTAGCTGGCCTGAAGGGCCCCCAGGGGGCCCCCAAGCAGCCCCTCTCAATTTGGGTCTGGGGGCTTTCGTTGGGCCGGGAACCTGGGAGGTACCTGCAAGGTTGCAGTTCGCGGCCCGAGAAGCACTCTCCGGCCAACATGCCCAACTGCAGCAACAGCTCCCAAACCGAAGGAGCCAGGACCCAAAGACCTAGCTGGCCTGAAGGGCCCCCAGGGGGCCCCCAAGCAGCCCCTCTCCATTTGGGTCTGGGGGCTTTCGTTGGGCCGGGAACCTGGGAGGTACCTGCAAGGTTGCAGTTCGCGGCCCGAGAAGCATTCTCCGGCCAACATGCCCAACTGCAGCAACAGCTCCCAAAGCGAAGGAGCCAGGACCCAAAGACCTAGCTGGCCTGAAGGGCCCCCAGGGGGCCCCCAAGCAGCCCCTCTCCATTTGGGTCTGGGGGCTTTCGTTGGGCGGGGAACCTGGGAGATTCATGCAAGGTTGCAGTTCGCGGCCCGAGAAGCACTCTCCGGCCAACATGCCCAACTGCAGCAACAGCTCCCAAACCGAAGGAGCCAGGACCCAAAGACCTAGCTGGCCTGAAGGGCCCCCAGGGGGCCCCCAAGCAGCCCCTCTCAATTTGGGTCTGGGGGCTTTTGTTGGGCCGGGAACCTGGGAGATTCCTGCAAGGTTGCAGTTCGAGGCCCGAGAAGCACTCTCCGGCCAACATGCCCAACTGCAGCAACAGCTCCCGAACCGAAGGAGCCAGGACACAAAGACCTAGCTGGCCTGAAGGGCCCCCAAGGGGCCCCCAAGCAGACCCTCTCAATTTGGGTCTGGGGGCTTTAGTTGGGCCGGGAACCTGAGAGGTACCTGCAAGGTTGCAGTTCGAGGCCCGAGAAGCACTCTCCGGCCAACATGCCCAACTGCAGCAACAGCTCCCAAACCGAAGGAGCCAGGACCCAAAGACCTAGCTGGCCTGAAGGGCCCCCAGGGGGCCCCCAAGCAGCCCCTCTCCATTTGGGTCTGGGGGCTTTAGTTGGGCCGGGAACCTGGGAGGTACCTGCAAGGTTGCAGTTCGCGGCCCGAGAAGCACTCTCCGGCCAACATGCCCAACTGCAGCAACAGCTCCCAAACCGAAGGAGCCAGGACCCAAAGACCTAGCTGGCCTGAAGGGCCCCCAGGGGGCCCCCAAGCAGCCCCTCTCCATTTGGGTCTGGGGGCTTTCGTTGGGCCGGGAACCTGGGAGGTACCTGCAAGGTTGCAGTTCGCCGCCGGAGAAGCACTCTCCGGCCAACATGCCCAACTGCAGCAACAGCTCCCAAACCGAAGGAGCCAGGACCCAAAGACCTAGCTGGCCTGAAGTGCCCCCAGGGGGCCCCCAAGCAGCCCCTCTCAATTTGGGTCTGGGGGCTTTCGTTGGGCCGGGAACCTGGGAGGTACCTGCAAGGTTGCAGTTCGCAGCCGGAGAAGCACTCTCCGGCCAACATGCCCAACTGCAGCAACAGCTCCCAAACCGAAGGAGCCAGGACCCAAAGACCTAGCTGGCCTGAAGGGCCCCCAGGGGGCCCCCAAGCAGCCCCTCTCAATTTGGGTCTGGGGGCTTTCGTTGGGCCGGGAACCTGGGAGGTACCTGCAAGGTTGCAGTTCGCAGCCCGAGAAGCACTCTCCGGCCAACATGCCCAACTGCAGCAACAGCTCCCAAACCGAAGGAGCCAGGACCCAAAGACCTAGCTGGCCTGAAGGGCCCCCAGGGGGCCCCCAAGCAGCCCCTCTCAATTTGGGTCTGGGGGCTTTCGTTGGGCCGGGAACCTGGGAGGTACCTGCAAGGTTGCAGTTCGCGGCCGGAGAAGCATTCTCCGGCCAACATGCCCAACTGCAGCAACAGCTCCCAAAGCGAAGGAGCCAGGACCCAAAGACCTAGCTGGCCTGAAGGGCCCCCAGGGGGCCCCCAAGCAGCCCCTCTCCATTTGGGTCTGGGGGCTTTTGTTGTGCCGGGAACCTGGGAGATTCCTGCAAGGTTGCAGTTCGCGGCCGGAGAAGCACTCTCCGGCCAACATGCCCAACTGCAGCAACAGCTCCCAAAGCGAAGGAGCCAGGACCCAAAGACCTAGCTGGCCTGAAGGGCCCCCAGGGGGCCCCCAAGCAGCCCCTCTCCATTTGGGTCTGGGGGCTTTCGTTGGGCATGTATACCTGAGAGGTACCTGCAAGGTTACAGTTCGCGGCCCGAGAAGCACTCTCCGGCCAACATGCCCAACTGCAGCAACAGCTCCCAAAGCGAAGGAGCCAGGACCCAAAGACCTAGCTGGCCTGAAGTGCCCCCAGGGGGCCCCCAAGCAGCCCCTCTCCATTTGGGTCTGGGGGCTTTTGTTTGGCCGGGAACCTGGGAGATTCCTGCAAGGTTGCAGTTCGAGGCCCGAGAAGCACTCTCCGGCCAACATGCCCAACTGCAGCAACAGCTCCCAAACCGAATGAGCCAGGACACAAAGACCTAGCTGGCCTGAAGGGCCCCCAGGGGGCCCCCAAGCAGCCCCTCTCAATTTGGGTCTGGGGGCTTTAGTTGGGCCGGGAACCTGGGAGGTACCTGCAAGGTTGCAGTTCGCGGCCGGAGAAGCACTCTCCGGCCAACATGCCCAACTGCAGCAACAGCTCCCAAACCGAAGGAGCCAGGACCCAAAGACCTAGCTGGCCTGAAGTGCCCCCAGGGGGCCCCCAAGCAGCCCCTCTCCATTTGGGTCTGGGGGCTTTCGTTGGGCCGGGAACCTGGGAGAATCCTGCAAGGTTGCAGTTCGTGGCCCGAGAAGCACTCTCCGGCCAACATGCCCAACTGCAGCAACAGCTCCCAAACCGAAGGAGCCAGGACCCAAAGACCTAGCTGGCCTGAAGGGCCCCCAGGGGGCCCCCAAGCAGCCCCTCTCCATTTGGGTCTGGGGGCTTTCGTTGGGCCGGGAACCTGGGAGATTCCTGCAAGGTTGCAGTTCGCGGCCCGAGAAGCACTCTCCGGCCAACATGCCCAACTGCAGCAACAGCTCCCAAAGCGAAGGAGCCAGGACCCAAAGACCTAGCTGGCCTGAAGGGCCCCCAGGGGGCCCCCAAGCAGCCCCTCTCCATTTGGGTCTGGGGGCTTTCTTTAGGCTGAGAACCTGGGAGATACCAGCAAGGTTGCAGTTCGCGGACCGAGAAGCACTCTCCGGCCAACATGCCCAATATCCAGCAACAGCTCCCAAAGCGAAGGAGCCAGGACCCAAAGACCTAGCTGGCCTGAAGGGCCCCCAGGGGGCCCCCAAGCAGCCCCTCTCCATTTGGGTCTGGTGGCTTTCGTTGGGCATGTATACCTGAGAGGTACCTGCAAGTTACAGTTCGCGGCCCGAGAAGCACTCTCCGGCCAACATGCCCAACTGCAGCAACAGCTCCCAAACCGAAGGAGCCAGGACCCAAAGACCTAGCTGGCCTGAAGGGCCCCCAGGGGGCCCCCAAGCAGCCCCTCTCAATTTGGGTCTGGGGGCTTTCGTTGGGCCGGGAACCTGGGAGGTACCTGCAAGGTTGCAGTTCTCGGCCGGAGAAGCACTCTCCGGCCAACATGCCCAACTGCAGCAACAGCTCCCAAACCGAAGGAGCCAGGACCCAAAGACCTAGCTGGCCTGAAGGGCCCCCAGGGGGCCCCCAAGCAGCCCCTCTCAATTTGGGTCTGGGGGCTTTCGTTGGGCATGGAACCTGGGAGAATCCTGCAAGGTTGCAGTTCGCGGCCCGAGAAGCACTCTCCGGCCAACATGCCCAACTGCAGCAACAGCTCCCAAACCGAAGGAGCCAGGACCCAAAGACCTAGCTGGCCTGAAGGGCCCCCAGGGGGCCCCCAAGCAGCCCCTCTCAATTTGGGTCTGGGGGCTTTCGTTGGGCCGGGAACCTGGGAGGTACCTGCAAGGTTGCAGTTCGCGGCCCGAGAAGCACTCTCCGGCCAACATGCCCAACTGCAGCAACAGCTCCCAAAGCGAAGGAGCCAGGACCCAAAGACCTAGCTGGCCTGAAGGGCCCCCAGGGGGCCCCCAAGCAGCCCCTCTCAATTTGGGTCTGGGGGCTTTCGTTGGGCCGGGAACCTGGGAGAATCCTGCAAGGTTGCAGTTCGCGGCCCGAGAAGCACTCTCCGGCCAACATGCCCAACTGCAGCAACAGCTCCCAAACCGAAGGAGCCAGGACCCAAAGACCTAGCTGGCCTGAAGGGCCCCCAGGGGGCCCCCAAGCAGCCCCTCTCAATTTGGGTCTGGGGGCTTTCGTTGGGCCGGGAACCTGGGAGGTACCTGCAAGGTTGCAGTTCGCGGCCCGAGAAGCACTCTCCGGCCAACATGCCCAACTGCAGCAACAGCTCCCAAACCGAAGGAGCCAGGACCCAAAGACCTAGCTGGCCTGAAGGGCCCCCAGGGGGCCCCCAAGCAGCCCCTCTCCATTTGGGTCTGGGGGCTTTCGTTGGGCCGGGAACCTGGGAGGTACCTGCAAGGTTGCAGTTCGCGGCCCGAGAAGCATTCTCCGGCCAACATGCCCAACTGCAGCAACAGCTCCCAAAGCGAAGGAGCCAGGACCCAAAGACCTAGCTGGCCTGAAGGGCCCCCAGGGGGCCCCCAAGCAGCCCCTCTCCATTTGGGTCTGGGGGCTTTCGTTGGGCGGGGAACCTGGGAGATTCATGCAAGGTTGCAGTTCGCGGCCCGAGAAGCACTCTCCGGCCAACATGCCCAACTGCAGCAACAGCTCCCAAACCGAAGGAGCCAGGACCCAAAGACCTAGCTGGCCTGAAGGGCCCCCAGGGGGCCCCCAAGCAGCCCCTCTCAATTTGGGTCTGGGGGCTTTTGTTGGGCCGGGAACCTGGGAGATTCCTGCAAGGTTGCAGTTCGAGGCCCGAGAAGCACTCTCCGGCCAACATGCCCAACTGCAGCAACAGCTCCCGAACCGAATGAGCCAGGACACAAAGACCTAGCTGGCCTGAAGGGCCCCCAAGGGGCCCCCAAGCAGACCCTCTCAATTTGGGTCTGGGGGCTTTAGTTGGGCCGGGAACCTGAGAGGTACCTGCAAGGTTGCAGTTCGAGGCCCGAGAAGCACTCTCCGGCCAACATGCCCAACTGCAGCAACAGCTCCCAAACCGAAGGAGCCAGGACCCAAAGACCTAGCTGGCCTGAAGGGCCCCCAGGGGGCCCCCAAGCAGCCCCTCTCCATTTGGGTCTGGGGGCTTTCGTTGGGCCGGGAACCTGGGAGGTACCTGCAAGGTTGCAGTTCGCGGCCCGAGAAGCACTCTCCGGCCAACATGCCCAACTGCAGCAACAGCTCCCAAACCGAAGGAGCCAGGACCCAAAGACCTAGCTGGCCTGAAGGGCCCCCAGGGGGCCCCCAAGCAGCCCCTCTCCATTTGGGTCTGGGGGCTTTCGTTGGGCCGGGAACCTGGGAGGTACCTGCAAGGTTGCAGTTCGCCGCCGGAGAAGCACTCTCCGGCCAACATGCCCAACTGCAGCAACAGCTCCCAAACCGAAGGAGCCAGGACCCAAAGACCTAGCTGGCCTGAAGTGCCCCCAGGGGGCCCCCAAGCAGCCCCTCTCAATTTGGGTCTGGGGGCTTTCGTTGGGCCGGGAACCTGGGAGGTACCTGCAAGGTTGCAGTTCGCAGCCGGAGAAGCACTCTCCGGCCAACATGCCCAACTGCAGCAACAGCTCCCAAACCGAAGGAGCCAGGACCCAAAGACCTAGCTGGCCTGAAGGGCCCCCAGGGGGCCCCCAAGCAGCCCCTCTCAATTTGGGTCTGGGGGCTTTCGTTGGGCCGGGAACCTGGGAGGTACCTGCAAGGTTGCAGTTCGCAGCCCGAGAAGCACTCTCCGGCCAACATGCCCAACTGCAGCAACAGCTCCCAAACCGAAGGAGCCAGGACCCAAAGACCTAGCTGGCCTGAAGGGCCCCCAGGGGGCCCCCAAGCAGCCCCTCTCAATTTGGGTCTGGGGGCTTTCGTTGGGCCGGGAACCTGGGAGGTACCTGCAAGGTTGCAGTTCGCGGCCGGAGAAGCATTCTCCGGCCAACATGCCCAACTGCAGCAACAGCTCCCAAAGCGAAGGAGCCAGGACCCAAAGACCTAGCTGGCCTGAAGGGCCCCCAGGGGGCCCCCAAGCAGCCCCTCTCCATTTGGGTCTGGGGGCTTTTGTTGTGCCGGGAACCTGGGAGATTCCTGCAAGGTTGCAGTTCGCGGCCGGAGAAGCACTCTCCGGCCAACATGCCCAACTGCAGCAACAGCTCCCAAAGCGAAGGAGCCAGGACCCAAAGACCTAGCTGGCCTGAAGGGCCCCCAGGGGGCCCCCAAGCAGCCCCTCTCCATTTGGGTCTGGGGGCTTTCGTTGGGCATGTATACCTGAGAGGTACCTGCAAGGTTACAGTTCGCGGCCCGAGAAGCACTCTCCGGCCAACATGCCCAACTGCAGCAACAGCTCCCAAAGCGAAGGAGCCAGGACCCAAAGACCTAGCTGGCCTGAAGGGCCCCCAGGGGGCCCCCAAGCAGCCCCTCTCCATTTGGGTCTGGGGGCTTTTGTTTGGCCGGGAACCTGGGAGATTCCTGCAAGGTTGCAGTTCGAGGCCCGAGAAGCACTCTCCGGCCAACATGCCCAACTGCAGCAACAGCTCCCAAACCGAATGAGCCAGGACACAAAGACCTAGCTGGCCTGAAGGGCCCCCAGGGGGCCCCCAAGCAGCCCCTCTCAATTTGGGTCTGGGGGCTTTAGTTGGGCCGGGAACCTGGGAGGTACCTGCAAGGTTGCAGTTCACGGCCGGAGAAGCACTCTCCGGCCAACATGCCCAACTGCAGCAACAGCTCCCAAACCGAAGGAGCCAGGACCCAAAGACCTAGCTGGCCTGAAGTGCCCCCAGGGGGCCCCCAAGCAGCCCCTCTCCATTTGGGTCTGGGGGCTTTCGTTGGGCCGGGAACCTGGGAGAATCCTGCAAGGTTGCAGTTCGTGGCCCGAGAAGCACTCTCCGGCCAACATGCCCAACTGCAGCAACAGCTCCCAAACCGAAGGAGCCAGGACCCAAAGACCTAGCTGGCCTGAAGGGCCCCCAGGGGGCCCCCAAGCAGCCCCTCTCCATTTGGGTCTGGGGGCTTTCGTTGGGCCGGGAACCTGGGAGATTCCTGCAAGGTTGCAGTTCGCGGCCCGAGAAGCACTCTCCGGCCAACATGCCCAACTGCAGCAACAGCTCCCAAAGCGAAGGAGCCAGGACCCAAAGACCTAGCTGGCCTGAAGGGCCCCCAGGGGGCCCCCAAGCAGCCCCTCTCCATTTGGGTCTGGGGGCTTTCTTTAGGCTGAGAACCTGGGAGATACCAGCAAGGTTGCAGTTCGCGGACCGAGAAGCACTCTCCGGCCAACATGCCCAATATCCAGCAACAGCTCCCAAAGCGAAGGAGCCAGGACCCAAAGACCTAGCTGGCCTGAAGGGCCCCCAGGGGGCCCCCAAGCAGCCCCTCTCCATTTGGGTCTGGTGGCTTTCGTTGGGCATGTATACCTGAGAGGTACCTGCAAGTTACAGTTCGCGGCCCGAGAAGCACTCTCCGGCCAACATGCCCAACTGCAGCAACAGCTCCCAAACCGAAGGAGCCAGGACCCAAAGACCTAGCTGGCCTGAAGGGCCCCCAGGGGGCCCCCAAGCAGCCCCTCTCAATTTGGGTCTGGGGGCTTTCGTTGGGCCGGGAACCTGGGAGGTACCTGCAAGGTTGCAGTTCTCGGCCGGAGAAGCACTCTCCGGCCAACATGCCCAACTGCAGCAACAGCTCCCAAACCGAAGGAGCCAGGACCCAAAGACCTAGCTGGCCTGAAGGGCCCCCAGGGGGCCCCCAAGCAGCCCCTCTCAATTTGGGTCTGGGGGCTTTCGTTGGGCATGGAACCTGGGAGAATCCTGCAAGGTTGCAGTTCGCGGCCCGAGAAGCACTCTCCGGCCAACATGCCCAACTGCAGCAACAGCTCCCAAACCGAAGGAGCCAGGACCCAAAGACCTAGCTGGCCTGAAGGGCCCCCAGGGGGCCCCCAAGCAGCCCCTCTCAATTTGGGTCTGGGGGCTTTCGTTGGGCCGGGAACCTGGGAGGTACCTGCAAGGTTGCAGTTCGCGGCCCGAGAAGCACTCTCCGGCCAACATGCCCAACTGCAGCAACAGCTCCCAAACCGAAGGAGCCAGGACCCAAAGACCTAGCTGGCCTGAAGGGCCCCCAGGGGGCCCCCAAGCAGCCCCTCTCAATTTGGGTCTGGGGGCTTTCGTTGGGCCGGGAACCTGGGAGAATCCTGCAAGGTTGCAGTTCGCGGCCCGAGAAGCACTCTCCGGCCAACATGCCCAACTGCAGCAACAGCTCCCAAACCGAAGGAGCCAGGACCCAAAGACCTAGCTGGCCTGAAGGGCCCCCAGGGGGCCCCCAAGCAGCCCCTCTCAATTTGGGTCTGGGGGCTTTCGTTGGGCCGGGAACCTGGGAGGTACCTGCAAGGTTGCAGTTCGCGGCCCGAGAAGCACTCTCCGGCCAACATGCCCAACTGCAGCAACAGCTCCCAAAGCGAAGGAGCCAGGACCCAAAGACCTAGCTGGCCTGAAGGGCCCCCAGGGGGCCCCCAAGCAGCCCCTCTCCATTTGGGTCTGGGGGCTTTCGTTGGGCCGGGAACCTGGGAGGTACCTGCAAGGTTGCAGTTCGCGGCCGGAGAAGCATTCTCCGGACAACATGCCCAACTGCAGCAACAGCTCCCAAAGCGAAGGAGCCAGGACCCAAAGACCTAGCTGGCCTGAAGGGCCCCCAGGGGGCCCCCAAGCAGCCCCTCTCCATTTGGGTCTGGGGGCTTTCGTTGGGCGGGGAACCTGGGAGATTCATGCAAGGTTGCAGTTCGCGGCCCGAGAAGCACTCTCCGGCCAACATGCCCAACTGCAGCAACAGCTCCCAAACCGAAGGAGCCAGGACCCAAAGACCTAGCTGGCCTGAAGGGCCCCCAGGGGGCCCCCAAGCAGCCCCTCTCAATTTGGGTCTGGGGGCTTTCGTTGGGCATGGAACCTGGGAGATTCCTGCAAGGTTGCAGTTCGCGGCCCGAGAAGCACTCTCCGGCCAACATGCCCAACTGCAGCAACAGCTCCCAAACCCAAGGAGCCAGGACCCAAAGACCTAGCTGGCCTGAAGGGCCCCCAGGGGGCCCCCAAGGAGCTCCTCTCCATTTGGGTCTGGGGGCTTTAGTTGGGCCGGGAACCTGAGAGGTACCTGCAAGGTTGCAGTTCGCGGCCGGAGAAGCACTCTCCGGCCAACATGCCCAACTGCAGCAACAGCTCCCAAAGCGAAGGAGCCAGGACCCAAAGACCTAGCTGGCCTGAAGGGCCCCCAGGGGGCCCCCAAGCAGCCCCTCTCCATTTGGGTCTGGGGGCTTTTGTTGGGCCGGGAACCTGGGAGATTCCTGCAAGGTTGCAGTTCGAGGCCCGAGAAGCACTCTCCGGCCAACATGCCCAACTGCAGCAACAGCTCCCAAACCAAATGAGCCAGGACACAAAGACCTAGCTGGCCTGAAGGGCCCCCAGGGGGCCCCCAAGGAGCTCGTCTCCATTTGGGTCTGGGGGCTTTAGTTGGGCCGGGAACCTGGGAGGTACCTGCAAGGTTGCAGTTCGCGGCCGGAGAAGCACTCTCCGGCCAACATGCCCAACTGCAGCAACAGCTCCCAAAGCGAAGGAGCCAGGACCCAAAGACCTAGCTGGCCTGAAGGGCCCCCAGGGGGCCCCCAAGCAGCCCCTCTCCATTTGGGTCTGGGGGCTTTCGTTGGGCCGGGAACCTGGCAGGTACCTGCAAGGTTGCAGTTCGCGGCCCGAGAAGCACTCTCCGGCCAACATGCCCAACTGCAGCAACAGCTCCCAAACCGAAGGAGCCAGGACCCAAAGACCTAGCTGGCCTGAAGGGCCCCCAGGGGGCCCCCAAGCAGCCCCTCTCAATTTGGGTCTGGGGGCTTTCGTTGGGCCGGGAACCTGGGAGGTACCTGCAAGGTTGCAGTTCGCGGCCGGAGAAGCACTCTCCGGCCAACATGCCCAACTGCAGCAACAGCTCCCAAAGCGAAGGAGCCAGGACCCAAAGACCTAGCTGGCCTGAAGGGCCCCCAGGGGGCCCCCAAGCAGCCCCTCTCCATTTGGGTCTGGGGGCTTTCGTTGGGCATGTATACCTGAGAGGTACCTGCAAGTTTACAGTTCGCGGCCCGAGAAGCACTCTCCGGCCAACATGCCCAACTGCAGCAACAGCTCCCAAAGCGAAGGAGCCAGGACCCAAAGACCTAGCTGGCCTGAAGGGCCCCCAGGGGGCCCCCAAGCAGCCCCTCTCCATTTGGGTCTGGGGGCTTTTGTTGGGCCGGGAACCTGGGAGATTCCTGCAAGGTTGCAGTTCGAGGCCCGAGAAGCACTCTCCGGCCAACATGCCCAACTGCAGCAACAGCTCCCAAACCGAAGGAGCCAGGACACAAAGACCTAGCTGGCCTGAAGGGCCCCCATGGGGCCCCCAAGGAGCTCGTCTCCATTTGGGTCTGGGGGCTTTAGTTGGGCCGGGAACCTGGGAGGTACCTGCAAGGTTGCAGTTCGCGGCCGGAGAAGCACTCTCCGGCCAACATGCTCAACTGCAGCAACAGCTCCCAAACCGAAGGAGCCAGGACCCAAAGACCTAGCTGGCCTGAAGGGCCCCCAGGGGGCCCCCAAGCAGCCCCTCTCCATTTGGGTCTGGGGGCTTTCGTTGGGCCGGGAACCTGGCAGGTACCTGCAAGGTTGCAGTTCGCGGCCCGAGAAGCACTCTCCGGCCAACATGCCCAACTGCAGCAACAGCTCCCAAACCGAAGGAGCCAGGACCCAAAGACCTAGCTGGCCTGAAGGGCCCCCAGGGGGCCCCCAAGCAGCCCCTCTCAATTTGGGTCTGGGGGCTTTAGTTGGGCCGGGAACCTGAGAGGTACCTGCAAGGTTGCAGTTCGCGGCCGGAGAAGCACTCTCCGGCCAACATGCCCAACTGCAGCAACAGCTCCCAAAGCGAAGGAGCCAGGACCCAAAGACCTAGCTGGCCTGAAGGGCCCCCAGGGGGCCCCCAAGCAGCCCCTCTCCATTTGGGTCTGGGGGCTTTCGTTGGGCATGTATACCTGAGAGGTACCTGCAAGGTTACAGTTCGCGGCCCGAGAAGCACTCTCCGGCCAACATGCCCAACTGCAGCAACAGCTCCCAAAGCGAAGGAGCCAGGACCCAAAGACCTAGCTGGCCTGAAGTGCCCCCAGGGGGTCCCCAAGCAGCCCCTCTCCATTTGGGTCTGGGGGCTTTCGTTGGGCGGGGAACCTGGGAGATTCATGCAAGGTTGCAGTTCGCGGCCCGAGAAGCACTCTCCGGCCAACATGCCCAACTGCAGCAACAGCTCCCAAAGCGAAGGAGCCAGGACCCAAAGACCTAGCTGGCCTGAAGGGCCCCCAGGGGGCCCCAAAGCAGCCCCTCTCAATTTGGGTCTGGGGGCTTTCGTTGGGCCGGGAACCTGGGAGATTACTGCAAGGTTGCATTTCGCAGCCGGAGAAGCACTCTCCGGCCAACATGCCCAACTGCAGCAACAGCTCCCAAACCGAAGGAGCCAGGACCCAAAGACCTAGCTGGCCTGAAGTGCCCCCAGGGGGCCCCCAAGCAGCCCCTCTCCATTTGGGTCTGGGGGCTTTCGTTGGGCCGGGAACCTGGGAGAATCCTGCAAGGTTGCAGTTCGCGGCCCGAGAAGCACTCTCCGGCCAACATGCCCAACTGCAGCAACAGCTCCCAAACCGAAGGAGCCAGGACCCAAAGACCTAGCTGGCCTGAAGGGCCCCCAGGGGGCCCCCAAGCAGCCCCTCTCAATTTGGGTCTGGGGGCTTTCGTTGGGCATGGAACCTGGGAGGTACCTGCAAGGTTGCAGTTGGCGGCCCGAGAAGCACTCTCCGGCCAACAAGCCCAACTGCAGCAACAGCTCCCAAACCGAAGGAGCCAGGACCCAAAGACCTAGCTGGCCTGAAGGGCCCCCAGGGGGCCCCCAAGCAGCCCCTCTCAATTTGGGTCTGGGGGCTTTTGTTGGGCCGGGAACCTGGGAGATTCCTGCAAGGTTGCAGTTCGAGGCCCGAGAAGCACTCTCCGGCCAACATGCCCAACTGCAGCAACAGCTCCCAAACCGAAGGAGCCAGGACACAAAGACCTAGCTGGCCTGAAGGGCCCCCAAGGGGCCCCCAAGCAGCCCCTCTCAATTTGGGTCTGGGGGCTTTAGTTGGGCCGGGAACCTGAGAGGTACCTGCAAGGTTGCAGTTCGAGGCCCGAGAAGCACTCTCCGGCCAACATGCCCAACTGCAGCAACAGCTCCCAAAGCGAAGGAGCCAGGACCCAAAGACCTAGCTGGCCTGAAGGGCCCCCAGGGGGCCCCCAAGCAGCCCCTCTCCATTTGGGTCTGGGGGCTTTCGTTGGGCCGGGAACCTGGGAGGTACCTGCAAGGTTGCAGTTCGCGGCCCGAGAAGCACTCTCCGGCCAACATGCCCAACTGCAGCAACAGCTCCCAAAGCGAAGGAGCCAGGACCCAAAGACCTAGCTGGCCTGAAGGGCCCCCAGGGGGCCCCCAAGCAGCCCCTCTCCATTTGGGTCTGGGGGCTTTCGTTGGGCCGGGAACCTGGGAGGTACCTGCAAGGTTGCAGTTCGCGGCCGGAGAAGCACTCTCCGGCCAACATGCCCAACTGCAGCAACAGCTCCCAAACCGAAGGAGCCAGGACCCAAAGACCTAGCTGGCCTGAAGGGCCCCCAGGGGGCCCCCAAGCAGCCCCTCTCAATTTGGGTCTGGGGGCTTTCGTTGGGCCGGGAACCTGGGAGGTACCTGCAAGGTTGCAGTTCGCAGCCGGAGAAGCACTCTCCGGCCAACATGCCCAACTGCAGCAACAGCTCCCAAACCCAAGGAGCCAGGACCCAAAGACCTAGCTGGCCTGAAGGGCCCCCAGGGGGCCCCCAAGCAGCCCCTCTCCATTTGGGTCTGGGGGCTTTCGTTGGGCCGGGAACCTGGGAGGTACCTGCAAGGTTGCAGTTCGCAGCCCGAGAAGCACTCTCCGGCCAACATGCCCAACTGCAGCAACAGCTCCCAAACCGAAGGAGCCAGGACCCAAAGACCTAGCTGGCCTGAAGGGCCCCCAGGGGGCCCCCAAGCAGCCCCTCTCAATTTGGGTCTGGGGGCTTTCGTTGGGCCGGGAACCTGGGAGGTACCTGCAAGGTTGCAGTTCGCGGCCGGAGAAGCATTCTCCGGCCAACATGCCCAACTGCAGCAACAGCTCCCAAAGCGAAGGAGCCAGGACCCAAAGACCTAGCTGGCCTGAAGGGCCCCCAGGGGGCCCCCAAGCAGCCCCTCTCCATTTGGGTCTGGGGGCTTTTGTTGGGCCGGGAACCTGGGAGATTCCTGCAAGGTTGCAGTTCGCGGCCCGAGAAGCACTCTCCGGCCAACATGCCCAACTGCAGCAACAGCTCCCAAAGCGAAGGAGCCAGGACCCAAAGACCTAGCTGGCCTGAAGGGCCCCCAGGGGGCCCCCAAGCAGCCCCTCTCCATTTGGGTCTGGGGGCTTTCGTTGGGCATGTATACCTGAGAGGTACCTGCAAGGTTACAGTTCGCGGCCCGAGAAGCACTCTCCGGCCAACATGCCCAACTGCAGCAACAGCTCCCAAAGCGAAGGAGCCAGGACCCAAAGACCTAGCTGGCCTGAAGGGCCCCCAGGGGGCCCCCAAGCAGCCCCTCTCCATTTGGGTCTGGGGGCTTTTGTTTGGCCGGGAACCTGGGAGATTCCTGCAAGGTTGCAGTTCGAGGCCCGAGAAGCACTCTCCGGCCAACATGCCCAACTGCAGCAACAGCTCCCAAACCGAATGAGCCAGGACACAAAGACCTAGCTGGCCTGAAGGGCCCCCAGGGGGCCCCCAAGCAGCCCCTCTCAATTTGGGTCTGGGGGCTTTAGTTGGGCCGGGAACCTGGGAGGTACCTGCAAGGTTGCAGTTCGCGGCCGGAGAAGCACTCTCCGGCCAACATGCCCAACTGCAGCAACAGCTCCCAAACCGAAGGAGCCAGGACCCAAAGACCTAGCTGGCCTGAAGTGCCCCCAGGGGGCCCCCAAGCAGCCCCTCTCCATTTGGGTCTGGGGGCTTTCGTTGGGCCGGGAACCTGTGAGATTCCTGCAAGGTTGCAGTTCGTGGCCCGAGAAGCACTCTCCGGCCAACATGCCCAACTGCAGCAACAGCTCCCAAACCGAAGGAGCCAGGACCCAAAGACCTAGCTGGCCTGAAGGGCCCCCAGGGGGCCCCCAAGCAGCCCCTCTCCATTTGGGTCTGGGGGCTTTCGTTGGGCCGGGAACCTGGGAGATTCCTGCAAGGTTGCAGTTCGCGGCCGGAGAAGCACTCTCCGGCCAACATGCCCAACTGCAGCAACAGCTCCCAAAGCGAAGGAGCCAGGACCCAAAGACCTAGCTGGCCTGAAGGGCCCCCAGGGGGCCCCCAAGCAGCCCCTCTCCATTTGGGTCTGGGGGCTTTCTTTAGGCTGAGAACCTGGGAGATACCAGCAAGGTTGCAGTTCGCGGCCCGAGAAGCACTCTCCGGCCAACATTCCCAATATCCAGCAACAGCTCCCAAAGCGAAGGAGCCAGGACCCAAAGACCTAGCTGGCCTGAAGGGCCCCCAGGGGGCCCACAAGCAGCCCCTCTCCATTTGGGTCTGGGGGCTTTCTTTGGGCATGTATACCTGAGAGGTACCTGCAAGTTACAGTTCGCGGCCCGAGAAGCACTCTCCGGCCAACATGCCCAACTGCAGCAACAGCTCCCAAAGCGAAGGAGCCAGGACCCAAAGACCTAGCTGGCCTGAAGGGCCCCCAGGGGGCCCCCAAGCAGCCCCTCTCAATTTGGGTCTGGGGGCTTTCGTTGGGCATGGAACCTGGGAGATTCCTGCAAGGTTGCAGTTCGCGGCCCGTGAAGCACTCTCCGGCCAACATGCCCAACTGCAGCAACAGCTCCCAAACCGAAGGAGCCAGGACCCAAAGACCTAGCTGGCCTGAAGGGCCCCCAGGGGGCCCCCAAGGAGCTCCTCTCCATTTGGGTCTGGGGGCTTTAGTTGGGCCGGGAACCTGAGAGGTACCTGCAAGGTTGCAGTTCGCGGCCGGAGAAGCACTCTCCGGCCAACATGCCCAACTGCAGCAACAGCTCCCAAAGCGAAGGAGCCAGGACCCAAAGACCTAGCTGGCCTGAAGGGCCCCCAGAAGGCCACCAAGCAGCCCCTCTCCATTTGGGTCTGGGGGCTTTTGTTGGGCCGGGAACCTGGGAGATTCCTGCAAGGTTGCAGTTCGCGGCCCGAGAAGCACTCTCCGGCCAACATGCCCAACTGCAGCAACAGCTCCCAAACCGAATGAGCCAGGACACAAAGACCTAGCTGGCCTGAAGGGCCCCCAGGGGGCCCCCAAGCAGCCCCTCTCCATTTGGGTCTGGGGGCTTTCGTTGGGCATGTATACCTGAGAGGTACCTGCAAGGTTACAGTTCGCGGCCCGAGAAGCACTCTCCGGCCAACATGCTCAACTGCAGCAACAGCTCCCAAACTGAAGGAGCCAGGACCCAAAGACCTAGCTGGCCTGAAGTGCCCCCAGGGGGTCCCCAAGCAGCCCCTCTCCATTTGGGTCTGGGGGCTTTCGTTGGGCGGGGAACCTGGGAGATTCATGCAAGGTTGCAGTTCGCGGCCCGAGAAGCACTCTCCGGCCAACATGCACAACTGCAGCAACAGCTCCCAAACCGAAGGAGCCAGGACCCAAAGACCTAGCTGGCCTGAAGGGCCCCCAGGGGGCCCCCAAGCAGCCCCTCTCAATTTGGGTCTGAGGGCTTTCGTTGGGCCGGGAACCTGGGAGATTCCTGCAAGGTTGCAGTTCGCGGCCCGAGAAGCACTCTCCGGCCAACATGCCCAACTGCAGCAACAGCTCCCAAAGCGAAGGAGCCAGGACCCAAAGACCTAGCTGGCCTGAAGGGCCCCCAGGGGGCCCCCAAGCAGCCCCTCTCCATTTGGGTCTGGGGGCTTTCGTTGGGCTGAGAACCTGGGAGATACCAGCAAGGTTGAAGTTCGCGGACCGAGAAGCACTCTCCGGCCAACATGCCCAATATCCAGCAACAGCTCCCAAAGCGAAGGAGCCAGGACCCAAAGACCTAGCTGGCCTGAAGGGCCCCCAGAATGCCACCAAGCAGCCCCTCTCCATTTGGGTCTGGGGGCTTTAGTTGGGCCGGGAACCTGGGAGGTACCTGCAAGGTTGCAGTTCGCGGCCGGAGAAGCACTCTCCGGCCAACATGCCCAACTGCAGCAACAGCTCCCAAAGCGAAGGAGCCAGGACCCAAAGACCTAGCTGGCCTGAAGGGCCCCCAGGGGGCCCCCAAGCAGCCCCTCTCCATTTGGGTCTGGGGGCTTTAGTTGGGCCGGGAACCTGGGAGCTACCTGCAAGGTTGCAGTTCACGTACCGAGAAGCACTCTCCGGCCAACATGCTCAACTGCAGCAACAGCTCCCAAACCGAAGGAGCCAGGACCCAAAGACCTAGCTGGCCTGAAGGGCCCCCAGGGGGCCCCCAAGCAGCCCCTCTCAATTTGGGTCTGGGGGCTTTCGTTGGGCCGGGGACCTGGGAGGTACCTGCAAGGTTGCAGTTCACGTACCGAGAAGCACTCTCCGGCCAACATGCCCAACGTCCAGCAACAGCTCCCAAAGCGAAGGAGCCAGGACCCAAAGACCTAGCTGGCCTGAAGGGCCCCCAGGGCGCCCCCAAGCAGCCCCTCTCAATTTGGGTCTGGGGGCTTTCGTTGGGCCGGGGACCTGGGAGGTACCTGCCAGGTTGCAGTTCGCAGCCCGAGAAGCACTCTCCGGTCAACAAGCCCAACTGCAGAAACAGCTCCCAAACCGAAGGAGCCAGGACCCAAAGACCTAGCTGGCCTGAAGGGGCCCCAAGGGGCCCCCAAGCAGACCCTCTCAATTTGGGTCTGGGGGCTTTCGTTGGGCCGGGAACCTGGGAGCTACCTGCAAGGTTGCAGTTCGCGGCCCGAGAAGCACTCTCTGGCCAACATGCCCAACTGCAGCAACAGCTCCCAAACCGAAGGAGCCAGGACCCAAAGACCTAGCTGGCCTGAAGGGCCCCCAGGGGGCCCCCAAGCAGCCCCTCTCAATTTGGGTCTGGGGGCTTTCGTTGGGCTGGGGACCTGGGAGGTACCTGCAAGGTTGCAGTTCACGTACCGAGAAGCACTCTCCGGCCAACATGCCCAACGTCCAGCAACAGCTCCCAAACCGAAGGAGCCAGGACCCAAAGACCTAGCTGGCCTGAAGAGTCCCCAGGGGGCCCCCAAGCAGCCCCTCTCCATTTGGGTCTGGGGGCTTTCGTTGGGCCGGGATCCTGGGAGGTACCTGCAAGGTTGCAGTTCGCGGCCGGAGAAGCACTCTCCGGCCAACATGCCCAACTGCAGCAACAGCTCCCAAAGCGAAGGAGCCAGGACCCAAAGACCTAGCTGGCCTGAAGAGTCCCCAGGGGGCCCCCAAACAGCCCCTCTCAATTTGGGTCTACGGGCTTTCGTTGGGCATGGAACCTGGGAGGTACCTGCAAGGTTGCAGTTCGCGGCCCGAGAAGCACTCTCCGGCCAACATGCCCAACTGCAGAAACAGCTCCCAAACCGAAGGAGCCAGGACCCAAAGACCTAGCTGGCCTGAAGAGTCCCCAGGGGGCCCCCAAACAGCCTCTCTCCATTTGGGTCTGGCGGCTTTCGTTGGGCCGGGGACCTGGGAGGTACCTGCAAGGTTGCAGTTCCAAGCCCGAGAAGCACTCTCCGGCCAACATGCCCAACGTCCAGCAACAGCTCCCAAACCGAAGGAGCCAGGACCCAAAGACCTAGCTGGCCTGAAGGGCCCCCAAGGGGCCCCCAAGCAGCCCCTCTCCATTTGGGTCTTGGGGCTTTCGTTGGGCCGGGAACCTGGGAGCTACCTGCAAGGTTGCAGTTCACGGCCCGAGAAGCACTCTCCGGCCAACATGCCCAACTGCAGCAACAGCTCCCAAACCGAAGGAGCCAGGACCCAAAGACCTAGCTGGCCTGAAGAGTCCCCAGGGGGCCCCCAAACAGCCCCTCTCAATTTGGGTCTACGGGCTTTCGTTGGGCATGGAACCTGAGAGGTACCTGCAAGGTTGCAGTTTGCAGCCCGAGAAGCACTCTCCGGTCAACATGCCCAACGTCCAGCAACAGCTCCCAAACCGAAGGAGCCAGGACCCAAAGACCTAGCTGGCCTGAAGGGCCCCCAGGGGGCCCCCAGGCAGCCCCTCTCAATTTGGGTCTGGGGGCTTTCTTTGGGCCGGGGACATGGGAGGTACCTGCAAGGTTGCAGTTCGCAGCCCGAGAAGCACTCTCCGGTCAACAGGCCCAACGTCCAGCAACAGCTCCCAAACCGAAGGAGCCAGGACCCAAAGACCTAGCTGGCCTGAAGGGCCCCCAGGGGGCCCCCAAGCAGCCCCTCTCCATTTGGGTCTGGGGGCTTTCGTTGGGCCGGGAACCTGGGAGCTACCTGCAAGGTTGCAGTTCGCGGCCCGAGAAGCACTCTCCGGCCAACATGCCCAACGTCCAGCAACAGCTCCCAAACCGAAGGAGCCAGGACCCAAAGACCTAGCTGGCCTGAAGGGCCCCCAGGGGGCCCCCAAGCAGCCCCTCTCCATTTGGGTCTGGGGCCTTTCGTTGGGCCGGGGACATGGGAGGTACCTGCAAGGTTGCAGTTCGCAGCCCGAGAAGCACTCTCCGGTCAACAAGCCCAACTGCAGCAACAGCTCCCAAACCGAAGGAGCCAGGACCCAAAGACCTAGCTGGCCTGAAGGGGCCCCAAGGGGCCCCCAAAACAGCCCCTCTCAATTTGGGTCTGGGGGCTTTCCTTAGGCCGGGAACCTGGGAGATACCAGCAAGGTTGCAGTTCACGTACCGAGAAGCACTCTCTGGCCAACATGCCCAACGTCCAGCAACAGCTCCCAAACCGAAGGAGCCAGGACCCAAAGACCTAGCTGGCCTGAAGAGTCCCCAGGGGGCCCCCAAACAGCCCCTCTCAATTTGGGTCTACGGGCTTTCGTTGGGCATGGAACCTGGGAGGTACCTGCAAGGTTGCAGTTCGCGGCCCGAGAAGCACTCTCCGGCCAACATGCCCAACTGCAGAAACAGCTCCCAAACCGAAGGAGCCAGGACCCAAAGACCTAGCTGGCCTGAAGAGTCCCCAGGGGGCCCCCAAACAGCCTCTCTCCATTTGGGTCTGGCGGCTTTCGTTGGGGCGGGGACCTGGGAGGTACCTGCAAGGTTGCAGTTCCAAGCCCGAGAAGCACTCTCCGGCCAACATGCCCAACGTCCAGCAACAGCTCCCAAACCGAAGGAGCCAGGACCCAAAGACCTAGCTGGCCTGAAGGGCCCCCAAGGGGCCCCCAAGCAGCCCCTCTCCATTTGGGTCTTGGGGCTTTCGTTGGGCCGGGAACCTGGGAGCTACCTGCAAGGTTGCAGTTCACGGCCCGAGAAGCACTCTCCGGCCAACATGCCCAACTGCAGCAACAGCTCCCAAACCGAAGGAGCCAGGACCCAAAGACCTAGCTGGCCTGAAGAGTCCCCAGGGGGCCCCCAAACAGCCCCTCTCAATTTGGGTCTACGGGCTTTCGTTGGGCATGGAACCTGGGAGGTACCTGCAAGGTTGCAGTTTGCAGCCCGAGAAGCACTCTCCGGTCAACATGCCCAACGTCCAGCAACAGCTCCCAAACCGAAGGAGCCAGGACCCAAAGACCTAGCTGGCCTGAAGGGCCCCCAGGGGGCCCCCAGGCAGCCCCTCTCAATTTGGGTCTGGGGGCTTTCTTTGGGCCGGGGACATGGGAGGTACCTGCAAGGTTGCAGTTCGCAGCCCGAGAAGCACTCTCCGGTCAACAGGCCCAACGTCCAGCAACAGCTCCCAAACCGAAGGAGCCAGGACCCAAAGACCTAGCTGGCCTGAAGGGCCCCCAGGGGGCCCCCAAGCAGCCCCTCTCCATTTGGGTCTGGGGGCTTTCGTTGGGCCGGGAACCTGGGAGCTACCTGCAAGGTTGCAGTTCGCGGCCCGAGAAGCACTCTCCGGCCAACATGCCCAACGTCCAGCAACAGCTCCCAAACCGAAGGAGCCAGGACCCAAAGACCTAGCTGGCCTGAAGGGCCCCCAGGGGGCCCCCAAGCAGCCCCTCTCCATTTGGGTCTGGGGCCTTTCGTTGGGCCGGGGACATGGGAGGTACCTGCAAGGTTGCAGTTCGCAGCCCGAGAAGCACTCTCCGGTCAACAAGCCCAACTGCAGCAACAGCTCCCAAACCGAAGGAGCCAGGACCCAAAGACCTAGCTGGCCTGAAGGGGCCCCAAGGGGCCCCCAAAACAGCCCCTCTCAATTTGGGTCTGGGGGCTTTCCTTAGGCCGGGAACCTGGGAGATACCTGCAAGGTTGCAGTTCACGTACCGAGAAGCACTCTCTGGCCAACATGCCCAACGTCCAGCAACAGCTCCCAAACCGAAGGAGCCAGGACCCAAAGACCTAGCTGGCATGAAGGGGCCCCAGGGGGCCCCCAAGCAGCCCCTCTCAATTTGGATCTGGGGGCTTTCGTTGGGCCTGGGACCTGGGAGGTTCCTGCAAGGTTGCAGTTCGTAGCCCGAGAAGCACTCTCCGGCCAACATGCCCAACGTCCAGCAACAGTTCCCAAACCGAAGGAGCCAGGACCCAAAGAACTAGCTGGCCTGAAGGGCCCCCAGGGGGCCCCCAAGCAGCCCCTCTCCATTTGGGTCTGGGGGCTTTCATTGGGCCGGGGACATGGGAGGTAACTGCAAGGTTGCAGTTCGCGGCCCGAGAAGCACTCTCCGGCCAACATGCCCAACGTCCAGCAACAGCTCCCAAACCGAAGGAGCCAGGACCCAAAGACCTAGCTGGCCTGAAGAGTCCCCAGGGGGCCCCCAAGCAGCCCCTCTCCATTTGGGTCTGGGGGCTTTCGTTGGGCCGGGAACCTGGGAGCTACCTGCAAGGTTGCAGTTCGCAGCCCGAGAAGCACTCTCCGGCCAACATGCCCAACGTCCAGCAACAGCTCCCAAACCGAAGGAGCCAGGACCCAAAGACCTAGCTGGCCTGAAGGGCCCCCAGGGGGCCCCCAAGCAGCCCCTCTCAATTTGGGTCTGGGGGCTTTCGTTGGGCCGGGAACCTGGGAGGTACCTGCAAGGTTGCAGTTCGCAGCCCAAGAAGCACTCTCCGGTCAACATGCCCAACTGCAGCAACAGCTCCCAATCCGAAGGAGCCAGGACCCAAAGACATAGCTGGCCTGAAGGGTCCCCAGGGTGCCCCCAAACAGCCCCTCTCCATTTGGGTCTGGGGGCTTTCGTTGGGCCGGGAACCTGGGAGCTACCTGCAAGGTTGCAGTTCGCGGCCCGAGAAGCACTCTCCGGCCAACATGCCCAACTGCAGCAACAGCTCCCAAAGCGAAGGAGCCAGGACCCAAAGACCTAGCTGGCCTGAAGGGCCCCCAGGGGGCCCCCAAGCAGCCCCTCTCCATTTGGGTCTGGGGGCTTTCGTTGGGCTGGCGACCTGGGAGGTACCTGCAAGGTTGCAGTTCACGTACCGAGAAGCACTCTCCGGCCAACATGCCCAACGTCCAGCAACAGCTCCCAAACCCAAGGAGCCAGGACCCAAAGACCTAGCTGGCCTGAAGAGTCCCCAGGGGGCCCCCAAGCAGCCCCTCTCCATTTGGGTCTTGGGGCTTTTGTTGGGCCGGGAACCTGGGAGCTACCTGCAAGGTTGCAGTTCGCGGCCCGAGAAGCACTCTCCGGCCAACATGCCCAACTGCAGAAACAGCTCCCAAACCGAAGGAGCCAGGACCCAAAGACCTAGCTGGCCTGAAGAGTCCCCAGGGGGCCCCCAAACAGCCCCTCTCAATTTGGGTCTACGGGATTTCGTTGGGCATGGAACCTGGGAGGTACCTGCAAGGTTGCAGTTTGCAGCCCGAGAAGCACTCTCCGGTCAACATGCCCAACGTCCAGCAACAGCTCCCAAACCGAAGGAGCCAGGACCCAAAGACCTAGCTGGCCTGAAGGGCCCCCAGGGGGCCCCCAGGCAGCCCCTCTCAATTTGGGTCTGGGGGCTTTCTTTGGGCCGGGGACATGGGAGGTACCTGCAAGGTTGCAGTTCACGGCCCGAGAAGCACTCTCCGGCCAACATGCCCAATGTCCAGCAACAGCTCCCAAACCGAAGGAGCCAGGACCCAAAGACCTAGCTGGCCTGAAGGGCCCCCAGGGGGCCCCCAAACAGCCCCTCTCCATTTGGGTCTGGCGGCTTTCGTTGGGCCGGGGACCTGGGAGGTACCTGCAAGGTTGCAGTTCCAAGCCCGAGAAGCACTCTCCGGCCAACATGCCCAACGTCCAGCAACAGCTCCCAAACCGAAGGAGCCAGGACCCAAAGACCTAGCTGGCCTGAAGGGCCCCCAGGGGGCCCCCAAGCAGCCCCTCTCCATTTGGGTCTTGGGGCTTTTGTTGGGCCGGGAACCTGGGAGCTACCTGCAAGGTTGCAGTTCGCGGCCCGAGAAGCACTCTCCGGCCAACATGCCCAACTGCAGAAACAGCTCCCAAACCGAAGGAGCCAGGACCCAAAGACCTAGCTGGCCTGAAGAGTCCCCAGGGGGCCCCCAAACAGCCCCTCTCAATTTGGGTCTACGGGCTTTCGTTGGGCATGGAACCTGGGAGGTACCTGCAAGGTTGCAGTTCGCGGCCCGAGAAGCACTCTCCGGCCAACATGCCCAACTGCAGCAACAGCTCCCAAACCGAAGGAGCCAGGACCCAAAGACCTAGCTGGCCTGAAGGGCCCCCAGGGGGCCCCCAAGCAGCCCCTCTCAATTTGGGTCTGGGGGCTTTCGTTGGGCCGGGGACCTGGGAGGTACCTGCAAGGTTGCAGTTCGCAGCCCGAGAAGCACTCTCCGGTCAACAGGCCCAACGTCCAGCAACAGCTCCCAAACCGAAGGAGCCAGGACCCAAAGACCTAGCTGGCCTGAAGGGCCCCCAGGGGGCCCCCAAGCAGCCCCTCTCCATTTGGGTCTGGGGGCTTTCGTTGGGCCGGGAACCTGGGAGCTACCTGCAAGGTTGCAGTTCGCGGCCCGAGAAGCACTCTCCGGCCAACATGCCCAACGTCCAGCAACAGCTCCCAAACCGAAGGAGCCAGGACCCAAAGACCTAGCTGGCCTGAAGGGCCCCCAGGGGGCCCCCAAGCAGCCCCTCTCCATTTGGGTCTGAGGGCTTTCTTTGGGCCGGGGACCTGTGAGGTACCTGCAAGGTTGAAGTTCACGTACCGAGAAGCACTCTCCGGCCAACATGCCCAACGTCCAGCAACAGCTCCCAAACCGAAGGAGCCAGGACCCAAAGACCTAGCTGGCCTGAAGGGCCCCCAGGGGGCCCCCAAGCAGCCCCTCTCCATTTGGGTCTGGGGGCTTTCGTTGGGCCGGGGACATGGGAGGTACCTGCAAGGTTGCAGTTCGCAGCCCGAGAAGCACTCTCTGGCCAACATGCCCAACGTCCAGCAACAGCTCCCAAACCGAAGGAGCCAGGACCCAAAGACCTAGCTGGCATGAAGGGGCCCCAGGGGGCCCCCAAGCAGCCCCTCTCAATTTGGATCTGGGGGCTTTCGTTGGGCCTGGGACCTGGGAGGTACCTGCAAGGTTGCAGTTCGTAGCCCGAGAAGCACTCTCCGGCCAACATGCCCAACGTCCAGCAACAGCTCCCAAACCGAAGGAGCCAGGACCCAAAGAACTAGCTGGCCTGAAGGGCCCCCAGGGGGCCCCCAAGCAGCCCCTCTCAATTTGGGTCTGGGGGCTTTCATTGGGCCGGGGACATGGGAGGTACCTGCAAGGTTGCAGTTCGCGGCCCGAGAAGCACTCTCCGGCCAACATGCCCAACGTCCAGCAACAGCTCCCAAACCGAAGGAGCCAGGACCCAAAGACCTAGCTGGCCTGAAGAGTCCCCAGGGGGCCCCCAAACAGCCCCTCTCAATTTGGGTCTACGGGCTTTCGTTGGGCATGGAACCTGGGAGGTACCTGCAAGGTTGCAGTTCGTGGCCCGAGAAGCACTCTCCGGCCAACATGCCCAACGTCCAGCAACAGCTCCCAAACCGAAGGAGCCAGGACCCAAAGACCTAGCTGGCCTGAAGGGCCCCCAGGGGGCCCCCAAGCAGCCCCTCTCAATTTGGGTCTGGTGGCTTTCGTTGGGCCGGGAACCTGGGAGGTACCTGCAAGGTTGCAGTTCGCAGCCCAAGAAGCACTCTCCGGTCAACATGCCCAACTGCAGCAACAGCTCCCAATCCGAAGGAGCCAGGACCCAAAGACATAGCTGGCCTGAAGGGCCCCCAGGGGGCCCCCAAGCAGACCCTCTCAATTTGGGTCTGGGGGCTTTCGTTGGGCCGGGAACCTGGGAGGTACCTGCAAGGTTGCAGTTCGCAGCCCAAGAAGCACTCTCCGGTCAACATGCCCAACTGCAGCAACAGCTCCCAATCCGAAGGAGCCAGGACCCAAAGACATAGCTGGCCTGAAGTGCCCCCAGGGGGCCCCCAAGCAGCCCCTCTCAATTTGGATCTGGGGGCTGTCGTTGGGCCTCGAACCTGGGAGGTACCTGCAAGGTTGAAGTTCACAGCCCGAGAAGCACTCTCCGGTCAACATGCCCAACGTCCAGCAACAGCTCCCAAACCGAAGGAGCCAGGACCCAAAGACCTAGCTGGCCTGAAGGGCCCCCAGGGGGCCCCCAAGCAGCCCCTCTCCATTTGGGTCTGGGGGCTTTCGTTGGGCCGGGGACATGGGAGGTACCTGCAAGGTTGCAGTTCGCAGCCCGAGAAGCACTCTCCGGCCAACATGCCCAACGTCCAGCAACAGCTCCCAAACCGAAGGAGCCAGGACCCAAAGACCTAGCTGGCCTGAAGGGTCCCCAGGGTGCCCCCAAACAGCCCCTCTCCATTTGGGTCTGGGGGCTTTCGTTGGACATGGATCATGGGAGGTACCTGCAAGGTTGCAGTTCGCAGCCTGAGAAGCACTCTCCGGCCAACATGCCCAACGTCCAGCAACAGCTCCCAAACCGAAGGAGCCAGGACCCAAAGACCTAGCTGGCCTGAAGGGCCCCCAGGGGGCCCCCAAGCAGCCCCTCTCAATTTGGGTCTGGGGGCTTTCGTTGGGCCTGGAACCTGGGAGGTACCTGCAAGGTTGCAGTTCGCGGCCCGAGAAGCACTCTCCGGCCAACATGCCCAACTGCAGCAACAGCTCCAACCCGAAGGAGCCAGGACCCAAAGACCTAGCTGGCCTGAAGGGCCCCCAGAGGGCCCCCAAACAGCCTCTCTCCATTTGGGTCTGGCGGCTTTCGTTGGGCCGGGGACCTGGGAGGTACCTGCAAGGTTGCAGTTCCAAGCCCGAGAAGCACTCTCCGGCCAACATGCCCAACGTCCAGCAACAGCTCCCAAACCCAAGGAGCCAGGACCCAAAGACCTAGCTGGCCTGAAGGGGCCCCAGGGGGCCCCCAAGCAGCCCCTCTCCATTTGGGTCTGGGGGCTTTCTTTGGGCCGGGGACATGGGAGGTACCTGCAAGGTTGCAGTTCGCGGCCGGACAAGCACTCTCCGGCCAACATGCCCAACTGCAGCAACAGCTCCCAAACCGAAGGAGCCAGGACCCAAAGACCTAGCTGGCCTGAAGGGCCCCCAGGGGGCCCCCAAGCAGCCCCTCTCAATTTTGGTCTGGGGGCTTTCGTTGGGCCGGGAACCTGGGAAGTGCCTGCAAGGTTGCAGTTCGCGGCCCGAGAAGCACTCTCCGGCCATCAGGCCCAACGTCCAGCAACAGCTCCCAAACCCAAGGAGCCAGGACCCAAAGACCTAGCTGGCCTGAAGAGTCCCCAGGGGGCCCCCAAACAGCCCCTCTCCATTTGGGTCTGGGGGCTTTCGTTGGGCCGAGAACCTGGGAGCTACCTGCAAGGTTGCAGTTCACGGCCCGAGAACCACTCTCCGGCCAACATGCCCAACGTCCAGCAACAGCTCCCAAACCGAAGGAGCCAGGACCCAAAGACCTAGCTGGCCTGAAGGGGCCCCAGGGGGCCCCCAAACAGCCCCTCTCCATTTGGGTCTGGGGGCTTTTGTTGGGCCGGGAACATGGGAAGTGCCTGCAAGGTTGCAGTTCGCGGCCCGAGAAGCACTCTCCAGCCAACATGCCCAACGTCCAGCAACAGCTCCCAAACCCAAGGAGCCAGGACCCAAAGACCTAGCTGGCCTGAAGGGCCCCCAGGGGGCCCCCAAGCAGCCCCTCTCCATTTGGGTCTGGGGGCTTTCATTGGGCCTTGGACCTGGGAGGTACCTGCAAGGTTGCAGTTCGCAGCCCGAGAAGCACTCTCCGGTCAACATGCCCAACGTCCAGCAACAGCTCCCAAACCGAAGGAACCAGGACCCAAAGACCTAGCTGGCCTGAAGGCCCCCCAGGGGGCCCCCAAGCAGCCCCTCTCCATTTGGGTCTGGGGGCTTTCGTTGGGCCGGGGACCTGGGATGTACCTGCAAGGTTGCAGTTCGCGGCCCGAGAAGCACTCTCCGGCCAACATGCCCAACGTCCAGCAACAGCTCCCAAACCGAAGGAGCCAGGACCCAAAGACCTAGCTGGCCTGAAGGGCCCCCAGGGGGCCCCCAAGCAGCCCCTCTCCATTTGGGTCTGGGGGCTTTCGTTGGGCCTGGGACATGTGAGGTACCTGCAAGGTTGCAGTTCGCAGCCCGAGAAGCACTCTCCGGCCAACATGCCCAACTACAGCAACAGCTCCAAAACCGAAGGAGCCAGGACCCAAAGACCTAGCTGGCCTCAAGGGTCCCCAGGGTGCCCCCAAACAGCCCCTCTCAATTTGGGTCTGGGGGCTTTCGTTGGGCATGGATCCTGGGAGGTACCTGCAAGGTTGCAGTTCGCAGCCTGAGAAGCACTCTCCGGCCAACATGCCCAACGTCCAGCAACAGCTCCCAAACCGAGGGAGCCAGGACCCAAAGACCTAGCTGGCCTGAAGGGCCCCCAGGGGGCCCCCAAGCAGCCCCTCTCAATTTGGGTCTGGGGGCTTTCGTTGGGCCGGGGACCTGGGATGTACCTGCAAGGTTGCAGTTCGCGGCCCGAGAAGCACTCTCCGGTCAACATGCCCAACGTCCAGCAAGAGCTCCCAAACCGAAGGAGCCAGGACCCAAAGACCTAGCTGGCCTGAAGGGCCCCCAGGGGGCCCCCAAGCAGCCCCTCTCCATTTGGGTCTGGGGGCTTTCGTTGGGCCGGGGACCTGGGAGGTACCTGCAAGGTTGCAGTTCGCGGCCCGAGAAGCACTCTCCGGTCAACATGCCCAACGTCCAGCAACAGCTCCCAAACCGAAGGAGCCAGGACCCAAAGACCTAGCTGGCCTGAAGGGCCCCCAGGGGGCCTGCAAGCAGCCCCTCTCAATTTGGGTCTGGGGGCTTTCGTTGGGCCTGGAACCTGGGAGGTACCTGCAAGGTTGCAGTTCGCGGACCGAGAAGCACTCTCCGGCCAACATGCCCAACTGCAGCAACAGCTCCCAAACCGAAGGAGCCAGGACCCAAAGACCTAGCTGGCCTGAAGGGCCCCCAGGGGGCCCCCAAGCAGCCCCTCTCAATTTGGGTCTGGGGGCTTTCGTTGGGCCGGGGACCGGGGAGGTACCTGCAAGGTTGCAGTTCGCGGCCCGAGAAGCACTCTCCGGCCAACATGCCCAACGTCCAGCAACAGCTCCCAAACCGAAGGAGCCAGGACCCAAAGACCTAGCTGGCCTGAAGGGGCCCCAGGGGGCCCCCAAACAGCCCCTCTCCATTTGGGTCTGGGGGCTTTCGTTGGGCCGGGAACCTGGGAGCTACCTGCAAGGTTGCAGTTCGCGGCCCGAGACGCACTCTCCGGCCAACATGCCCAACTGCAGCAAGAGCTCCCAAACCGAAGGAGCCAGGACCCAAAGACCTAGCTGGCCTGAAGTGTCCCCAGGGGGCCCCCAAGCAGCCCCTCTCAATTTGGGTCTGGGGGCTTTCGTTGGGCCGGGAACCTGGGAGGTACCTGCAAGGTTGCAGTTCGCAGCCCGATAAGCACTCTCCGGTCAACAGGCCCAACGTCCAGCAACAGCTCCCAAACCGAAGGAGCCAGGACCCAAAGACCTAGCTGGCCTGAAGGGTCCCCAGGGTGCCCCCAAACAGCCCCTCTCAATTTGGGTCTGGGGGCTTTTGTTGGGCATGGATCCTGGGAGGTACCTGCAAGGTTGCAGTTCGCAGCCTGAGAAGCACTCTCCGGCCAACATGCCCAACGTCCAGCAACAGCTCCCAAACCGAAGGAGCCAGGACCCAAAGACCTAGCTGGCCTGAAGGGCCCCCAGGGGGCCCCCAAGCAGCCCCTCTCAATTTGGGTCTGGGGGCTTTCGTTGGGCCTGGGACATGTGAGGTACCTGCAAGGTTGCAGTTCGCAGCCCGAGAAGCACTCTCCGGCCAACATGCCCAACTGCAGCAACAGCTCCCAAACCGAAGGAGTCAGGACCCAAAGACCTAGCTGGCCTGGAGCGTCCCCAGGGGGCCCGCAAGCAGCCCCTCTCAATTTTGGTCTGGGGGCTTTCGTTGGGCCGGGAACCTGGGAGGTGCCTGCAAGGTTGCAGTTTGCGGCCCGAGAACCACTCTCCGGCCATCATGCCCAACGTCCAGCAACAGCTCCCAAACCCAAGGAGCCAGGACCCAAAGACCTAGCTGGCCTGAAGAGTCCCCAGGGGGGCCCCAAACAGCCCCTCTCCATTTGGGTCTGGGGGCTTTCGTTGGGCCGGGGACCTGGGAGGTACCTGCAAGTTTGCAGATCGCAGCCCGAGAAGCACTCTCCGGCCAACATGCCCAACGTCCAGCAACAGCTCCCAAACTGAAGGAGCCAGGACCCAAAGACCTAGCTGGCCTGAAGGGCCCCCAGGGGGCCCCCAATACAGCCCCTCTCCATTTCGGTCTGGGGGCTTTCGTTGGGCCGGGAACCTGGGAGCTACCTGCAAGGTTGCAGTTCGCGGCCCGAGAAGCACTCTCCGGCCAACATGCCCAACTGCAGAAACAGCTCCCAAACCGAAGGAGCCAGGACCCAAAGACCTAGCTGGCCTGAAGAGTCCCCAGGGGGCCCCCAAACAGCCCCTCTCCATTTGGGTCTACGGGCTTACGTTGGGCATGGAACCTGGGAGGTACCTGCAAGGTTGCAGTTCGCGGCCCGAGAAGCACTCTCCGGCCAACATGCCCAACTGCAGCAACAGCTCCCAAACCGAAGGAGCCAGGACCCAAAGACCTAGCTGGCCTGAAGGGCCCCCAGGGGACCCCCAAGCAGCCCCTCTCCATTTGGGTCTGGGGGCTTTAGTTGGGTCGGGAACCTGGGAGGTACCTGCAAGGTTGCAGTTCGCGGCCCGAGAAGCACTCTCCGGCCAACATGCCCAACTGCAGCAACAGCTCCCAAACCGAAGGAGCCAGGACCCAAAGACCTAGCTGGTCTGAAGGGCCCCCAGGGGGCCCCCAAGCAGCCCCTCTCCATTTGGGTCTGGGGGCTTTCGTTGGGCATGTATACCTGGGAGGTACCTGCAAGGTTGCAGTTCGCAGCCCGAGAAGCACTCTCCGGTCAACAGGCCCAACGTCCAGCAACAGCTCCCAAACCGAAGGAGCCAGGACCCAAAGACCTAGCTGGCCTGAAGGGCCCCCAGGGGGCCCCCAAGCAGCCCCTCTCAATTTGGGTCTGGGGGCTTTCGTTGGGCCTGGGACCTGTGAGGTACCTGCAAGGTTGCAGTTCGCAGCCCGAGAAGCACTCTCCGGCCAACATGCCCAACGTCCAGCAACAGCTCCCAAACCGAAGGAGCCAGGACCCAAAGACCTAGCTGGCCTGAAGGGCCCCCAGGGGGCCCCTCAGGCAGCCCCTCTCAATTTGGGTCTGGGGGCTTTCTTTGGGCCGGGGACATGGGAGGTACCTGCAAGGTTGCAGTTCGCGGCCCGAGAAGCACTCTCCGGCCAACATGCCCAACTGCAGCAACAGCTCCCAAACCGAAGGAGCCAGGACACAAAGACCTAGCTGGCCTGAAGGGCCCCCAGGGGGCCCCCAGGCAGCCCCTCTCAATTTGGGTCTGGGGGCTTTCTTTGGGCCGGGGACATGGGAGGTACCTGCAAGGTTGCAGTTCACGGCCCGAGAAGCACTCTCCGGCCAACATGCCCAATGTCCAGCAACAGCTCCCAAACCGAAGGAGCCAGGACCCAAAGACCTAGCTGGCCTGAAGGGCCCCCAGGGGGCCCCCAAACAGCCCCTCTCCATTTGGGTCTGGTGGCTTTCGTTGGGCCGGGGACCTGGGAGGTACCTGCAAGGTTGCAGTTCCAAGCCCGAGAAGCACTCTCCGGCCAACATGCCCAACGTCCAGCAACAGCTCCCAAACCGAAGGAGCCAGGACCCAAAGACCTAGCTGGCCTGAAGGAGCCCCAAGGGGCCCCCAAGCAGCCCCTCTCCATTTGGGTCTTGGGGATTTTGTTGGGCCGGGAACCTGGGAGGTACCTGCAAGGTTGCAGTTCGCGGCCCGAGAAGCACTCTCCGGCCAACATGCCCAACTGCAGCAACAGCTCCCAAACCGAAGGAGCCAGGACCCAAAGACCTAGCTGGCCTGAAGAGTCCCCAGGGGGCCCCCAAACAGCCCCTCTCAATTTGGGTCTACGGGCTTTCGTTGGGCATGGAACCTGGGAGGTACCTGCAAGGTTGCAGTTCGCGGACCGAGAAGCACTCTCCGGCCAACATGCCCAACTGCAGCAACAGCTCCCAAAGCGAAGGAGCCAGGACCCAAAGACCTAGCTGGCCTGAAGGGCCCCCAGGGGGCCCCCAAGCAGCCCCTCTCCATTTGGGTCTGGGGGCTTTCGTTGGGCCGGGGACCTGGGAGGTACCTGCAAGGTTGCAGTTCGCAGCCCGAGAAGCACTCTCCGGTCAACAGGCCCAACGTCCAGCAACAGCTCCCAAACCGAAGGAGCCAGGACCCAAAGACCTAGCTGGCCTGAAGGGCCCCCAGGGGGCCCCCAAACAGCCCCTCTCCATTTGGGTCTGGGGGCTTTCGTTGGGCCGGGAACCTGGGAGCTACCTGCAAGGTTGCAGTTCGCGGCCCGAGAAGCACTCTCCGGCCAACATGCCCAACGTCCAGCAACAGCTCCCAAACCGAGGGAGCCAGGACCCAAAGACCTAGCTGGCCTGAAGGGCCCCCAGGGGGCCCCCAAGCAGCCCCTCTCAATTTGGGTCTGGGGGCTTTCGTTGGGCCGGGGACCTGGGATGTACCTGCAAGGTTGCAGTTCGCGGCCCGAGAAGCACTCTCCGGTCAACATGCCCAACGTCCAGCAAGAGCTCCCAAACCGAAGGAGCCAGGACCCAAAGACCTAGCTGGCCTGAAGGGCCCCCAGGGGGCCCCCAAGCAGCCCCTCTCCATTTGGGTCTGGGGGCTTTCGTTGGGCCGGGGACCTGGGAGGTACCTGCAAGGTTGCAGTTCGCGGCCCGAGAAGCACTCTCCGGTCAACATGCCCAACGTCCAGCAACAGCTCCCAAACCGAAGGAGCCAGGACCCAAAGACCTAGCTGGCCTGAAGGGCCCCCAGGGGGCCTGCAAGCAGCCCCTCTCAATTTGGGTCTGGGGGCTTTCGTTGGGCCTGGAACCTGGGAGGTACCTGCAAGGTTGCAGTTCGCGGACCGAGAAGCACTCTCCGGCCAACATGCCCAACTGCAGCAACAGCTCCCAAACCGAAGGAGCCAGGACCCAAAGACCTAGCTGGCCTGAAGGGCCCCCAGGGGGCCCCCAAGCAGCCCCTCTCAATTTGGGTCTGGGGGCTTTCGTTGGGCCGGGGACCGGGGAGGTACCTGCAAGGTTGCAGTTCGCGGCCCGAGAAGCACTCTCCGGCCAACATGCCCAACGTCCAGCAACAGCTCCCAAACCGAAGGAGCCAGGACCCAAAGACCTAGCTGGCCTGAAGGGGCCCCAGGGGGCCCCCAAACAGCCCCTCTCCATTTGGGTCTGGGGGCTTTCGTTGGGCCGGGAACCTGGGAGCTACCTGCAAGGTTGCAGTTCGCGGCCCGAGACGCACTCTCCGGCCAACATGCCCAACTGCAGCAAGAGCTCCCAAACCGAAGGAGCCAGGACCCAAAGACCTAGCTGGCCTGAAGTGTCCCCAGGGGGCCCCCAAGCAGCCCCTCTCAATTTGGGTCTGGGGGCTTTCGTTGGGCCGGGAACCTGGGAGGTACCTGCAAGGTTGCAGTTCGCAGCCCGATAAGCACTCTCCGGTCAACAGGCCCAACGTCCAGCAACAGCTCCCAAACCGAAGGAGCCAGGACCCAAAGACCTAGCTGGCCTGAAGGGTCCCCAGGGTGCCCCCAAACAGCCCCTCTCAATTTGGGTCTGGGGGCTTTTGTTGGGCATGGATCCTGGGAGGTACCTGCAAGGTTGCAGTTCGCAGCCTGAGAAGCACTCTCCGGCCAACATGCCCAACGTCCAGCAACAGCTCCCAAACCGAAGGAGCCAGGACCCAAAGACCTAGCTGGCCTGAAGGGCCCCCAGGGGGCCCCCAAGCAGCCCCTCTCAATTTGGGTCTGGGGGCTTTCGTTGGGCCTGGGACATGTGAGGTACCTGCAAGGTTGCAGTTCGCAGCCCGAGAAGCACTCTCCGGCCAACATGCCCAACTGCAGCAACAGCTCCCAAACCGAAGGAGTCAGGACCCAAAGACCTAGCTGGCCTGGAGCGTCCCCAGGGGGCCCGCAAGCAGCCCCTCTCAATTTTGGTCTGGGGGCTTTCGTTGGGCCGGGAACCTGGGAGGTGCCTGCAAGGTTGCAGTTTGCGGCCCGAGAACCACTCTCCGGCCATCATGCCCAACGTCCAGCAACAGCTCCCAAACCCAAGGAGCCAGGACCCAAAGACCTAGCTGGCCTGAAGAGTCCCCAGGGGGGCCCCAAACAGCCCCTCTCCATTTGGGTCTGGGGGCTTTCGTTGGGCCGGGGACCTGGGAGGTACCTGCAAGTTTGCAGATCGCAGCCCGAGAAGCACTCTCCGGCCAACATGCCCAACGTCCAGCAACAGCTCCCAAACTGAAGGAGCCAGGACCCAAAGACCTAGCTGGCCTGAAGGGCCCCCAGGGGGCCCCCAATACAGCCCCTCTCCATTTCGGTCTGGGGGCTTTCGTTGGGCCGGGAACCTGGGAGCTACCTGCAAGGTTGCAGTTCGCGGCCCGAGAAGCACTCTCCGGCCAACATGCCCAACTGCAGAAACAGCTCCCAAACCGAAGGAGCCAGGACCCAAAGACCTAGCTGGCCTGAAGAGTCCCCAGGGGGCCCCCAAACAGCCCCTCTCCATTTGGGTCTACGGGCTTACGTTGGGCATGGAACCTGGGAGGTACCTGCAAGGTTGCAGTTCGCGGCCCGAGAAGCACTCTCCGGCCAACATGCCCAACTGCAGCAACAGCTCCCAAACCGAAGGAGCCAGGACCCAAAGACCTAGCTGGCCTGAAGGGCCCCCAGGGGACCCCCAAGCAGCCCCTCTCCATTTGGGTCTGGGGGCTTTAGTTGGGCCGGGAACCTGGGAGGTACCTGCAAGGTTGCAGTTCGCGGCCCGAGAAGCACTCTCCGGCCAACATGCCCAACTGCAGCAACAGCTCCCAAACCGAAGGAGCCAGGACCCAAAGACCTAGCTGGTCTGAAGGGCCCCCAGGGGGCCCCCAAGCAGCCCCTCTCCATTTGGGTCTGGGGGCTTTCGTTGGGCATGTATACCTGGGAGGTACCTGCAAGGTTGCAGTTCGCAGCCCGAGAAGCACTCTCCGGTCAACAGGCCCAACGTCCAGCAACAGCTCCCAAACCGAAGGAGCCAGGACCCAAAGACCTAGCTGGCCTGAAGGGCCCCCAGGGGGCCCCCAAGCAGCCCCTCTCAATTTGGGTCTGGGGGCTTTCGTTGGGCCTGGGACCTGTGAGGTACCTGCAAGGTTGCAGTTCGCAGCCCGAGAAGCACTCTCCGGCCAACATGCCCAACGTCCAGCAACAGCTCCCAAACCGAAGGAGCCAGGACCCAAAGACCTAGCTGGCCTGAAGGGCCCCCAGGGGGCCCCTCAGGCAGCCCCTCTCAATTTGGGTCTGGGGGCTTTCTTTGGGCCGGGGACATGGGAGGTACCTGCAAGGTTGCAGTTCGCGGCCCGAGAAGCACTCTCCGGCCAACATGCCCAACTGCAGCAACAGCTCCCAAACCGAAGGAGCCAGGACACAAAGACCTAGCTGGCCTGAAGGGCCCCCAGGGGGCCCCCAGGCAGCCCCTCTCAATTTGGGTCTGGGGGCTTTCTTTGGGCCGGGGACATGGGAGGTACCTGCAAGGTTGCAGTTCACGGCCCGAGAAGCACTCTCCGGCCAACATGCCCAATGTCCAGCAACAGCTCCCAAACCGAAGGAGCCAGGACCCAAAGACCTAGCTGGCCTGAAGGGCCCCCAGGGGGCCCCCAAACAGCCCCTCTCCATTTGGGTCTGGTGGCTTTCGTTGGGCCGGGGACCTGGGAGGTACCTGCAAGGTTGCAGTTCCAAGCCCGAGAAGCACTCTCCGGCCAACAGGCCCAACGTCCAGCAACAGCTCCCAAACCGAAGGAGCCAGGACCCAAAGACCTAGCTGGCCTGAAGGGCCCCCAGGGGGCCCCCAAGCAGCCCCTCTCCATTTGGGTCTGGGGGCTTTCGTTGGGCCGGGAACCTGGGAGCTACCTGCAAGGTTGCAGTTCGCGGCCCGAGAAGCACTCTCCGGCCAACATGCCCAACGTCCAGCAACAGCTCCCAAACCGAAGGAGCCAGGACCCAAAGACCTAGCTGGCCTGAAGGGCCCCCAGGGGGCCCCCAAGCAGCCCCTCTCCATTTGGGTCTGAGGGCTTTCTTTGGGCCGGGGACCTGTGAGGTACCTGCAAGGTTGAAGTTCACGTACCGAGAAGCACTCTCCGGCCAACATGCCCAACGTCCAGCAACAGCTCCCAAACCGAAGGAGCCAGGACCCAAAGACCTAGCTGGCCTGAAGGGCCCCCAGGGGGCCCCCAAGCAGCCCCTCTCCATTTGGGTCTGGGGGCTTTCGTTGGGCCGGGGACATGGGAGGTACCTGCAAGGTTGCAGTTCGCAGCCCGAGAAGCACTCTCTGGCCAACATGCCCAACGTCCAGCAACAGCTCCCAAACCGAAGGAGCCAGGACCCAAAGACCTAGCTGGCATGAAGGGGCCCCAGGGGGCCCCCAAGCAGCCCCTCTCAATTTGGATCTGGGGGCTTTCGTTGGGCCTGGGACCTGGGAGGTACCTGCAAGGTTGCAGTTCGTAGCCCGAGAAGCACTCTCCGGCCAACATGCCCAACGTCCAGCAACAGCTCCCAAACCGAAGGAGCCAGGACCCAAAGAACTAGCTGGCCTGAAGGGCCCCCAGGGGGCCCCCAAGCAGCCCCTCTCAATTTGGGTCTGGGGGCTTTCATTGGGCCGGGGACATGGGAGGTACCTGCAAGGTTGCAGTTCGCGGCCCGAGAAGCACTCTCCGGCCAACATGCCCAACGTCCAGCAACAGCTCCCAAACCGAAGGAGCCAGGACCCAAAGACCTAGCTGGCCTGAAGAGTCCCCAGGGGGCCCCCAAACAGCCCCTCTCAATTTGGGTCTACGGGCTTTCGTTGGGCATGGAACCTGGGAGGTACCTGCAAGGTTGCAGTTCGTGGCCCGAGAAGCACTCTCCGGCCAACATGCCCAACGTCCAGCAACAGCTCCCAAACCGAAGGAGCCAGGACCCAAAGACCTAGCTGGCCTGAAGGGCCCCCAGGGGGCCCCCAAGCAGCCCCTCTCAATTTGGGTCTGGTGGCTTTCGTTGGGCCGGGAACCTGGGAGGTACCTGCAAGGTTGCAGTTCGCAGCCCAAGAAGCACTCTCCGGTCAACATGCCCAACTGCAGCAACAGCTCCCAATCCGAAGGAGCCAGGACCCAAAGACATAGCTGGCCTGAAGGGCCCCCAGGGGGCCCCCAAGCAGACCCTCTCAATTTGGGTCTGGGGGCTTTCGTTGGGCCGGGAACCTGGGAGGTACCTGCAAGGTTGCAGTTCGCAGCCCAAGAAGCACTCTCCGGTCAACATGCCCAACTGCAGCAACAGCTCCCAATCCGAAGGAGCCAGGACCCAAAGACATAGCTGGCCTGAAGTGCCCCCAGGGGGCCCCCAAGCAGCCCCTCTCAATTTGGATCTGGGGGCTGTCGTTGGGCCTCGAACCTGGGAGGTACCTGCAAGGTTGAAGTTCACAGCCCGAGAAGCACTCTCCGGTCAACATGCCCAACGTCCAGCAACAGCTCCCAAACCGAAGGAGCCAGGACCCAAAGACCTAGCTGGCCTGAAGGGCCCCCAGGGGGCCCCCAAGCAGCCCCTCTCCATTTGGGTCTGGGGGCTTTCGTTGGGCCGGGGACATGGGAGGTACCTGCAAGGTTGCAGTTCGCAGCCCGAGAAGCACTCTCCGGCCAACATGCCCAACGTCCAGCAACAGCTCCCAAACCGAAGGAGCCAGGACCCAAAGACCTAGCTGGCCTGAAGGGTCCCCAGGGGGCCCCCAAACAGCCCCTCTCCATTTGGGTCTGGGGGCTTTCGTTGGACATGGATCATGGGAGGTACCTGCAAGGTTGCAGTTCGCAGCCTGAGAAGCACTCTCCGGCCAACATGCCCAACGTCCAGCAACAGCTCCCAAACCGAAGGAGCCAGGACCCAAAGACCTAGCTGGCCTGAAGGGCCCCCAGGGGGCCCCCAAGCAGCCCCTCTCAATTTGGGTCTGGGGGCTTTCGTTGGGCCTGGAACCTGGGAGGTACCTGCAAGGTTGCAGTTCGCGGCCCGAGAAGCACTCTCCGGCCAACATGCCCAACTGCAGCAACAGCTCCAACCCGAAGGAGCCAGGACCCAAAGACCTAGCTGGCCTGAAGGGCCCCCAGAGGGCCCCCAAACAGCCTCTCTCCATTTGGGTCTGGCGGCTTTCGTTGGGCCGGGGACCTGGGAGGTACCTGCAAGGTTGCAGTTCCAAGCCCGAGAAGCACTCTCCGGCCAACATGCCCAACGTCCAGCAACAGCTCCCAAACCCAAGGAGCCAGGACCCAAAGACCTAGCTGGCCTGAAGGGGCCCCAGGGGGCCCCCAAGCAGCCCCTCTCCATTTGGGTCTGGGGGCTTTCTTTGGGCCGGGGACATGGGAGGTACCTGCAAGGTTGCAGTTCGCGGCCGGACAAGCACTCTCCGGCCAACATGCCCAACTGCAGCAACAGCTCCCAAACCGAAGGAGCCAGGACCCAAAGACCTAGCTGGCCTGAAGGGCCCCCAGGGGGCCCCCAAGCAGCCCCTCTCAATTTTGGTCTGGGGGCTTTCGTTGGGCCGGGAACCTGGGAAGTGCCTGCAAGGTTGCAGTTCGCGGCCCGAGAAGCACTCTCCGGCCATCAGGCCCAACGTCCAGCAACAGCTCCCAAACCCAAGGAGCCAGGACCCAAAGACCTAGCTGGCCTGAAGAGTCCCCAGGGGGCCCCCAAACAGCCCCTCTCCATTTGGGTCTGGGGGCTTTCGTTGGGCCGAGAACCTGGGAGCTACCTGCAAGGTTGCAGTTCACGGCCCGAGAACCACTCTCCGGCCAACATGCCCAACGTCCAGCAACAGCTCCCAAACCGAAGGAGCCAGGACCCAAAGACCTAGCTGGCCTGAAGGGGCCCCAGGGGGCCCCCAAACAGCCCCTCTCCATTTGGGTCTGGGGGCTTTTGTTGGGCCGGGAACATGGGAAGTGCCTGCAAGGTTGCAGTTCGCGGCCCGAGAAGCACTCTCCAGCCAACATGCCCAACGTCCAGCAACAGCTCCCAAACCCAAGGAGCCAGGACCCAAAGACCTAGCTGGCCTGAAGGGCCCCCAGGGGGCCCCCAAGCAGCCCCTCTCCATTTGGGTCTGGGGGCTTTCATTGGGCCTTGGACCTGGGAGGTACCTGCAAGGTTGCAGTTCGCAGCCCGAGAAGCACTCTCCGGTCAACATGCCCAACGTCCAGCAACAGCTCCCAAACCGAAGGAACCAGGACCCAAAGACCTAGCTGGCCTGAAGGCCCCCCAGGGGGCCCCCAAGCAGCCCCTCTCCATTTGGGTCTGGGGGCTTTCGTTGGGCCGGGGACCTGGGATGTACCTGCAAGGTTGCAGTTCGCGGCCCGAGAAGCACTCTCCGGCCAACATGCCCAACGTCCAGCAACAGCTCCCAAACCGAAGGAGCCAGGACCCAAAGACCTAGCTGGCCTGAAGGGCCCCCAGGGGGCCCCCAAGCAGCCCCTCTCCATTTGGGTCTGGGGGCTTTCGTTGGGCCTGGGACATGTGAGGTACCTGCAAGGTTGCAGTTCGCAGCCCGAGAAGCACTCTCCGGCCAACATGCCCAACTGCAGCAACAGCTCCCAAAGCGAAGGAGCCAGGACCCAAAGACCTAGCTGGCCTGAAGGGCCCCCAGGGGGCCCCCAAGCAGCCCCTCTCAATTTGGGTCTGGGGGCTTTCGTTGGGCCGGGGACCTGGGATGTACCTGCAAGGTTGCAGTTCGCGGCCCGAGAAGCACTCTCCGGTCAACATGCCCAACGTCCAGCAAGAGCTCCCAAAGCGAAGGAGCCAGGACCCAAAGACCTAGCTGGCCTGAAGGGCCCCCAGGGGGCCCCCAAGCAGCCCCTCTCCATTTGGGTCTGGGGGCTTTCGTTGGGCCGGGGACCTGGGAGGTACCTGCAAGGTTGCAGTTCGCGGCCCGAGAAGCACTCTCCGGTCAACATGCCCAACGTCCAGCAACAGCTCCCAAACCGAAGGAGCCAGGACCCAAAGACCTAGCTGGCCTGAAGGGCCCCCAGGGGGCCTGCAAGCAGCCCCTCTCAATTTGGGTCTGGGGGCTTTCGTTGGGCCTGGAACCTGGGAGGTACCTGCAAGGTTGCAGTTCGCGGACCGAGAAGCACTCTCCGGCCAACATGCCCAACTGCAGCAACAGCTCCCAAACCGAAGGAGCCAGGACCCAAAGACCTAGCTGGCCTGAAGGGCCCCCAGGGGGCCCCCAAGCAGCCCCTCTCAATTTGGGTCTGGGGGCTTTCGTTGGGCCGGGGACCGGGGAGGTACCTGCAAGGTTGCAGTTCGCGGCCCGAGAAGCACTCTCCGGCCAACATGCCCAACGTCCAGCAACAGCTCCCAAACCGAAGGAGCCAGGACCCAAAGACCTAGCTGGCCTGAAGGGGCCCCAGGGGGCCCCCAAACAGCCCCTCTCCATTTGGGTCTGGGGGCTTTCGTTGGGCCGGGAACCTGGGAGCTACCTGCAAGGTTGCAGTTCGCGGCCCGAGACGCACTCTCCGGCCAACATGCCCAACTGCAGCAAGAGCTCCCAAACCGAAGGAGCCAGGACCCAAAGACCTAGCTGGCCTGAAGTGTCCCCAGGGGGCCCCCAAGCAGCCCCTCTCAATTTGGGTCTGGGGGCTTTCGTTGGGCCGGGAACCTGGGAGGTACCTGCAAGGTTGCAGTTCGCAGCCCGATAAGCACTCTCCGGTCAACAGGCCCAACGTCCAGCAACAGCTCCCAAACCGAAGGAGCCAGGACCCAAAGACCTAGCTGGCCTGAAGGGTCCCCAGGGTGCCCCCAAACAGCCCCTCTCAATTTGGGTCTGGGGGCTTTTGTTGGGCATGGATCCTGGGAGGTACCTGCAAGGTTGCAGTTCGCAGCCTGAGAAGCACTCTCCGGCCAACATGCCCAACGTCCAGCAACAGCTCCCAAACCGAAGGAGCCAGGACCCAAAGACCTAGCTGGCCTGAAGGGCCCCCAGGGGGCCCCCAAGCAGCCCCTCTCAATTTGGGTCTGGGGGCTTTCGTTGGGCCTGGGACATGTGAGGTACCTGCAAGGTTGCAGTTCGCAGCCCGAGAAGCACTCTCCGGCCAACATGCCCAACTGCAGCAACAGCTCCCAAACCGAAGGAGTCAGGACCCAAAGACCTAGCTGGCCTGGAGCGTCCCCAGGGGGCCCGCAAGCAGCCCCTCTCAATTTTGGTCTGGGGGCTTTCGTTGGGCCGGGAACCTGGGAGGTGCCTGCAAGGTTGCAGTTTGCGGCCCGAGAACCACTCTCCGGCCATCATGCCCAACGTCCAGCAACAGCTCCCAAACCCAAGGAGCCAGGACCCAAAGACCTAGCTGGCCTGAAGAGTCCCCAGGGGGGCCCCAAACAGCCCCTCTCCATTTGGGTCTGGGGGCTTTCGTTGGGCCGGGGACCTGGGAGGTACCTGCAAGTTTGCAGATCGCAGCCCGAGAAGCACTCTCCGGCCAACATGCCCAACGTCCAGCAACAGCTCCCAAACTGAAGGAGCCAGGACCCAAAGACCTAGCTGGCCTGAAGGGCCCCCAGGGGGCCCCCAATACAGCCCCTCTCCATTTCGGTCTGGGGGCTTTCGTTGGGCCGGGAACCTGGGAGCTACCTGCAAGGTTGCAGTTCGCGGCCCGAGAAGCACTCTCCGGCCAACATGCCCAACTGCAGAAACAGCTCCCAAACCGAAGGAGCCAGGACCCAAAGACCTAGCTGGCCTGAAGAGTCCCCAGGGGGCCCCCAAACAGCCCCTCTCCATTTGGGTCTACGGGCTTACGTTGGGCATGGAACCTGGGAGGTACCTGCAAGGTTGCAGTTCGCGGCCCGAGAAGCACTCTCCGGCCAACATGCCCAACTGCAGCAACAGCTCCCAAACCGAAGGAGCCAGGACCCAAAGACCTAGCTGGCCTGAAGGGCCCCCAGGGGACCCCCAAGCAGCCCCTCTCCATTTGGGTCTGGGGGCTTTAGTTGGGCCGGGAACCTGGGAGGTACCTGCAAGGTTGCAGTTCGCGGCCCGAGAAGCACTCTCCGGCCAACATGCCCAACTGCAGCAACAGCTCCCAAACCGAAGGAGCCAGGACCCAAAGACCTAGCTGGTCTGAAGGGCCCCCAGGGGGCCCCCAAGCAGCCCCTCTCCATTTGGGTCTGGGGGCTTTCGTTGGGCATGTATACCTGGGAGGTACCTGCAAGGTTGCAGTTCGCAGCCCGAGAAGCACTCTCCGGTCAACAGGCCCAACGTCCAGCAACAGCTCCCAAACCGAAGGAGCCAGGACCCAAAGACCTAGCTGGCCTGAAGGGCCCCCAGGGGGCCCCCAAGCAGCCCCTCTCAATTTGGGTCTGGGGGCTTTCGTTGGGCCTGGGACCTGTGAGGTACCTGCAAGGTTGCAGTTCGCAGCCCGAGAAGCACTCTCCGGCCAACATGCCCAACGTCCAGCAACAGCTCCCAAACCGAAGGAGCCAGGACCCAAAGACCTAGCTGGCCTGAAGGGCCCCCAGGGGGCCCCTCAGGCAGCCCCTCTCAATTTGGGTCTGGGGGCTTTCTTTGGGCCGGGGACATGGGAGGTACCTGCAAGGTTGCAGTTCGCGGCCCGAGAAGCACTCTCCGGCCAACATGCCCAACTGCAGCAACAGCTCCCAAACCGAAGGAGCCAGGACACAAAGACCTAGCTGGCCTGAAGGGCCCCCAGGGGGCCCCCAGGCAGCCCCTCTCAATTTGGGTCTGGGGGCTTTCTTTGGGCCGGGGACATGGGAGGTACCTGCAAGGTTGCAGTTCACGGCCCGAGAAGCACTCTCCGGCCAACATGCCCAATGTCCAGCAACAGCTCCCAAACCGAAGGAGCCAGGACCCAAAGACCTAGCTGGCCTGAAGGGCCCCCAGGGGGCCCCCAAACAGCCCCTCTCCATTTGGGTCTGGTGGCTTTCGTTGGGCCGGGGACCTGGGAGGTACCTGCAAGGTTGCAGTTCCAAGCCCGAGAAGCACTCTCCGGCCAACATGCCCAACGTCCAGCAACAGCTCCCAAACCGAAGGAGCCAGGACCCAAAGACCTAGCTGGCCTGAAGGAGCCCCAAGGGGCCCCCAAGCAGCCCCTCTCCATTTGGGTCTTGGGGATTTTGTTGGGCCGGGAACCTGGGAGGTACCTGCAAGGTTGCAGTTCGCGGCCCGAGAAGCACTCTCCGGCCAACATGCCCAACTGCAGCAACAGCTCCCAAACCGAAGGAGCCAGGACCCAAAGACCTAGCTGGCCTGAAGAGTCCCCAGGGGGCCCCCAAACAGCCCCTCTCAATTTGGGTCTACGGGCTTTCGTTGGGCATGGAACCTGGGAGGTACCTGCAAGGTTGCAGTTCGCGGACCGAGAAGCACTCTCCGGCCAACATGCCCAACTGCAGCAACAGCTCCCAAAGCGAAGGAGCCAGGACCCAAAGACCTAGCTGGCCTGAAGGGCCCCCAGGGGGCCCCCAAGCAGCCCCTCTCCATTTGGGTCTGGGGGCTTTCGTTGGGCCGGGGACCTGGGAGGTACCTGCAAGGTTGCAGTTCGCAGCCCGAGAAGCACTCTCCGGTCAACAGGCCCAACGTCCAGCAACAGCTCCCAAACCGAAGGAGCCAGGACCCAAAGACCTAGCTGGCCTGAAGGGCCCCCAGGGGGCCCCCAAACAGCCCCTCTCCATTTGGGTCTGGGGGCTTTCGTTGGGCCGGGAACCTGGGAGCTACCTGCAAGGTTGCAGTTCGCGGCCCGAGAAGCACTCTCCGGCCAACATGCCCAACGTCCAGCAACAGCTCCCAAACCGAGGGAGCCAGGACCCAAAGACCTAGCTGGCCTGAAGGGCCCCCAGGGGGCCCCCAAGCAGCCCCTCTCAATTTGGGTCTGGGGGCTTTCGTTGGGCCGGGGACCTGGGATGTACCTGCAAGGTTGCAGTTCGCGGCCCGAGAAGCACTCTCCGGTCAACATGCCCAACGTCCAGCAAGAGCTCCCAAACCGAAGGAGCCAGGACCCAAAGACCTAGCTGGCCTGAAGGGCCCCCAGGGGGCCCCCAAGCAGCCCCTCTCCATTTGGGTCTGGGGGCTTTCGTTGGGCCGGGGACCTGGGAGGTACCTGCAAGGTTGCAGTTCGCGGCCCGAGAAGCACTCTCCGGTCAACATGCCCAACGTCCAGCAACAGCTCCCAAACCGAAGGAGCCAGGACCCAAAGACCTAGCTGGCCTGAAGGGCCCCCAGGGGGCCTGCAAGCAGCCCCTCTCAATTTGGGTCTGGGGGCTTTCGTTGGGCCTGGAACCTGGGAGGTACCTGCAAGGTTGCAGTTCGCGGACCGAGAAGCACTCTCCGGCCAACATGCCCAACTGCAGCAACAGCTCCCAAACCGAAGGAGCCAGGACCCAAAGACCTAGCTGGCCTGAAGGGCCCCCAGGGGGCCCCCAAGCAGCCCCTCTCAATTTGGGTCTGGGGGCTTTCGTTGGGCCGGGGACCGGGGAGGTACCTGCAAGGTTGCAGTTCGCGGCCCGAGAAGCACTCTCCGGCCAACATGCCCAACGTCCAGCAACAGCTCCCAAACCGAAGGAGCCAGGACCCAAAGACCTAGCTGGCCTGAAGGGGCCCCAGGGGGCCCCCAAACAGCCCCTCTCCATTTGGGTCTGGGGGCTTTCGTTGGGCCGGGAACCTGGGAGCTACCTGCAAGGTTGCAGTTCGCGGCCCGAGACGCACTCTCCGGCCAACATGCCCAACTGCAGCAAGAGCTCCCAAACCGAAGGAGCCAGGACCCAAAGACCTAGCTGGCCTGAAGTGTCCCCAGGGGGCCCCCAAGCAGCCCCTCTCAATTTGGGTCTGGGGGCTTTCGTTGGGCCGGGAACCTGGGAGGTACCTGCAAGGTTGCAGTTCGCAGCCCGATAAGCACTCTCCGGTCAACAGGCCCAACGTCCAGCAACAGCTCCCAAACCGAAGGAGCCAGGACCCAAAGACCTAGCTGGCCTGAAGGGTCCCCAGGGTGCCCCCAAACAGCCCCTCTCAATTTGGGTCTGGGGGCTTTTGTTGGGCATGGATCCTGGGAGGTACCTGCAAGGTTGCAGTTCGCAGCCTGAGAAGCACTCTCCGGCCAACATGCCCAACGTCCAGCAACAGCTCCCAAACCGAAGGAGCCAGGACCCAAAGACCTAGCTGGCCTGAAGGGCCCCCAGGGGGCCCCCAAGCAGCCCCTCTCAATTTGGGTCTGGGGGCTTTCGTTGGGCCTGGGACATGTGAGGTACCTGCAAGGTTGCAGTTCGCAGCCCGAGAAGCACTCTCCGGCCAACATGCCCAACTGCAGCAACAGCTCCCAAACCGAAGGAGTCAGGACCCAAAGACCTAGCTGGCCTGGAGCGTCCCCAGGGGGCCCGCAAGCAGCCCCTCTCAATTTTGGTCTGGGGGCTTTCGTTGGGCCGGGAACCTGGGAGGTGCCTGCAAGGTTGCAGTTTGCGGCCCGAGAACCACTCTCCGGCCATCATGCCCAACGTCCAGCAACAGCTCCCAAACCCAAGGAGCCAGGACCCAAAGACCTAGCTGGCCTGAAGAGTCCCCAGGGGGGCCCCAAACAGCCCCTCTCCATTTGGGTCTGGGGGCTTTCGTTGGGCCGGGGACCTGGGAGGTACCTGCAAGTTTGCAGATCGCAGCCCGAGAAGCACTCTCCGGCCAACATGCCCAACGTCCAGCAACAGCTCCCAAACTGAAGGAGCCAGGACCCAAAGACCTAGCTGGCCTGAAGGGCCCCCAGGGGGCCCCCAATACAGCCCCTCTCCATTTCGGTCTGGGGGCTTTCGTTGGGCCGGGAACCTGGGAGCTACCTGCAAGGTTGCAGTTCGCGGCCCGAGAAGCACTCTCCGGCCAACATGCCCAACTGCAGAAACAGCTCCCAAACCGAAGGAGCCAGGACCCAAAGACCTAGCTGGCCTGAAGAGTCCCCAGGGGGCCCCCAAACAGCCCCTCTCCATTTGGGTCTACGGGCTTACGTTGGGCATGGAACCTGGGAGGTACCTGCAAGGTTGCAGTTCGCGGCCCGAGAAGCACTCTCCGGCCAACATGCCCAACTGCAGCAACAGCTCCCAAACCGAAGGAGCCAGGACCCAAAGACCTAGCTGGCCTGAAGGGCCCCCAGGGGACCCCCAAGCAGCCCCTCTCCATTTGGGTCTGGGGGCTTTAGTTGGGCCGGGAACCTGGGAGGTACCTGCAAGGTTGCAGTTCGCGGCCCGAGAAGCACTCTCCGGCCAACATGCCCAACTGCAGCAACAGCTCCCAAACCGAAGGAGCCAGGACCCAAAGACCTAGCTGGTCTGAAGGGCCCCCAGGGGGCCCCCAAGCAGCCCCTCTCCATTTGGGTCTGGGGGCTTTCGTTGGGCATGTATACCTGGGAGGTACCTGCAAGGTTGCAGTTCGCAGCCCGAGAAGCACTCTCCGGTCAACAGGCCCAACGTCCAGCAACAGCTCCCAAACCGAAGGAGCCAGGACCCAAAGACCTAGCTGGCCTGAAGGGCCCCCAGGGGGCCCCCAAGCAGCCCCTCTCAATTTGGGTCTGGGGGCTTTCGTTGGGCCTGGGACCTGTGAGGTACCTGCAAGGTTGCAGTTCGCAGCCCGAGAAGCACTCTCCGGCCAACATGCCCAACGTCCAGCAACAGCTCCCAAACCGAAGGAGCCAGGACCCAAAGACCTAGCTGGCCTGAAGGGCCCCCAGGGGGCCCCTCAGGCAGCCCCTCTCAATTTGGGTCTGGGGGCTTTCTTTGGGCCGGGGACATGGGAGGTACCTGCAAGGTTGCAGTTCGCGGCCCGAGAAGCACTCTCCGGCCAACATGCCCAACTGCAGCAACAGCTCCCAAACCGAAGGAGCCAGGACACAAAGACCTAGCTGGCCTGAAGGGCCCCCAGGGGGCCCCCAGGCAGCCCCTCTCAATTTGGGTCTGGGGGCTTTCTTTGGGCCGGGGACATGGGAGGTACCTGCAAGGTTGCAGTTCACGGCCCGAGAAGCACTCTCCGGCCAACATGCCCAATGTCCAGCAACAGCTCCCAAACCGAAGGAGCCAGGACCCAAAGACCTAGCTGGCCTGAAGGGCCCCCAGGGGGCCCCCAAACAGCCCCTCTCCATTTGGGTCTGGTGGCTTTCGTTGGGCCGGGGACCTGGGAGGTACCTGCAAGGTTGCAGTTCCAAGCCCGAGAAGCACTCTCCGGCCAACATGCCCAACGTCCAGCAACAGCTCCCAAACCGAAGGAGCCAGGACCCAAAGACCTAGCTGGCCTGAAGGAGCCCCAAGGGGCCCCCAAGCAGCCCCTCTCCATTTGGGTCTTGGGGATTTTGTTGGGCCGGGAACCTGGGAGGTACCTGCAAGGTTGCAGTTCGCGGCCCGAGAAGCACTCTCCGGCCAACATGCCCAACTGCAGCAACAGCTCCCAAACCGAAGGAGCCAGGACCCAAAGACCTAGCTGGCCTGAAGAGTCCCCAGGGGGCCCCCAAACAGCCCCTCTCAATTTGGGTCTACGGGCTTTCGTTGGGCATGGAACCTGGGAGGTACCTGCAAGGTTGCAGTTCGCGGACCGAGAAGCACTCTCCGGCCAACATGCCCAACTGCAGCAACAGCTCCCAAAGCGAAGGAGCCAGGACCCAAAGACCTAGCTGGCCTGAAGGGCCCCCAGGGGGCCCCCAAGCAGCCCCTCTCCATTTGGGTCTGGGGGCTTTCGTTGGGCCGGGGACCTGGGAGGTACCTGCAAGGTTGCAGTTCGCAGCCCGAGAAGCACTCTCCGGTCAACAGGCCCAACGTCCAGCAACAGCTCCCAAACCGAAGGAGCCAGGACCCAAAGACCTAGCTGGCCTGAAGGGCCCCCAGGGGGCCCCCAAACAGCCCCTCTCCATTTGGGTCTGGGGGCTTTCGTTGGGCCGGGAACCTGGGAGCTACCTGCAAGGTTGCAGTTCGCGGCCCGAGAAGCACTCTCCGGCCAACATGCCCAACGTCCAGCAACAGCTCCCAAACCGAAGGAGCCAGGACCCAAAGACCTAGCTGGCCTGAAGGGCCCCCAGGGGGCCCCCAAGCAGCCCCTCTCCATTTGGGTCTGGGGGCTTTCTTTGGGCCGGTGACCTGGGAGGTACCTGCAAGGTTGCAGTTCACGTACCGAGAAGCACTCTCCGGCCAACATGCCCAACGTCCAGCAACAGCTCCCAAACCGAAGGAGCCAGGACCCAAAGACCTAGCTGGCCTGAAGGGCCCCCAGGGGGCCCCCAAGCAGCCCCTCTCCATTTGGGTCTGGGGGCTTTCGTGGGCCGGGGACATGGGAGGTACCTGCAAGGTTGCAGTTCGCAGCCCGAGAAGCACTCTCCAGTCAACAAGCCCAACTGCAGAAACAGCTCCCAAACCGAAGGAGCCAGGACCCAAAGACCTAGCTGGCCTGAAGGGGCCCCAAGGGGCCCCCAAGCAGCCTCTCTCCATTTGGGTCTGGCGGCTTTCGTTGGGCCGGGGACCTGGGAGGTACCTGCAAGTTTGCAGTTCGCGGCCCGAGAAGCACTCTCCGGCCAACATGCCCAACGTCCAGCAACAGCTCCCAAACCCAAGGAGCCAGGACCCAAAGACCTAACTGGCCTGAAGGGGCCCCAGGGGGCCCCCAGGCAGCCCCTCTCAATTTGGGTCTGGGGGCTTTCTTTGGGCCGGGGACATGGGAGGTACCTGCAAGGGTACAGTTCGCGGCCCGAGAAGCACTCTCCGGCCAACATGCCCAACTGCAGCAACAGCTCCCAAACCGAAGGAGCCAGGACCCAAAGACCTAGCTGGCCTGAAGGGCACCCAGGGGGCCCCCAAGCAGCCCCTCTCAATTTTGGTCTGGGGGCTTTCGTTGGGCCGGGAACCTGGGAGGTGCCTGCAAGGTTGCAGTTCGCGGCCCGAGAAGCACTCTCCGGCCATCAGGCCCAACGTCCAGCAACAGCTCCCAAACCCAAGGAGCCAGGACCCAAAGACCTAGCTGGCCTGAAGAGTCCCCAGGGGGGCATAACAGCCCCTCTCCATTTGGGTCTGGGGGCTTTCGTTGGGCCGAGAACCTGGGAGCTACCTGCAAGGTTGCAGTTCACGGCCCGAGAACCACTCTCCGGCCAACATGCCCAACGTCCAGCAACAGCTCCCAAACCGAAGGAGCCAGGACCCAAAGACCTAGCTGGCCTGAAGGGGCCCCAGGGGGCACCCAAACAGCCCCTCTCCATTTGGGTCTGGGGGCTTTTGTTCGGCCGGGAACATGGGAAGTGCCTGCAAGGTTGCAGTTCGCGGCCCGAGAAGCACTCTCCGGCCAACATGCCCAACGTCCAGCAACAGCTCCCAAACCCAAGGAGCCAGGACCCAAAGACCTAGCTGGCCTGAAGGGCCCCCAGGGGGCCCCCAAGCAGCCCCTCTCCATTTGGGTCTGGGGGCTTTCGTTGGGCCGGGGACCTGGGAGGTACCTGCAAGGTTGCAGTTCGCGGCCCGAGAAGCACTCTCCGGTCAACATGCCCAACGTCCAGCAACAGCTCCCAAACCGAAGGAGCCAGGACCCAAAGACCTAGCTGGCATGAAGGGGCCCCAGGGGGCCCCCAAGCAGCCCCTCTCAATTTGGATCTGGGGGCTTTCGTTGGGCCTGGGACCTGGGAGGTACCTGCAAGGTTGCAGTTCGTAGCCCGAGAAGCACTCTCCGGCCAACATGCCCAACGTCCAGCAACAGCTCCCAAAGCGAAGGAGCCAGGACCCAAAGAACTAGCTGGCCTGAAGGGCCCCCAGGGGGCCCCCAAGCAGCCCCTCTCCATTTGGGTCTGGGGGCTTTCGTTGGGCCGGGGACATGGGAGGTACCTGCAAGGTTGCAGTTCGCGGCCCGAGAAGCACTCTCCGGCCAACATGCCCAACGTCCAGCAACAGCTCCCAAACCCAAGGAGCCAGGACCCAAAGACCTAGCTGGCCTGAAGAGTCCCCAGGGGGCCCCCAAGCAGCCCCTCTCCATTTGGGTCTGGGGGCTTTCGTTGGGCCGGGAACCTGGGAGCTACCTGCAAGGTTGCAGTTCGCAGCCCGAGAAGCACTCTCCGGCCAACATGCCCAACGTCCAGCAACAGCTCCCAAACCGAAGGAGCCAGGACCCAAAGACCTAGCTGGCCTGAAGGGCCCCCAGGGGGCCCCCAAGCAGCCCCTCTCAATTTGGGTCTGGGGGCTTTCGTTGGGCCAGGAACCTGGGAGGTACCTGCAAGGTTGCAGTTCGCAGCCCAAGAAGCACTCTCCGGTCAACATGCCCAACTGCAGCAACAGCTCCCAATCCGAAGGAGCCAGGACCCAAAGACATAGCTGGCCTGAAGGGCCCCCAGGGGGCCCCCAAGCAGCCCCTCTCCATTTGGATCTGGGGGCTGTCGTTGGGCCTGGAACCTGGGAGGTACCTGCAAGGTTGCAGTTCACAGCCCGAGAAGCACTCTCCGGTCAACATGCCCAACGTCCAGCAACAGCTCCCAAACCGAAGGAGCCAGGACCCAAAGACCTAGCTGGCCTGAAGAGTCCCCAGGGGGGCATAACAGCCCCTCTCCATTTGGGTCTGGGGGCTTTCGTTGGGCCGGGGACATGGGAGGTACCTGCAAGGTTGCAGTTCGCAGCCCGAGAAGCACTCTCCGGCCAACATGCCCAACGTCCAGCAACAGCTCCCAAACCGAAGGAGCCAGGACCCAAAGACCTAGCTGGCCTGAAGGGTCCCCAGGGTGCCCCCAAACAGCCCCTCTCAATTTGGGTCTGGGGGCTTTCGTTTGACATGGATCATGGAAGGTACCTGGAAGGTTGCAGTTCGCAGCCTGAGAAGCACTCTCCGGCCAACATGCCCAACGTCCAGCAACAGCTCCCAAACCGAAGGAGCCAGGACCCAAAGACCTAGCTGGCCTGAAGGGCCCCCAGGGGGCCCCCAAGCAGCCCCTCTCCATTTGGGTCTGGGGGCTTTCGTTGGGCCGGGAACCTGGGAGGTACCTGCAAGGTTGCAGTTCGCGGCCCGAGAAGCACTCTCCGGCCAACATGCCCAACTGCAGCAACAGCTCCCAAACCGAAGGAGCCAGGACCCAAAGACCTAGCTGGCCTGAAGGGCCCCCAGAGGGCCCCCAAACAGCCTCTCTCCATTTGGGTCTGGGGGCTTTTGTTGGGCCGGGGACCTGGGAGGTACCTGCAAGGTTGCAGTTCGCGGCCCGAGAAGCACTCTCCGGCCAACATGCCCAACGTCCAGCAACAGCTCCCAAACCCAAGGAGCCAGGACCCAAAGACCTAGCTGGCCTGAGGGGGCCCCAGGGGGCCCCCAGGCAGCCCCTCTCAATTTGGGTCTGGGGGCTTTCTTTGGGCCGGGGACATGGGAGGTACATGCAAGGGTACAGTTCGCGGCCCAAGAAGCACTCTCCGGCCAACATGCCCAACTGCAGCAACAGCTCCCAAACCGAAGGAGCCAGGACCCAAAGACCTAGCTGGCCTGAAGGGCCCCCAGGGGGCCCCCAAGCAGCCCCTCTCAATTTGGGTCTGGGGGCTTTCGTTGGGCCGGGAACCTGGGAGGTGCCTGCAAGGTTGCAGTTCGCGGCCCGAGAAGAACTCTCCGGCCATCAGGCCCAACGTCCAGCAACAGCTCCCAAACCCAAGGAGCCAGGACCCAAAGACCTAGCTGGCCTGAAGAGTCCCCAGGGGGCCCCCAAACAGCCCCTCTCCATTTGGGTCTGGGGGCTTTCGTTGGGCCGAGAACCTGGGAGCTACCTGCAAGGTTGCAGTTCACGGCCCGAGAACCACTCTCCGGCCAACATGCCCAACGTCCAGCAACAGCTCCCAAACCGAAGGAGCCAGGACCCAAAGACCTAGCTGGCCTGAAGGGGCCCCAGGGGGCCCCCAAACAGCCCCTCTCCATTTGGGTCTGGGGGCTTTTGTTGGGCCGGGAACATGGGAAGTGCCTGCAAGGTTGCAGTTCGCGGCCCGAGAAGCACTCTCCGGCCAACATGCCCAACGTCCAGCAACAGCTCCCAAACCCAAGGAGCCAGGACCCAAAGACCTAGCTGGCCTGAAGGGCCCCCAGGGGGCCCCCAAGCAGCCCCTCTCCATTTGGGTCTGGGGGCTTTCATTGGGCCTTGGACCTGGGAGGTACCTGCAAGGTTGCAGTTCGCAGCCCGAGAAGCACTCTCCGGTCAACATGCCAAACGTCCAGCAACAGCTCCCAAACCGAAGGAGCCAGGACCCAAAGACCTAGCTGGCCTGAAGGGCCCCCAGGGGGCCCCCAAGCAGCCCCTCTCAATTTGGGTCTGGGGGCTTTCGTTGGGCCGGGGACCTGGGAGGTACCTGCAAGGTTGCAGTTCGCGGCCCGAGAAGCACTCTCCGGTCAACATGCCCAACGTCCAGCAACAGCTCCCAAACCGAAGGAGCCAGGACCCAAAGACCTAGCTGGCCTGAAGGGCCCCCAGGGGGCCCCCAAGCAGCCCCTCTCCATTTGGGTCTGGGGGCTTTCGTTGGGCCGGGGACATGGGAGGTACCTGCAAGGTTGCAGTTCGCAGCCCGAGAAGCACTCTCCGGCCAACATGCCCAACGTCCAGCAACAGCTCCCAAACCGAAGGAGCCAGGACCCAAAGACCTAGCTGGCCTGAAGGGTCCCCAGGGTGCCCGCAAGCAGCCCCTCTCAATTTGGGTCTGGGGGCTTTCGTTGGGCCTGGAACCTGGGAGGTACCTGCAAGGTTGCAGTTCGCGGCCCGAGAAGCACTCTCCGGCCAACATGCCCAACTGCAGCAACAGCTCCCAAACCGAAGGAGCCAGGACCCAAAGACCTAGCTGGCCTGAAGGGCCCCCAGGGGGCCCCCAAACAGCCCCTCTCCATTTGGGTCTGGGGGCTTTCGTTGGGCCTGGGACATGGGAGGTACCTGCAAGGTTGCAGTTCCAAGCCCGAGAAGCACTCTCCGGCCAACATGCCCAACGTCCAGCAACAGCTCCCAAACCGAAGGAGCCAGGACCCAAAGACCTAGCTGGCCTGAAGGGGCCCCAGGGGTCCCCCAAGCAGCCCCTCTCCATTTGGGTCTGGGGGCTTTCGTTGGGCCGGGAACCTGGGAGGTACCTGCAAGGTTGCAGTTCGCGGCCCGAGAAGCACTCTCCGGCCAACATGCCCAACTGCAGCAACAGCTCCCAAACCGAAGGAGCCAGGACCCAAAGACCTAGCTGGCCTGAAGGGCCCCCAGGGGGCCCCCAAGCAGCCCCTCTCAATTTGGGTCTGGGGGCTTTCGTTGGGCCGGGGACCTGGGAGGTACCTGCAAGGTTGCAGTTCGCGGCCCGAGAAGCACTCTCCGGCCAACATGCCCAACGTCCAGCAACAGCTCCCAAACCGAAGGAGCCAGGACCCAAAGACCTAGCTGGCCTGAAGAGTCCCCAGGGTGCCCCCAAACAGCCCCTCTCAATTTGGGTCTGGGGGCTTTCGTTGGGCCAGGAACCTGGGAGGTACCTGCAAGGTTGCAGTTCCAAGCCCGAGAAGCACTCTCCGGCCAACATGCCCAACTGCAGCAACAGCTCCCAAACCGAAGGAGCCAGGACCCAAAGACCTAGCTGGCCTGAAGGGCCCCCAGGGGGCCCCCAAGCAGCCCCTCTCAATTTGGGTCTGGGGGCTTTCGTTGGGCCTGGGACATGGGAGGTACCTGCAAGGTTGCAGTTCGCAGCCCGAGAAGCACTCTCCGGCCAACATGCCCAACTGCAGCAACAGCTCCCAAACCGAAGGAGTCAGGACCCAAAGACCTAGCTGGCCTGGAGTGTCCCCAGGGGGCCCGCAAGCAGCCCCTCTCAATTTTGGTCTGGGGGCTTTCGTTGGGCCGGGAACCTGGGAGGTGCCTGCAAGGTTGCAGTTCGCGGCCCGAGAACCACTCTCCGGCCATCATGCCCAACGTCCAGCAACATCTCCCAAACCCAAGGAGCCAGGACCCAAAGACCTAGCTGGCCTGAAGAGTCCCCAGGGGGGCCCCAAACAGCCCCTCTCCATTTGGGTCTGGGGGCTTTCGTTGGGCCGGGAACCTGGGAGGTACCTGCAAGTTTGCAGATCGCAGCCCGAGAAGCACTCTCCGGCCAACATGCCCAACGTCCAGCAACAGCTCCCAAACTGAAGGAGCCAGGACCCAAAGACCTAGCTGGCCTGAAGGGGCCCCAGGGGGCCCCCAAAACAGCCCGTCTCCATTTCGGTCTGGGGGCTTTCGTTGGGCCGGGAACCTGGGAGCTACCTGCAAGGTTGCAGTTCGCGGCCCGAGAAGCACTCTCCGGCCAACATGCCCAACTGCAGAAAAAGCTACCAAACCGAAGGAGCCAGGACCCAAAGACCTAGCTGGCTTGAAGAGTCCCCAGGGGGCCCCCAAACAGCCCCTCTCCATTTGGGTCTACGGGCTTACGTTGGGCATGGAACCTGGGAGGTACCTGCAAGGTTGCAGTTCGCGGCCCGAGAAGCACTCTCCGGCCAACATGCCCAACTGCAGCAACAGCTCCCAAACCGAAGGAGCCAGGACCCAAAGACCTAGCTGGCCTGAAGGGCCCCCAGGGGGCCCGCAAGCAGCCCCTCTCAATTTGGGTCTGGGGGCTTTCGTTGGGCCGGGGACCTGGGAGGTACCTGCAAGGTTGCAGTTCGCGGCCGGAGAAGCACTCTCCGGCCAACATGCCCAACGTCCAGCAACAGCTCCCAAACCGAAGGAGCCAGGACCCAAAGACCTAGCTGGCCTGAAGGGCCCCCAGGGGGCCCGCAAGCAGCCCCTCTCAATTTGGGTCTGGGGGCTTTCGTTGGGCCGGGGACCTGGGAGGTACCTGCAAGGTTGCAGTTCGCGGCCCGAGAAGCACTCTCCGGTCAACATGCCCAACGTCCAGCAACAGCTCCCAAAGCGAAGGAGCCAGGACCCAAAGACCTAGCTGGCCTGAAGGGCCCCCAGGGGGCCCCCAAGCAGCCCCTCTCCATTTGGGTCTGGGGGCTTTCGTTGGGCCGGGGACATGGGAGGTACCTGCAAGGTTGCAGTTCGCGGCCCGAGAAGCACTCTCCGGCCAACATGCCCAACTGCAGCAACAGCTCCCAAACCGAAGGAGCCAGGACCCAAAGACCTAGCTGGCCTGAAGGGTCCCCAGGGTGCCCCCAAACAGCCCCTCTCAATTTGGGTCTGGGGACTTTCGTTGGGCATGGATCCTGGGAGGTACCTGCAAGGTTGCAGTTCGCAGCCCGAGAAGCACTCTCCGGCCAACATGCCCAACGTCCAGCAACAGCTCCCAAACCGAAGGAGCCAGGACCCAAAGACCTAGCTGGCCTGAAGGGCCCCCAGGGGGCCCGCAAGCAGCCCCTCTCCATTTGGGTCTGGGGGCTTTCGTTGGGCCGGGGACCTGGGATGTACCTGCAAGATTGCAGTTCGCGGCCCGAGAAGCACTCTCCGGTCAACATGCCCAACGTCCAGCAACAGCTCCCAAACCGAAGGAGCCAGGACCCAAAGACCTAGCTGGCCTGAAGGGCCCCCAGGGGGCCCCCAAGCAGCCCCTCTCCATTTGGGTCTGGGGGCTTTCGTTGGGCCGGGGACCTGGGAGCTACCTGCAAGGTTGCAGTTCGCAGCCCGAGAAGCACTCTCCGGTCAACATGCCCAACGTCCAGCAACAGCTCCCAAACCGAAGGAGCCAGGACCCAAAGACCTAGCTGGCCTGAAGGGCCCCCAGGGGGCCCGCAAGCAGCCCCTCTCAATTTGGGTCTGGGGGCTTTCGTTGGGCCTGGAACCTGGGAGGTACCTGCAAGGTTGCAGTTCGCGGCCCGAGAAGCACTCTCCGGCCAACATGCCCAACTGCAGCAACAGCTCCCAAACCGAAGGAGCCAGGACCCAAAGACCTAGCTGGCCTGAAGGGCCCCCAGGGGGCCCCCAAACAGCCCCTCTCCATTTGGGTCTGGGGGCTTTCGTTGGGCCTGGGACATGGGAGGTACCTGCAAGGTTGCAGTTCCAAGCCCGAGAAGCACTCTCCGGCCAACATGCCCAACGTCCAGCAACAGCTCCCAAACCGAAGGAGCCAGGACCCAAAGACCTAGCTGGCCTGAAGGGTCCCCAGGGGGCCCCCAAACAGCCCCTCTCCATTTGGGTCTGGGGGCTTTCGTTGGGCCAGGAACCTGGGAGGTACCTGCAAGGTTGCAGTTCGCGGCCCGAGAAGCACTCTCCGGCCAACATGCCCAACTGCAGCAACAGCTCCCAAACCGAAGGAGCCAGGACCCAAAGACCTAGCTGGCCTGAAGGGCCCCCAGGGGGCCCCCAAGCAGCCCCTCTCAATTTGGGTCTGGGGGCTTTCGTTGGGCCGGGGACCTGGGAGGTACCTGCAAGGTTGCAGTTCGCGGCCCGAGAAGCACTCTCCGGCCAACATGCCCAACGTCCAGCAACAGCTCCCAAACCGAAGGAGCCAGGACCCAAAGACCTAGCTGGCCTGAAGGGTCCCCAGGGTGCCCCCAAACAGCCCCTCTCAATTTGGGTCTGGGGGCTTTCGTTGGGCATGGATCCTGGGAGGTACCTGCAAGGTTGCAGTTCGCAGCCTGAGAAGCACTCTCCGGCCAACATGCCCAACGTCCAGCAACAGCTCCCAAACCGAAGGAGCCAGGACCCAAAGACCTAGCTGGCCTGAAGGGCCCCCAGGGGGCCCCCAAGCAGCCCCTCTCAATTTGGGTCTGGGGGCTTTCGTTGGGCCTGGGACATGGGAGGTACCTGCAAGGTTGCAGTTCGCAGCCCGAGAAGCACTCTCCGGCCAACATGCCCAACTGCAGCAACAGCTCCCAAACCGAAGGAGTCAGGACCCAAAGACCTAGCTGGCCTGGAGTGTCCCCAGGGGGCCCGCAAGCAGCCCCTCTCAATTTTGGTCTGGGGGCTTTCGTTGGGCCGGGAACCTGGGAGGTGCCTGCAAGGTTGCAGTTCGCGGCCCGAGAACCACTCTCCGGCCATCATGCCCAACGTCCAGCAACATCTCCCAAACCCAAGGAGCCAGGACCCAAAGACCTAGCTGGCCTGAAGAGTCCCCAGGGGGGCCCCAAACAGCCCCTCTCCATTTGGGTCTGGGGGCTTTCGTTGGGCCGGGAACCTGGGAGGTACCTGCAAGTTTGCAGATCGCAGCCCGAGAAGCACTCTCCGGCCAACATGCCCAACGTCCAGCAACAGCTCCCAAACTGAAGGAGCCAGGACCCAAAGACCTAGCTGGCCTGAAGGGGCCCCAGGGGGCCCCCAAAACAGCCCCTCTCCATTTCGGTCTGGGGGCTTTCGTTGGGCCGGGAACCTGGGAGCTACCTGCAAGGTTGCAGTTCGCGGCCCGAGAAGCACTCTCCGGCCAACATGCCCAACTGCAGAAAAAGCTACCAAACCGAAGGAGACAGGACCCAAAGACCTAGCTGGCTTGAAGAGTCCCCAGGGGGCCCCCAAACAGCCCCTCTCCATTTGGGTCTACGGGCTTACGTTGGGCATGGAACCTGGGAGGTACCTGCAAGGTTGCAGTTCGCGGCCCGAGAAGCACTCTCCGGCCAACATGCCCAACTGAGCAACAGCTCCCAAACCGAAGGAGCCAGGACCCAAAGACCTAGCTGGCCTGAAGGGCCCCCAGGGGGCCCGCAAGCAGCCCCTCTCAATTTGGGTCTGGGGGCTTTCGTTGGGCCGGGGACCTGGGAGGTACCTGCAAGGTTGCAGTTCGCGGCCCGAGAAGCACTCTCCGGTCAACATGCCCAACGTCCAGCAACAGCTCCCAAACCGAAGGAGCCAGGACCCAAAGACCTAGCTGGCCTGAAGGGCCCCCAGGGGGCCCGCAAGCAGCCCCTCTCAATTTGGGTCTGGGGGCTTTCGTTGGGCCGGGGACCTGGGAGGTACCTGCAAGGTTGCAGTTCGCGGCCCGAGAAGCACTCTCCGGTCAACATGCCCAACGTCCAGCAACAGCTCCCAAACCGAAGGAGCCAGGACCCAAAGACCTAGCTGGCCTGAAGGGCCCCCAGGGGGCCCCCAAGCAGCCCCTCTCCATTTGGGTCTGGGGGCTTTCGTTGGGCCGGGGACATGGGAGGTACCTGCAAGGTTGCAGTTCGCGGCCCGAGAAGCACTCTCCGGCCAACATGCCCAACGTCCAGCAACAGCTCCCAAACCGAAGGAGCCAGGACCCAAAGACCTAGCTGGCCTGAAGGGTCCCCAGGGTGCCCCCAAACAGCCCCTCTCAATTTGGGTCTGGGGGCTTTCGTTGGGCATGGATCCTGGGAGGTACCTGCAAGGTTGCAGTTCGCAGCCCGAGAAGCACTCTCCGGCCAACATGCCCAACGTCCAGCAACAGCTCCCAAACCGAAGGAGCCAGGACCCAAAGACCTAGCTGGCCTGAAGGGCCCCCAGGGGGCCCCCAAGCAGCCCCTCTCCATTTGGGTCTGGGGGCTTTCGTTGGGCCGGGGACCTGGGATGTACCTGCAAGGTTGCAGTTCGCAGCCCAAGAAGCACTCTCCGGTCAACATGCCCAACGTCCAGCAACAGCTCCCAAACCGAAGGAGCCAGGACCCAAAGACCTAGCTGGCCTGAAGGGCCCCCAGGGGGCCCCCAAGCAGCCCCTCTCCATTTGGGTCTGGGGGCTTTCGTTGGGCCGGGGACCTGGGAGGTACCTGCAAGGTTGCAGTTCGCAGCCCGAGAAGCACTCTCCGGTCAACATGCCCAACGTCCAGCAACAGCTCCCAAACCGAAGGAGCCAGGACCCAAAGACCTAGCTGGCCTGAAGGGCCCCCAGGGGGCCCGCAAGCAGCCCCTCTCAATTTGGGTCTGGGGGCTTTCGTTGGGCCTGGAACCTGGGAGGTACCTGCAAGGTTGCAGTTCGCGGCCCGAGAAGCACTCTCCGGCCAACATGCCCAACTGCAGCAACAGCTCCCAAACCGAAGGAGCCAGGACCCAAAGACCTAGCTGGCCTGAAGGGCCCCCAGGGGGCCCCCAAACAGCCCCTCTCCATTTGGGTCTGGGGGCTTTCGTTGGGCCTGGGACATGGGAGGTACCTGCAAGTTTGCAGTTCCAAGCCCGAGAAGCACTCTCCGGCCAACATGCCCAACGTCCAGCAACAGCTCCCAAACCGAAGGAGCCAGGACCCAAAGACCTAGCTGGCCTGAAGGGGCCCCAGGGGGCCCCCAAACAGCCCCTCTCCATTTGGGTCTGGGGGCTTTCGTTGGGCCAGGAACCTGGGAGGTACCTGCAAGGTTGCAGTTCGCGGCCCGAGAAGCACTCTCCGGCCAACATGCCCAACTGCAGCAACAGCTCCCAAACCGAAGGAGCCAGGACCCAAAGACCTAGCTGGCCTGAAGGGCCCCCAGGGGGCCCCCAAGCAGCCCCTCTCAATTTGGGTCTGGGGGCTTTCGTTGGGCCGGGGACCTGGGAGGTACCTGCAAGGTTGCAGTTCGCGGCCCGAGAAGCACTCTCCGGCCAACATGCCCAACGTCCAGCAACAGCTCCCAAACCGAAGGAGCCAGGACCCAAAGACCTAGCTGGCCTGAAGGGGCCCCAGGGGGCACCCAAACAGCCCCTCTCCATTTGGGTCTGGGGGCTTTCGTTGGGCCGGGAACCTGGGAGGTACCTGCAAGGTTGCAGTTCGCGGCCCGAGAAGCACTCTCCGGCCAACATGCCCAACTGCAGCAACAGCTCCCAAACCGAAGGAGCCAGGACCCAAAGACCTAGCTGGCCTGAAGTGTCCCCAGGGGGCCCCCAAGCAGCCCCTCTCAATTTGGGTCTGGCGGCTTTCGTTGGGCCGGGGACCTGGGAGGTACCTGCAAGGTTGCAGTTCGCAGCCCGATAAGCACTCTCCGGTCAACAGGCCCAACGTCCAGCAACAGCTCCCAAAGCGAAGGAGCCAGGACCCAAAGACCTAGCTGGCCTGAAGGGTCCCCAGGGTGCCCCCAAACAGCCCCTCTCAATTTGGGTCTGGGGGCTTTCGTTGGGCATGGATCCTGGGAGGTACCTGCAAGGTTGCAGTTCGCAGCCCGAGAAGCACTCTCCGGCCAACATGCCCAACTGCAGCAACAGCTCCCAAACCGAAGGAGTCAGGACCCAAAGACCTAGCTGGCCTGGAGTGTCCCCAGGGGGCCCGCAAGCAGCCCCTCTCAATTTTGGTCTGGGGGCTTTCGTTGGGCCGGGAACCTGGGAGGTGCCTGCAAGGTTGCAGTTCGCGGCCCGAGAAGCACTCTCCGGCCAACATGCCCAACGTCCAGCAACAGCTCCCAAACTGAAGGAGCCAGGACCCAAAGACATAGCTGGCCTGAAGGGCCCCCAGGGGGCCCCCAAAACAGCCCCTCTCCATTTCGGTCTGGGGGCTTTCGTTGGGCCGGGAACCTGGGAGCTACCTGCAAGGTTGCAGTTCGCGGCCCGAGAAGCACTCTCCGGCCAACATGCCCAACTGCAGAAACAGCTCCCAAACCGAAGGAGCCAGGACCCAAAGACCTAGCTGGCCTGAAGAGTCCCCAGGGGGACCCCAAACAGCCCCTCTCCATTTGGGTCTACGGGCTTACGTTGGGCATGGAACCTGGGAGGTACCTGCAAGGTTGCAGTTCGCGGCCCGAGAAGCACTCTCCGGCCAACATGCCCAACTGCAGCAACAGCTCCCAAACCGAAGGAGCCAGGACCCAAAGACCTAGCTGGCCTGAAGGGCCCCCAGGGGGCCCGCAAGCAGCCCCTCTCCATTTGGGTCTGGCGGCTTTCTTTGGGCCGGGGACCTGGGAGGTACCTGCAAGGTTGCAGTTCGCGGCCCAAGAAGCACTCTCCGGCCAACATGCCCAACTGCAGCAACAGCTCCCAAACCGAAGGAGCCAGGACCCAAAGACCTAGCTGGCCTGAAGGGCCCCCAGGGGGCCCCCAAGCAGCCCCTCTCCATTTGGGTCTGGGGGCTTTCGTTGGGCCGGGAACCTGGGAGGTACCTGCAAGGTTGCAGTTCGCGGCCCGAGAAGCACTCTCCGGCCAACATGCCCAACTGCAGCAACAGCTCCCAAACCGAAGGAGCCAGGACCCAAAGACCTAGCTGGTCTGAAGGGCCCCCAGGGGGCCCCCAAGCAGCCCCTCTCCATTTGGGTCTGGGGGCTTTCGTTGGGCCGGGGACCTGGGAGGTACCTGCAAGGTTGCAGTTCGCAGCCCGAGAAGCACTCTCCGGTCAACAGGCCCAACGTCCAGCAACAGCTCCCAAACCGAAGGAGCCAGGACCCAAAGACCTAGCTGGCCTGAAGGGCCCCCAGGGGGCCCCCAAGCAGCCCCTCTCAATTTGGGTCTGGGGGCTTTCGTTGGGCCTGGGACCTGTGAGGTACCTGCAAGGTTGCAGTTCGCAGCCCGAGAAGCACTCTCCGGCCAACATGCCCAACGTCCAGCAACAGCTCCCAAACCGAAGGAGCCAGGACCCAAAGACCTAGCTGGCCTGAAGGGCCCCCATGGGGCCACCAGGCAGCCCCTCTCAATTTGGGTCTGGGGGCTTTCGTTGGGCCGGGGACCTGGGAGGTACCTGCAAGGTTGCAGTTTGCGGCCCGAGAAGCACTCTCCGGCCAACATGCCCAACTGCAGCAACAGCTCCCAAACCGAAGGAGCCAGGACCCAAAGACCTAGCTGGCCTGAAGGGCCCCCAGGGGGCCCCCAGGCAGCCCCTCTCAATTTGGGTCTGGGGGCTTTCTTTGGGCCGGGGACATGGGAGGTACCTGCAAGGTTGCAGTTCACGGCCCGAGAACAACTCTCCGGCCAACATGCCCAACGTCCAGCAAGAGCTCCCAAACCGAAGGAGCCAGGACCCAAAGACCTAGCTGGCCTGAAGGGCCCCCAGGGGGCCCCCAAACAGCCCCTCTCCATTTGGGTCTGGCGGCTTTCGTTGGGCCGGGGACCTGGGAGGTACCTGCAAGGTTGCAGTTCGCGGCCCGAGAAGCACTCTCCGGCCAACATGCCCAACGTCCAGCAACAGCTCCCAAACCGAAGGAGCCAGGACCCAAAGACCTAGCTGGCCTGAAGGGCCCCCAGGGGGCCCCCAAGCAGCCCCTCTCCATTTGGGTCTGGCGGCTTTCGTTGGGCCGGGGACCTGGGAGGTACCTGCAAGGTTGCAGTTCGCAGCCTGAGAAGCACTCTCCGGCCAACATGCCCAACGTCCAGCAACAGCTCCCAAACCGAAGGAGCCAGGACCCAAAGACCTAGCTGGCCTGAAGGCCCCCAGGGGGCCCCCAAACAGCCCCTCTCCATTTGGGTCTGGCGGCTTTCGTTGGGCCGGGGACCTGGGAGGTACCTGCAAGGTTGCAGTTCCAAGCCCGAGAAGCACTCTCCGGCCAACATGCCCAACGTCCAGCAACAGCTCCCAAACCGAAGGAGCCAGGACCCAAAGACCTAGCTGGCCTGAAGGGTCCCCAGGGGGCCCCCAAACAGCCCCTCTCAATTTGGGTCTGGGGGCTTTCGTTGGGCATGGATCCTGGGAGGTACCTGCAAGGTTGCAGTTCGCAGCCCGAGAAGCACTCTCCGGCCAACATGCCCAACTGCAGCAACAGCTCCCAAACCGAAGGAGTCAGGACCCAAAGACCTAGCTGGCCTGGAGTGTCCCCAGGGGGCCCGCAAGCAGCCCCTCTCAATTTTGGTCTGGGGGCTTTCGTTGGGCCGGGAACCTGGGAGGTGCCTGCAAGGTTGCAGTTCGCGGCCCGAGAAGCACTCTCCGGCCAACATGCCCAACGTCCAGCAACAGCTCCCAAACTGAAGGAGCCAGGACCCAAAGACATAGCTGGCCTGAAGGGCCCCCAGGGGGCCCCCAAAACAGCCCCTCTCCATTTCGGTCTGGGGGCTTTCGTTGGGCCGGGAACCTGGGAGCTACCTGCAAGGTTGCAGTTCGCGGCCCGAGAAGCACTCTCCGGCCAACATGCCCAACTGCAGAAACAGCTCCCAAACCGAAGGAGCCAGGACCCAAAGACCTAGCTGGCCTGAAGAGTCCCCAGGGGGACCCCAAACAGCCCCTCTCCATTTGGGTCTACGGGCTTACGTTGGGCATGGAACCTGGGAGGTACCTGCAAGGTTGCAGTTCGCGGCCCGAGAAGCACTCTCCGGCCAACATGCCCAACTGCAGCAACAGCTCCCAAACCGAAGGAGCCAGGACCCAAAGACCTAGCTGGCCTGAAGGGCCCCCAGGGGGCCCGCAAGCAGCCCCTCTCCATTTGGGTCTGGCGGCTTTCTTTGGGCCGGGGACCTGGGAGGTACCTGCAAGGTTGCAGTTCGCGGCCCAAGAAGCACTCTCCGGCCAACATGCCCAACTGCAGCAACAGCTCCCAAACCGAAGGAGCCAGGACCCAAAGACCTAGCTGGCCTGAAGGGCCCCCAGGGGGCCCCCAAGCAGCCCCTCTCCATTTGGGTCTGGGGGCTTTCGTTGGGCCGGGAACCTGGGAGAATCCTGCAAGGTTGCAGTTCGCGGCCCGAGAAGCACTCTCCGGCCAACATGCCCAACTGCAGCAACAGCTCCCAAACCGAAGGAGCCAGGACCCAAAGACCTAGCTGGTCTGAAGGGCCCCCAGGGGGCCCCCAAGCAGCCCCTCTCCATTTGGGTCTGGGGGCTTTCGTTGGGCCGGGGACCTGGGAGGTACCTGCAAGGTTGCAGTTCGCAGCCCGAGAAGCACTCTCCGGTCAACAGGCCCAACGTCCAGCAACAGCTCCCAAACCGAAGGAGCCAGGACCCAAAGACCTAGCTGGCCTGAAGGGCCCCCAGGGGGCCCCCAAGCAGCCCCTCTCAATTTGGGTCTGGGGGCTTTCGTTGGGCCTGGGACCTGTGAGGTACCTGCAAGGTTGCAGTTCGCAGCCCGAGAAGCACTCTCCGGCCAACATGCCCAACGTCCAGCAACAGCTCCCAAACCGAAGGAGCCAGGACCCAAAGACCTAGCTGGCCTGAAGGGCCCCCATGGGGCCACCAGGCAGCCCCTCTCAATTTGGGTCTGGGGGCTTTCGTTGGGCCGGGGACCTGGGAGGTACCTGCAAGGTTGCAGTTTGCGGCCCGAGAAGCACTCTCCGGCCAACATGCCCAACTGCAGCAACAGCTCCCAAACCGAAGGAGCCAGGACCCAAAGACCTAGCTGGCCTGAAGGGCCCCCAGGGGGCCCCCAGGCAGCCCCTCTCA